>NW_016807094.1:48923-81572 GCF_001698545.2 Rhinopithecus bieti
CCCGTCTCGGCCTCCCAAAGTGCTGGGATTACAGGCTTGAGCCACCGCGCCCGGCCTCATATTTCTTTTTTTTTTTTTTTTTTTCCAGATGGAGTCTCACCCTGTCACCCAGGCTGGAGTGCAGTGGCACAATCTTGGCTCTTGCTGCAACCTCCACCTCCTAGGTTCAAGTGATTCTCCTGCCTCAGCCTCCTGAGAAGCTGGGATTACAGGCATCCACCACCACACCTGGCTAATTTTTGTATTTTTAGCAGAGACAGGGTTTCACCATGTTGGTCAGGCTGGTCTCAAACTCCTGACCTCCTGATCTGCCTGCCTTTGCCTCCCAAAGTGCTGGGATTACAGGCATGAGCCACTGCGCCCAGCAAGTTATATTTCTTATAATGCAATTAACGCAGGTCTGGTATAAAAAAATTAGTCCTCTAGGAGCTCATAAAGAAGAAACTCAAAACTACTCCTAATTGTACCATCCAGATATACTTACTGTTAACATTTTCTAGGTATGTGTCCTGTCTCCCACTCCCCCACTAAACACGTGTGTGTGTTTGTTTCTGGAGCATTAAATCCTGCTAATTGATCATGTAAATGAGTTAAAGACTCTTTAAATCTTAGTTTGTGAAAGAAATCCAACTCAGTCATGGGTCACATTACATTTGTGTACATGTGGGGAAGAGAGAGGCAGGCCAGTTATCTTTCTCTTGCTTTGAAAAGCCTCACATATTTACGCCTTACAGGATTAGAGATACACCATTTCAAACTAATCCCATGACAGCAGATTATAAAGAAAGAGGCCGGGCGCGGTGGCTCACGCATGTAATCCCAGTACTTTGGGAGGCCGAGGCAGGCGGATCACAAGGTCAGGAGATCGAGACCATCCTGGCGAACACGGTGAAACCCCGTTTCTACTAAAAATACAAAAAATTAGCCGGGCGTGGTGGTGGGCGCCTGTAGTCCCAGCTACTCAAGAGGCTGAGGCAGGAGAATGGTGTGAACCTGGGAGACGGAGGTTGCAGTGAGCCGAGATCGTGCCACTGCACTCCAGCCTGGGCGACAGAGACTTTGTCTCAAAAAAAAAATAAAAAGAAAGAAAGAGAGCCTTTCAGAATTAGATTTTCAATGATTTTAATGTTTCTTTGACAGAGAATGATAATCAGTGATATCTGATGCCTTCCAAATATACACTATTACAAGTAACATTTCCATGATTATATGTACAAGTAACAAATCCAAGATATATGAAATCCAAATACGTGAAATGACTAAGATGGCAATAATTTGAAATAATTACATAAGTCTCCCATATGACGTAGAACACATGACTCAGTCTCTTGCTAATATTCTCAATTTGGTATCTCTTCTCAGGTTAGATTCTTTAACCTTGATTTCTGATGCAGAATCATGTCTCTATTTCCCTAGTTGCTGGTAAAGAAGGAACATTTTCTTTTATGTGTCTTAGAATCGTTTTGCTAATTTTGCTGATTAAAATAAATTCATGCTTAACATCAGGCTTGGAAAGTTATTTTTAGTTAGCATTCATGATTACATGATTACAGGCTCACGCTTATAATCCCAGCACTTTGGGAGGCTGAGGTGGGCGGATTATGAGGTCAGGAGATCGAGACCATCCTGGCTAACAAGGTGAAACCCCATCTCTACTAAAATACAAAATCAGCCGGGCGTGGTGGTGGGCGCCTGTAGTCCCAGCTATTCGGGAGTCTGAGGCAGGAGAATGGTGTGAACCCGGGAGGTGGAGCTTGCAGTGAGCTGAGCATGCCACTGCACTCCAGCCTGGGCGACAGAACGAGACTCTGTCTCAAAAAAAAAAAAAAAAATCTGACGGTAGAGGACAGATTAAATTTAAAAAAATTTATTTTCTGGAGAAGTGGAATAATATCAATTGATTGCATTAGTGACAGTGTCCTAGTTGTGGTATTATACTGTAGTTCAACCATCATTGGTGTAAATCAGGTAAAAGGTAAACAGGATCTCTCTCGCTGTATTGTTTCTTACAACTGCATGTGAATCTTTATCTCTATTCTAAAGAAAATTCACAGATAAAAATTTCCTGAATATTCTTGCATAAACATTTGTGAATGACTGTAGTTGTATCCTTCAGATAAATTTTGAAGACCAGACTTTTGAGTCGAAATCAGACTTGTTAAGTGTCTGCAGTATGCCAAGCTCTGTGATATTAGCACAAAGAATGAGAGAATAACTAAAAGGACACAGCTGCTGCCTGTATGTTGTTTATAACCCAGCCAGGGGGGAAACTGAATAGAAGCAGCTCAGGGCAGCCTGTGATCAGGGATTGTGGAGAATTCCAGGGGATATGCCCTGAGAGGTGCTAGGAAGGGAACATTATTCTGACAGCACCCACTCGGGTAGGCCATTCTTACATTGCTATCAAGAAATCCCTGAGACTGGGTCATTTATGAAGATTATATTGGCTCGTGGTTCTGAAGACTGATAAGGAAGCATGATATCGACATCTGGCATCCAGCTTGGCTTCTAGGGAGGCCTCAGGAGCTTTTACTCCACTTTACTTGGAAGGTGAAGTGGGAGCAGGCACGTCCCACATGGCAAAAGGAGGGGTAAGGTTGGGACACAGCAGTGGCGGGAGGTGCAGGGGGGTGCCATGTACTTTTAAATGACCAGATTTTGCAAGAACTCACTCACCATGGCCAAGACAGCACCAAGCTATGAGGGATCTGCCTCCATGACCCAAACACCTCCCACCAGGCCCCACCTCCAGCACTGGGGGTGACAGCTCAACTTGAGATTTAGACGGGGCAAATATCCAAGCCCACGGATGTTGAGTTACAACCAATTAATTCTGAATTCACAGGTTCCATGTAATATCCAATGTAAATACAATTTGTTTTATAACTTGTATTTTTCTAATAATGTTTGATGCAAAGGGAAGACCAATAGGGTAAGGTGAATTAATGCTTCTCTGCTGGGCCGTCATGGCTTGAAGGACAAGTTCAGAAGTAAAATTCACGTTCTCCTCAGACGTAAAAGGAAGCAACCTCAAAGCAACTGTCGGGGCCGGGCGCGGTGGCTCACGCCTGTAATCCCAGCACTTTGGGAGGCCGAGGCGGGCGGATCACGAGGTCAGGAGATCGAGACCATCCTGGCTAACACGGTGAAACCCCGTCTTTATTAAAATACAAAATTAGCCTGGCGAGGTGGTGGCGCCTGTAGTCCCAGCTACTCGGGAGGCTGAGGCAGGAGAATGGCGTAAACCCGGGAGGCGGAGCTTGCAGTGAGCTGAGATCCGGCCACTGCACTCCAGCCCGGGCTACAGAGCGAGACTCCGTCTCAAAAAAAAAAAAAAAAAAAAAAAAAACAACTGTCGGTATGTACAGGGCATCACTTGGCATTTTGGCCATTTTGGCCAGTCAGTGCTCCAGCACATGTGGAAATATGTGTCTATGTGTACATGTGCGTTGACATCAGCAGAGGTACCCGGGACCTGATGTGCGAGTAGAAGACGCACTTGCGTGGGCGTGTGTGGGGTTGATGTGCCTGCTCTGTCCCCATAGTTGTGACAGGTGTGCAAGTATCTTGGCGGCAATGGGACCCATGCGGGGTGACCATCCATATACAGAGAGGACAGCTACACAGTCTACAACCTGTTAATACAATGTAGACCTCAGGAATCTCTGAAACACTCTCTCCCGGTGCCCTCTTCTGATTGTTATAGATATGGCCTGAGGGCAGGTGTGCCTCATGAGGTATTTTCTAATGTAGGCTGTGCACCTACAAAGACCCTAGCTTCTCATTCTTATCCTCCTCTTTCCCCTAAACCAACATCCTTCCAAAAAAGCACCCCTTGAGAGGAAGAATCATTTGCCCATCTTAAAATCAAGGTTCAAGTGAGTTACCTTTTATTCATTAAATGATTAGTGTTTTAAGACAGGACTACTTTCCTTGCCCCTAAATATTCTCACTATAACAACTTATCCCAGTCATCCTTTCCAAAGAGGTGTGGGGGTTTCATACAGGGATATCCCTCAATGTACTCCCCATGGACCAATTCTCTCTTCTGAATGTTATTCACGTGCCCCTTTGGCAAACTGTGTAGCTCTTTCTGTGTGCCCTGCTCTTCTAAGTCTCTGATGGTATAGACAAATACCTCCGGGCTTAGAATGTGGTTTGCCAAGGAAAGGATTCATTTTTTAAGTGGAATCAAACACCACCTATCTTTAGTCTTTTCCCTAGGCCTGATTTTCATATCACAGCCAGAAAGTAGATGGTTTGACTATGTGACAAGGTTGTCAGCTTTGTGAGGCTTGTAAGAGTGGAGTTTGAGCAAACTTCTGTGTCATCAAAGATATAAATGTTTTCCAAGTAATCAATACATTGAAATTTGTTCTGTTTACTAGGTTTTCTTTGAAGCTGACAGCTTCAGAGTTGTTTTTTTTCCCCCACTTGTTTTGTGTGCACAGTGAGAAGCAATGTGGTTTGATTTTGAATATGAGTTCTGGATCTAGGACAGAGTTGGCAAATTTTTTCTGTAAAAGGTTCGGCAGTAAATATTGTGATTTATGGGCCACATATAGTTCTGTATTTTTCTTTTTATTTAATTATTTGGATTGTTGTTTTGTTTATTAAAATGACATCCTTTTTTTAATTTTTATTCAGTAGAAAACAAATTATGTGCTTATTATGTACAACATTATGTTCTGATACGTGTTTGCATTATGGAGTGATGAAACCAAAGTGAATAGCACATCCTTCCCCTTACTAGTTATTTTTGTGATTAGAACATTTAACATCTCTCAGCAATTTTCACACATACATTGTTATTCATTATAGTCACCAGGTTATAAAATAGATATGCAGACTTTATTCCTCCTCTCTAGCCTTTGTAGCCGTTCATCTCCCTGTTCCCACCCCTGTCCCAGCCTCTGGTAACCATCATTCCACTCTTCACTTCTATGAGTTCAGCTTTTTGAAGCTTAAATAGGTGAGATAATGCAGGTGGACCTTTCTATGTCTGGCTTATTTCACTTAATATAATGTCCTCTAGGTTCACCCATGTTATCACAAATGACTGGATTTTCTTGGTTTTTAAGGCTGAATAGTATTTAATTGTGATATATACCACATTTGCTTTACCCATTCCTGTACTGATTAACATGTAGGGTGATTTTTTTTTGTTTTCCCCTTGGGTATTGTGAATAATACTGCAGCAAATTGGGAGTATTCCTTCCTCTATAAGTTTTTTTTTTTTTTTTTTTTTTTTTTTTTTTTTGAGACGGAGTCTCGCTCTGCCACCCAGGCTGGAGTGCAGTGGCCAGATCTCAGCTCACTGCAAGCTCCGCCTCCCGGGTTTACGCCATTCTCCTGCCTCAGCCTCCCGAGTAGCTGGGACTACAGGCGCCCGCCTCGTCGCCCGGCTAGTTTTTTGTATTTTAAGTAGAGACAGGGTTTCACCGTATTAGCCAGGATGGTCTCGATCTCCTGACCTCGTGATCCGCCCGTCTCGGCCTCCCAAAGTGCTGGGATTACAGGCTTGAGCCACCGCGCCCGGCCTCCTCTATAAGTTTTTGGAAGAGTTTCAGAAGTGGTATTTTGTGAATATTTGGTAGATACAGCAATGAAGCCATCATCAAGTCCTAGGCTGTTCTTTGATCAGAGATTCTGTATTACTTATTCAATCTTTTTACTCATTACTGATCAGATTTTTCTGTTTCTTCATGAATCCATCTTGGTAGGTTGTGTGTTTCTAGGAATTAATCTTCTAGGTTATCCAATTTTTTTGGTATCTAATTGTTCATTGCAGTCTCTCGTGATTCTTTGTATTTCTGTGGTATGAGCTGTCTCCATTTTCATTTCTGGTTTCATTGATTTTGAGTCTTCCCTTTTTTGTCTTTCAAAGTCTCATGGTTTTTCAATGTTGTTTATCTTTTCAAAAAATCAACTCTTAGTTTAGTTAATCTTCCCATATTGTTTCTCTAGTCTCCATTTATTTTTACTCCAACCTTTATTCTTCCTTTCATTAACTATGAGCTTCATTTGTTCTTTTTCGGGTTCTTGAGAAGTAATGTTTGTTTAAGGTCTTTCTCCTTTCTTTCTTTTTTTTTTTTTTTTTTTTTTTTTTTTTTTTTTTTGAGACGGAGTCTCGCTCTGTCACCCAGGCTGGAGTGCAGTGGCCGGATCTCAGCTCACTGCAAGCTCCGCTTCCCGGGCTCACGCCATTCTCCTGCCTCAGCCTCCCGAGTAGCTGGGACTACAGGCGCCCGCCACCTCGCTCGGCTAGTTTTTTGTAGTTTTAGTAGAGACGGGGTTTCACCGTGTTAGCCAGGATGGTCTTGATCTCCTGACCTCGTGATCCGCCCGTCTCGGCCTCCCAAAGTGCTGGGATTACAGGCTTGAGCCACCGCACCCGGCCTTCTCCTTTCTTAATGTAGGTGTTTACTGCTATAAACTTCCCTCTTAGAACTGCTTTTCCTGTGTTTCTCAAGATTTGGGATGTTGTTTCCTTTTGCATTTATTTCAAAATATTTTTAAATTAAACTTTTAATTTCTTCCTTGACCTACTGGTACTTATTATCATGTTGTTTAATTTCCACATATTTGTGAATTTACCTAAATTCCTCCTGTTATTGATTTCTAGCTTAATACCACTTGATTGAAAAAGATGCTTGATAGGATTTCAGTTGCCTTAAATTTCTTAAGACCTGTTATTTGGCCTAATATGTTATCTGTCCTGCAGAATGTTTCATGTGTGCTGGAGAAGAATATGTATTCTGCTGCTGTTGGGTGCGATGCTCTGTATACATCTGACAGGTCCGTTTGGTCTAAAGTAAAATTCAATTCCAGTGTTTCCTTATTGATTTTCTGCTGAATAAGTTGTCCTTTGTTGAAAGTAGGATTTGAAGTCCCCTTCTATTATTGTATTGCAGTCTATTTGTCCCTTCAGATCTCGTAATGTGTGCTTTGTATATTTACCTGATCCAATGTTGGGTCCATACGTATTTACAGTTGATACATCTTCTTCATGAATTGATTCCTTTATAATTCTATAATGACTTTCTTTGGCTTTTCTTATAGTTTTTGACTGAAATTCTATTTTGTCTGATATACGTACAGTTGACCCTTGAACAACATGGAGCTGGGGCAACAACCCACGATGCAGTCAAAACTCCACGTTTAACTTTTGACTCCCTAAATATTTACTAGCCTACTGTTGAATGGAAGCCTTATTGATTACGTAAAGTCGATTAACACATATATAGAATGGTATATATGTTATATGCAATACTCCTACAATAAAGTAAGCTAGAGAAAAGAAAATGTTATTAGGAAAATATGCTGGGCGCAGTGGCTCAGGCCTGTAATAGCAGCTATTATAGCAGCCAAAACGGACTAAGACAAATGTATTGCTGAGACACAGTGAAAGGTCATTCAAGATCAGGGGGTGGCATCTTAAGTCCTAGAAGTCAAAAGTCTAAAGTGGGTCTCACTGGGCTAAAAGCAACAAGTTGAAGACTGTGTTGCTTTTTGGAGGCTCTAGGAGGAATTCTCTTTCATGGCCTTTCCCAGCTTTTAGAGGCTGCCCAGACTCCTTAGCTCATGACCCCATCCTGCTTTTTTTTTTTTTTGATACAGAGTCTCACTCACTCTGTCGCCCGGGCTGAAGTGCAATGGCACCATCTCAGCTCACTGCAACCTCCACCTCCCAGATTCAAGCGATTCTTCTGCCTCAGCATCCTGAGTAGCTGGGATTACAGGCTTGCACCACCATGCTCAGCTAATTTTTGTATTTTTTTAGCAGATGGGGGTTTCACCATGTTTACCAGGCTGGTCTCGAACTCTTGACCTCAAGTGATCCACCCGCCTCGGCCTCCCAAATGCTGGGATTACAGGTGTGAACCACTGCACCCAGCCCCATCCTACACCTTTAAACCCAGAAAAGACAAGTCAAGTTCTTCTTCTATCACCTCATTCCCCACCTGTTTCTGTCATCACATGTTTCTCTTCTTCAGAACTCCCTCATCTACTTTTAAGGAACTTTGTAATTGCACCAGGCCCATCTGGATAATTCAGGGTAATCTCCCTGTCTGAAGGGTGGCTGGTTAGCATTTAAGTCCATCTGCAACCTTATTTATCTTGCCTTGTAACATAACAGATTCCCAGGTTCCAGATGTAGGATGTGGATATATTCTGCCGGTAACAGGCCTGTCCATCAAACTTTCCTGAATAACTAGAAGGTACCCACTCCCCTATAACAATGGTCCTTTTTCCTTGCTAATCTTTTTTTAAATTTGAGGCTCCCTATAATTATATACTTTATAATGGGATTAATGAAAGCCTGTAACCAAAAAATATATATATATATATTTATTCCCCTGAAAGCACACAAAGAGGAAACTAAAAATTACCCTTATTTATTTATTTATTTATTGAGACAGAGTCTTGCTTTTATCACCCAGGCTGGAGTGCAATGGCGCAAGCTTGGCTCACTGCAACCTCTGCCTCCTGGGTTCAAGTGATCTCCTGCCTCAGCCTCCTGAGTAGCTGGGATTACGGGCGTCTGCCACCACATTCAGCTAATTTTTGTATTTTTAGTAGAGATGGGGTTTCGCCATGTTGGCCGAGGCTGGTCTCGAACTCCTGACCTCAAGTGATCCACCCGCCTTAGCCTCTCAAAGTACTGGGATTACAGGTGTGAGCCACTGTCCGGCCGTAATTACCCATATTTATACCATCAAAGATAATTCCTGTTAACACTTAGTATGTATGTTTACTGTCTTCCCCTCCACCTCTAAGCATGTGTGTGTTTTGTTTCTGGAACATTGAATCCTATTAATCATGTAAACGAGGCAAAAACTCTCCAAATCATAGTTTGTAAAAGAAATCCAGCCCAACCATGGGTCACATTATGTCTGTGTGCAGGTGGAGAGAGGAGAGATGCCAGTCATGTTTCCTTGCTTTGAAAAATTAATCATTGATGAATATGAAAATAGTCACTGGATACCTTACAAATATGGACTTTGGAAACATTCCCAAGGTTATATGTGCAAGTAACAAATATTGACTGTAACATTTCAAAGGTATATGAAATAAAATGAGATAGCACTAGTTTAAAATGTTCTTTTTTTTTGAGACAGAGTCTTACCCTGTCACCCAGGCTGGAGTGCAGTGGCAGAATCTTGGCTCACTACAACCTCTGCCTCCCAGGTTCAAGCGATTCTCCTGACTCAGCCTCCTGAGAAACTGGGATTACAGGGACCCATCACCATGCCTGGCTAACTTTTGTATTTTCAGTAGAGACAAGGGTTCACCATGTTGCCCAGGTTGGTCTTGAACTCCCAACCTCAAGTGATCCGCCCACCTCAGCTTCCCAAAGTGCTGGGATCACAGATGTGAGCCACTGCGCCCAGCTGATAAGAATCTTTAAGCTAGATTTTTAAAGGAACTATCATGTCTCTGTCTCCCTAATTAAAAGGAAATAGCAGACGTTACTTTTATGAAAATGGATTGAGATACGTTGTTGATTTTTAATAATAACAGCTACCTTAATTGTTTTTTTGTTTGTTTGTTTGTTTGTTTTGAGACGGAGTCTCGCTCTGTCGCCCGGGCTGGAGTACAGTGGCCGGATCTCAGCTCACTACAAGCTCCGCCTCCCGGGTTTACGCCATTCTCCTGCCTCAGCCTCCCGCGTAGCTGGGACTACAGGCGCCCGCCAACTCGCCCGGCTAGTTTTTTTTGTATTTTTTAGTAGAGACGGGGTTTCACCGTGTTCGCCAGGATGGTCTCGATTTCCTGACCTCGTGATCCGCCCGTCTCGGCCTCCCAAAGTGCTGGGATTACAGGCTTAAGCCACCGCGCCTGGCCCCTTAATTGTTATATATGACTGTGTGTTTCATGTAGATGATCCTGTTCAAACAATCATACATTGTACTATCTTTCTTGCACTTTTACCAGTGAGGAAATTTTACCACACTGTGAAGTTAATAACTATCAGAGCTCAGATTAATACCCTCAAATCAGACCACAGAGCCTGTGTTAATTTCACCAAAACATCTCTGCTCAAATTATATGTACCTTTTTAACCTACCCTTTTCACTTGTTGATTCATCAGAACTTTTCTCAATTAATAAGTCAGTATTATTAGGAAATGTACTCTATGTCAGTGTATAACAGACCATGATTTAATCTGATTTTCCTTTATCCTCCACTGCAAGATTTTCATTTTTAAAAATTATTCTCTACTGGGTGCGGTGGCTCATGCCTGTAATCCCAGCACTGTGAGGCCGAGGCGGGCGGATCACCTGAGGTCGGGAGTTCGGGACCAGCCTGACCAACATGGAGAAACCCCGTCCCTTTTAAAAAAAAAAAAAAAAAAAAAAAAAAAAAAATTAGCCGGGCGTGGTGGCGCATGCCTGTCATCCCAACTACTGGGGAGGCTGAGGCAGGAGAATCGCTTGAACCCGGGAGGCAGAGGTTGCGGTGAGCCAAGATCACACCGTTGATTGAGCCTGGGCAACAAGAGCTAAACTCCTTCTCAAAACAAACAAACAAAACATTATTCTCTAGAAATTCTGGGTAACGTCAGTGGATGACATCAATGTTAATCTTCCGGTTATGGTATTATGTACTACAATCACCAGCCGGGGTAACCAGGTGAAAGATACACAAGATCTCTCAATTTTATTTCTTGTAACTACATATGAATCTAAAGTCTTATCTAATTAAAAGAGAAAAACATTTTCAGAAAAAAAGTATTTTGTGAATATACTTCAACATTGTGTACGACTATAGCTACTTCCTTGGCATAAATACCAAAAAATGGGATTTTGAGTAAAAATGAAACTGTGGTTAAGTACCTGCAACATCCTGTAGACCCTGTGACATTAGTACTTGGAATGAGAGCGTGACTAACCGGGCATAACTGCTGCCTGCACATTGTTTACAATCCAGCAAGCAAGAGACACCGAAAAGCAGCTTGGGCAGCCTGTGCTCGCTGGTGGCCTGCAGAGAATTCCAGGTGATGCTCCAGAGGGGCTAGGAGAGGATACCCTTCTGAGGACAGCCATGGCTCGCCCGTCATCACCCCACTCAGAGGCCAGACGGGGTCCCAGCTGGGGTGACACAGCCCGTCTCCCAGTCGGAAAGGGGTGAGTATCCTTTTTTTTTTTTTAATTAAATGATATGTGTTTATAAGACTTAAGACCAAACATTAAATGTAGATGACCAAGATCTGAGTCCTGTTTCTGCCTGTTAGCTTTTTGAGCCTTCTGAAGATAGGCTTGCGAGAAGGGTGAAATGCATTAACATGTGTAAAACCATAGACCCGCACCCTGGAGTGTGAGTGCGCAGTGAGTGCTGCTGTTATGTGCTGAGTCTGGATGTCTGTACATCAGGAGCAATGTATATATGAAGTAACTGGGATGGGTGTTTGCAAGTCCACAAAATGAACCACAGCCTCAAATGGTCTAGAACTATTCTCCTTAACCTGAGGGCTTTCCATAAAGTGAACCACAGCCTCAAATGACCTAGAACTGTTATCCTTAACCTGAGGGCCTTCCTTACTCCCCTTATAACTTTCCAAGGGACATTGTGTATATATTTACTATATGTGTTTATCAGTGTTAGTGTATTGGTCCCCCACCACCACCACCCTAAGGAGATACTCTGTAATTTCATGGCATTAAGAAGGGTGTACATGCCCCAAAGACATTTAGACCCATTGGTCCAGAATTGAAGACTGTGTACCTTGACCACAATTATTGTTCAGGATGGTGGAAATGGTTAAGTAATTATACCACATTCATTTCATGGAATACTCTGCAGCCATAAAGAAGTAACTTTAGTTATAGCCATAAGAAAGAAAAATGCACCTGACATAATATTAAACACTACTAATAGTTATTAACAACAGTAAATGAAGGAAATCCTTCCATTGCCTAGAAATTCCATTGAATAAGATTTTTGTAAATACCTTATCCAACATGACATTTTAATATATTATTTAGGATTATTCATGAATCCTTCAGAAGACAGGAGCCTGGCCACATTTATTGAGCACATGTTTGTACCATAGTCTCTTGTGTTTTGCACACACTCCTTAATTTATTCTTACGTTAGTCTGTTTCAGCTGCTACAACACAGTACCATAGACTGGTGGCTGAAACAACAAACATTTATTGCTCACAGTTCTGGAGGCTGGAAGTCTGAGAAGAGGGTGCCAGCATGGTCAAGTTTTGTTGAGAGCCCTCTTCCAAGTTGGAGACTGTCACCATCTTGCTGTGTCCTCTCATGGAGGAAAGAGATGCGAGCTCTCTGGGGTCTTTCATAGGGCACTAATTCCATTCCTGAGGGTTCCACCCTCATGACCTAATCACCTCCCAGAGGCCCCACCTCCTAATAGTATCGCATTGAGGGATAGGATTTTAATGTAAGAATTTGGCGGGGAGGGGACAAAATACTCCGTTAATTAAGATGCCTACAGAGGCAATTTAGCTACATTATTGTGTTGAGGGTCTGATTGTATTACTGAAACCGCGGAAAACATGTTTTAGAACAGGGAGGTTGTGCCTGTTTCAGTGACACTTTTTTCAATACTAAGCCTTGTATCAGTTTATTTTTCCTGTTTTAACAAATTACCACAGATTTATTAATACAACAGAAATATATTATCTTGCTATCCTAGAGGTCAGAAGTCTGAAGTGGGTCTCACTGGGCCAAAACCAAGATGTTGGCAGGGCTCTGGGAGGTGTTTGTGCTTGGAGGCGTGCTTGGCAGGCCTCTAAGGCAGATGGTCCCTTTTTTTTTTTTTTTTTTTTTTTTTTTAATGGAGTCTTGCTCTGTTGCCCATGCTGGAGCGCAGTGGCACAATCTTGGCTCACTGCAACCTCCACCTCCCAGATTCAAGTGATTCTCCCGCCTCAGCCTCCCGAGTAGCTGGGATTACAGGTACGCACCACTATCCGCAGCTAATTTTGTATTTTAGTAGAAACGGGGTTTCTCCATGTTGATCAGGCTGGTCTCGAACTCCTGACCTCAGGTGATTAATTAGCCCACCTCAGCCTCCCAAAGTGCTGGGATTACAGGCATGAGCCACCACCAAGCCCGCCCTGTAGGAGGTGTTTTGTGTCCTTGCTTTTGCTGGCTTCTAGACGCTGCCCACACTCCTTGGCTCATGACCCCTTCTTCCATCATCAAAGCTGCAAAGACAGGTCAAGTCCATTTCCATCACATTACTCTGACCCTACTTCTTTCTGTTCATCTTACCCTCTTCTAACTTTGAGGACCGTGGTGATTACATTAGGCCCACTGAGGTAACTCAGGATAATCTTCACCATCTTAGTGTCAGCCCATTAGCAATTTTAGTCCATTTGCAACCTTAATTCCCCTTTGCCATGTAAGGTAATATAATCATAGGTGCCAGCATTACCGTATTGACATATTTGAGAGGCAGTGATTTTGCCTCTCATAGGCCAATCCATTCAGAGTTTCCTTCATGACAACAATGTACTAGCTCCCCCATAACTATAGTCCTTTTTTTTTTAATGTGGTATAATCATAATCATGTTCTTTTTTTTTTTTTTTTTGAGATGGAGTTTCGCTCTGCCCAGGCTGGAGTGCAGTGGCGTGATCTCGGCTCACCGTAACCTCTGCCTCCTGGGTTCAAGCAATTCTCCTGCCTCAGCCTCCCGAGTAGCTGGGATTACAGGCACGCACCACCATGCCCAGCTAATTTTGTATTTTTAGTAGAGACAGAGTTTCTCCATGTTGGTCAGGCTGGTCTCGAGCTCCCGACCTCAGGTGCTCTGCCTGCCTCGGCCTCCCAGAATGCTGGGATTACAGGTGTGAGCCACCGGGACGCCTGGCCTATATTTCTTTTTTTATGTGTTTTTGTTTTGTTTTGTTTTGTTTTTTCCTTATAGACAAGGTTGTGTTCTGTTGCCCATGCTGGAATGCGGGAGGTTGATAATAGTTCACAGCAGCCTCAATCTCCGGGGTTAAAGTGATCTTCCCACCTCGGCCTCTCAAGTCCCTGGGATTACAGGCACAAGCCACTGTACACTGCTCCTATCTTGTTATATTTCTTATACTAGGATTAATGCAGCCCTGCTGGGGGCAAAAAAAAAAAAAGTCCCTAAGGAGCCCTTAAAGAAGAATCTCCAAATTACCTATAATTGTACCCTCCAGAGATAATCACTGATTAACATTTTAAATGGCCAGCACTTTGGGAGGCCAAAGCGGGATGATCACTTGAGGTCAGGAGTTTGAGACCAGCCTGGGCAAGAGTGAGACTCCATCTCTACTAAAATAAAAAATTGAAAAAAATTAGCCAGGCATGGTGGTGCATACCTATAGTTTCAGCTACTCAGAAGGCTGAGGTGGGAGGATCACTTGAGCTTAGGGGTTCCAGGCTGCAGTGAGCCATGATTATGCCACTGCACTCTAGCCTGGGTGACAAAGGGAGACAATGTCTCAAAAAAAAAAAAAAAAACAAGAAAAAGACATTTGAAATGGTATTTATGTTTCTAGTCCTCTCCTTTGCCTCTAAGCATGTGTGTGTTTTGTTTCTGGAGTATTGAATCTTGCTAATTAATCATAAGTGAGCCAAAGACTCCACATCTTCATTTATAAAAGGAATCCAACCCAGCCATGAATCTCATTACACCCGTGTGTGTGTTGGGAGGGGAAGGGCTATGCTGGTGATCTTTGCCTTGCTTTGAAATATCTCTCACATATTTCTACCTTATAGGATTAGAAATACATCACCTGAATCTAACCTATGGCAACAACTGTTCAACAAAGACAGCCTTTTAGAATTAGATTACAGAATGTTAATGTTCCTTTCCCAGGACATCACAATAATCACTGATGAACACTAATCACTGGGTGCCTTGCAGATACGGACTTTCCATGTAACATTAGCAAGATTATTTGTACAAGTAACAAATATGGGCTATATAAGTAGCGTTTCCAAGATAGAAAAAGAATTAGATGACAGTATCTCATATGTATCTCCCTTATCCTGTGGAACACAAGATTCAGCCTCTTGCTAATGTTCTCAAATTGGCATCTTCTCAGATTAGAGTCGTTAAATTAGATGTTTTTATGCAGAACAGTGTGTCTGTCCCCAGCTGCTGATGGAACGTTTCCTCTTTATATTTCTTAGAATCTCTTTTGCTAATGGATTTGTTTTGTTAAACGAAATGAATTTCATTCTTAACATCAGACTGTTATTTTTGGTTAATATTGATTACGCAGACAGCGGGTTCAAGGAAGGCACTTTTGGTTTTTTTTGAGATGGAGTTTCGCTCTTGTTGCCCAGGCTGGAGTGCAATGGCGCAATTGCGGCTCATTGCAACCTCCGCCTCCCGGGTTCAAGCGATTCTCCTGCCTCAGCCTCTTAAGTAGCTGAGATTACAGGCAAGTGCCACCACGCCCAGCTAATTTTGTATTTTTAGTAGAGACAGGGTTTTTCCATGTTGATCAGGCTGGTCTTGAACTTCCGACCTCAGGTAATCCACCTGCTTCAGCCTCCGAAAGTGCTGGGATTACAGGCGTGAGCCACCACGCCCGGCGGCACATTTTACCATTAGGAAAAAGAAGGGGACAGGCATGGTGGCTCACACCTGTAATCCAAAGCACTTTGGGAGCTGTGAGGCAGGAGGATCGCTTGAGCCCAGAAGTTCAAGACTGGGCAGCATGGCAAGACCCTGTCTCTATTATGAGTTTTTTTATTTTTTTTAAATGGAGTCTCGCCCTGTCTCCCAGGCTGGAGTGTAATGGCGCGATCTCGTCTCACTGAACCTCCACCTCCCAGTTCAAGCAATGGTCCTGCCTCAACCTCCCTAGTAGCTGGGATTACAGGCGCGTACCACCATGCCCAGCTAGTTTTTTGTATCTTTAGTAGAGACGGGATTTCACCGGGTTAGCTAGGATGGTCTCGATCTCCTGACCTCGTGATCCGCCCGCCTCGGCCTCCCAAAGTGCTGGGATTACAGGCTTGAGCCACCACGCCCGGCCACAACCTGTATTCTTAATTTCACCAAAACATCTCTGCCCAAATTATACACACCTTCTTAATCTACCTTCTTCACTTGGTAATTCATCATAAAAATTTTCTCAATAAGCCGAGTGCGGTGGTTCACAGCTGTAATTCCAGCACTTTGGGAGGTCAAGGCAGGCAGATCACAAGGTCAGGAGATCGAGACCGTCCTGGCCACCATGGTGAAACCCCATCTGCACTAAAAATACAAAAATTAGCTGGACGTGGTGATGCGCGCCTGTAGTCCCAGCTACTTGGGAGGCTGAGGCAGGAGAATCACGTGAACCCGGGAGGCGGAGATTGCAGTGAACCAAGATTGCACCACTGCACTCCAGCCTGGCATCAGAATGAGACTCTGTCTCAAAAAAAAAAAAAATTCTCAATAAGAATCAATATTATTAGGCCAGGCATGGTGGCTTATGCCTGTAATCCCAGCACTTTGGGAGGCCAAGGCGGATGGATTACTAGGTCAGGAGATCGAGACCATCCTGGCTAACAGCCTACAGTTAAACCTGTGAAACCCTGTCTCTACTAAAAATACAAAACATTAGCGGGGCGAGGTAGTGGGCGCCTGTAGTCCCACTACCCCTGTAGCTACTCAGGAGGCTGAAGTAGGAGAATGGTGTGAGCCCGGGAGGCAGAGCTTGCGGTGAGCTGAGATCACGCCACTGCACTCCAGCCTGGGCAATAGAGCTCCGTCTCAAAAAAAAAAAAAAAAAAAGTCAATATTATTAGTATTCCTTGCCATCATATAGCAGACCATAATTTAATCTATACTGTGAGATATTTCTATTTTTTCATTGTTGAAACAATAGTCTCTGGAAATCATAGATAAAATCAAGGATGGAGTCTATGTCAGTATCCTGGCTGTGATACTGTACTGTAGTTTTGTTTTTTTCTTGTTTGTTTTTTTTTGTTTTGTTTTTTGAGACGGAGTCTCTCTCTGTCACCCAGGCTGGAGTGCAGTGGCGCAATCTTGGCTCACTGCAACCTCCACTTCCTGGGTTCAAGCAGTTCTCCTGCCTCAGCCTCCTGAGTAGCTGGGATTACAGGCTCCCACCACCATGGCCAGCTAATTTTTGTATTTTTAGTAGAGACGGGGTTTCACCATGTTGGCCAGGCTGGTCTCGAATTTGTGATCTGCCTGCCTTGGCCTCCCAAAGTGCTGGGATTACAGGTATAAGCCACCGTGCCCGGCCTGTGCTACAGTTTTATAAGCTATCACTGCTGGTGTAAGTCAGGTTAAGGGCATACCAGATCTGTCTCTATTATTATTTACAACTACATGTGAATCTACAGTTATCTCAGTTTTTTAGAAAAAGAAATAACTTTCCTAGAAAAACATTTTTCTTGATCACTCTGTCACGTACATTTGTGTACTTCTGTTTTCTTGTCTTTCTAACCGTTTCCTCCTCCTGGACCCATAAATTCCAAATGTGGAATTTTGAGTCAAAATTAGATGTTTGTGGAGGGCCCGCACTATACCACACCCTGTGACGTTAGTACTTGGAAAGAAAGCGTGACTAACAGGGCATAACTGCTGCCTGCACATTGTTTACAATCCAGCAAGCAAGGGACACCGAAAAGCAGCTCGGGCAGCCTGTGCTGGTTGGCGGCCTGGAGAGAATTCCAGGTGACGCTCCAGAGGGTCTAGGAGAGGAGAGATACCCTTCTGAGGACAGCCATGGCTCGCCTGGCATCACCCCACCAGAGATTAGACGGGGTCCCAGATGAGGTGACACAGTCCCTGTCACATCCCCTTATGGACACAGTGGGCCACGCTCCCGATCACCCAGCCACAGTCGTAGACCAGTCACTGACTCACAGTCTGCCACTTGTATTTCCATTGTCTCTGGGCTTCCTCTGCCTTCACCTTCCAACCGTGTGGTACCTGCCTGAGAGCAGGGGCCCCTAGTGGGACATGAGAGCCAGGACCCCGTCATTAACTGAACCAACACAAAGGGCACAGCCATCGCCATAGATAACAGTGTTCAAGCCAGACGTGTTCTCCGTACAGGCTCCTGTGTTACAGTAACAGGAAGCCTCGGGAGTGGGAATCCTTGTGGAGGCAGAGGTGACTAACTTGGTAGGTCGGTGTTGGGAGAACCACGTGTTCTAGAATCTGGTAAATACAGGTTAGTCCCCAAGAACTCTGAAACTCACAAATGCCAGTGTCCTCTCAGTTCGGATTGGTTTCGGGCATGGCCTGGGGGCAGGTGTGCCCTGGAGGGTATTTGTTAGTGCAGCCTGTGCTCCAGAAAGACCGTAGGGTCTCGTTCTTCCTTTCCCCTAGGCTGGCATCCTGCAGAAACAGCATCCTGAGGGGAAAACATTATTATTTAGGTTGGTGCAAAAGTAACTGGGGTTTTTGCCATTACCTTTAACGTCAATTACGTTTGCACTGACCTAATATATTATATGTCTTCAAGTCAACTCTCCACATGAGGTACCTTTTTTGTTCATTAAATGATTTGTGTTTATATGACTTAGGACTCTTTACTCTTTATGGCCCCAGATATCCTCCCTAATAGCAGTGTATCCCAGTAGTTCCTTCCCAGGAGGTGTGGCAAGGACCAGCCAGGTATATTCCTCCCTGTACCCCTGGTTGACCAGCCCTCTCCTTTGAGTATTCACAAACCCATTTGTCAAATTTTTGACGTCCTGCTGTGTGCTCTGGTTTTCTAAGATCTGATGGTACAGAAAAATCCCTCCTCGAGGTTCATGTTAGCGCTTTATTTTACGGCGTGCTTGGGTAAGGAAGGGATTCGTTTTTAGGTGGAGTCGAACAGATATCTTTGGCCTTTTCCATGGGACTGATTTTTAGAGCACAAGAAAAGAGAAAGTTAGCTTGTTTAGTCTGTACCTGGCAAAGTTGTCAGTTTTGTAAGACTTTTAAGAGTGGGGTTTGAGCAAATTTCTGTGTCACCAAAGGCAGGGATGTTTTTCAATATGCAGTAAATCGAAATTTGTTCTATTGACTGGGACTTCTTTGGGCGGACAGCTTTCGTTTTTTTTTCAGTTCCCCCTTTGTGTGAACTGTGAGTAACCATATGGTTTAATAATGAGTTGCAGAGGTTGGCAGATGTCTCGAGTGACAGTTTATGTATGTTTGTGGCCTACAAAGGCTTTGATCTGTGCATACACCGCGGATTAAATCAAGCTGATTAACATATCCCTCAACTCACTGATAATCGTATTTGCAATGAGAACATTTAAATCTACTCTCTTGGCATATTTAAAGTACACAATATTACTCATTATGCTGAGTCACCATGCTAGACAATAAATCTCCAGAAATTATTCCCACTCCTTTCATCTTCTCATTCCCCATCACCCTCCCAGTCCCTGACAACCACCCCTCTTCTTCTGTGAGTTTGATTTTGTTTTTACACTCCACATGTAAATGACATCATGCAGCCTTTGTCTGTGTCTAGCTTATTTCACTGAGTACAGTGCCCTCCAAATTTATCCATGTTGTCACAATAACAGGATTTCCTTCTTTGTAAAAGCTGGATAGCATTGCATTGTGTTATCTTTACCACACTTTCTTCATTCATTCCTGGTAAGTATGTAGGTTGATTCCTTATCTTGACTACTGTGAATAATGCTACTGCAGTGAACATGGGAGCACGGGTATCGCCATGACATACTAATTTCATTTTCTTTGGATATATACCCAGAGTGGGATTGCTGTGTCATCTGATAGTTTTAGTTTTTCGAGGCATCTCCATAGTGTTTTCCCTAATGGCTATACTAATTTACATTCTGACCAACAGTGTACAAGGATCCTGTTTTCCTCACAGCCTCGCCAACATATTTTTGTTTGTTTGTTTTTTAATGAAAGCCATTCTTGGGGCCGGGCGCGGTGGCTCAAGCCTGTAATCCCAGCATTTGGGAGGCCAAGACAAGCGGATCACGAGGTCAGGAGATCGAGACCATCCTGGCTAACATGGTGAAACCCCGTCTCTACTAAAAAATACAAAAAACGAGCCGGGCGAGGTGGCGGGCGCCTGTGGTCCCAGCTACTCGGGAGGCTGAGGCAGGAGAATGGCATGAACCCGGGAGGCGGAGCTTGCAGTGAGCTGAGATCCCGCCACTGCACTCCAGCCTGGGCGACAGAGCGAGACTCTGTCTCAAAAAATAAATAAATAAATAAATAAATAAAAGCCATTCTTACATGTATGAGGTGATATCTCATTGTGGTTTAACTTTGTGTGGCCCTGAATAATAGTAGTGATCTTGAGCAATTTTTCACAGACTTATAGCAATTTGTATGTCTTCTATCAAGAAATGGCTGTTCAAGTTTTCTGCCCATTTATCATCAGGGATATTTGGTTTTTTGCTGTTGAGTTTTTTGAGTTCTATGTTTTGTCGTGTTTGTTTGTTTGTTTTCTAGACAGGGTCTTGCTCTGTCATCCAGGCTGGAGTGCGGTGGTCACAGCTCACTGCAGCCTCTACCTCCTGGACCCAAGTAATCCTACCTCAGCCTCCCGAGTAGCTGTGACTACAGGCACATGCCATCATGCCCCGCTAATTTTTCTTTTCTTTTCTACTTTTTTTTTGAGATGGGGTCTCCCTCTGTCACCCAGGCTGGAGTGCAGTGGCGCGATCTCGGCTCACTGCAACCTCCGCCTCCTAGGTTCAAGTGATTCTCGTGCCTTAGTCTCCGAGTAGCTGGGACTACAGGCGCCCGCCACCACGCCCAACTAATTTTTTTTTTTTGTATTTTTAGTGGAGACGGAATTTCACTGTGTTAGCCAGGATGATCTCAATCTCCTGACCTCGTGATCTGCTCGCCTCGGCCTCCCAAAGTGCTGGGATTACAGGTGTGAGCCACCGCGCCCGGCCCATGCCCAGCTAATTTTTCAATTTTTTGTAGATATGGGGTCTTACCATGTTGCCCAGGCTGATCTTAAACTCCTGGGCTTAAGCGATCCTCCCACCTCAGCCTTCCAAAGTGCTGGGATTCCAGGTGTGAGCCACCATGCCCAGCCCTGTTTTAGATGTTAACCCCTTATCAGATATATGGTTTGCAAACAGTCCCTCCCAGTCTGTAGGCTGCCTTGTCATTTTATTGTTTCCTTTGCTGTGTGGGAAATTTTTAGTTTGACGTAGTCCCATTTACTTATTTTTGCTTTTGTAGGATGATCTTCTGGTGTGATAGCCAAAAACTCATTGCCAAGGGTGATGTGAAGGAGAATTTTCCTTATGTATTCTCCCAGTAGTTTTACAGCTTCTGGTCATACTTTTATGTCTTTAATCCATTTTGACTTAATTTTTCTTTTTTTCTTTTTTCTTTTTTTGAGACTAAGTCTCACTCTGTCACCCAAGCTGGGTGTGGCACAATCTCGGCTCACTGCAACCTCCGCCTCCCAGGTTCAAGTGATTCTCCTCCCTCAGCCTCCTGAGTAGCTGAGACTACAGGCTGCTGCCACCACACCTGGCTAATTTTTGTGTTTTTAGTAGAGACGGAGTTTCCCCATGTTGGCCAGGCTGGTCTTAAACTCCTGACCTCGGGTGAGCCACCACGCCTGGCCTCATTTTACTATATGAAGTAAAAGAAGGGTCCAGTTGCATTCTTCTGCCTGCAAATATCCAGTTTCCCAACACCATGTATTTAAGAGATCATCCTTTCCCCGTTGTGTGATTTTGGCACCTTTGTCAAAGATCATTTGACCATGAGTTTGGATTTGTTTCTGGGCTCTATTCTTCCATTGTGTGTTTTCGTGCCAATGTTATAACCGTAATAGGTCTGTTGCCCCGTGAGCACGGCATGTCTATACAGCAGGTTGCAGCAAAGAAAGAAGGTTTACTGTCAGGCTGCAGAACAAGGAGGTGGGATGAAAATGAAATCCATCTTCCCAAGGAGTTTGGAGCTAGGGTTTTTAAGGGTTTTAAAGTGTGGAAATCACTGGTTGAAGAGTGCAGGGTGCAATCATGAGAAAGGAAGATGAAGAAACTATTCTCACGCTGATTCTGTTGCTCTGTGGATGTCTTCAGACTGCTTGGCATCAGCTATTTTGCTGGAATTTGGGACCTGAGAAACATCTTACGCAATTCTTAAAAGCCTAATGATTCTAACGTTAGAAATTCTGTCTATGGGAACAGTGGGAACTCTGTCTCAAAAAAAAAAAAAACCTTAAAAATCTTTTCATATTGTTTTCCAGTCTGTATTTTACTTATTTTTTGCTCTAATCTTTATTATTTCCTTCCTTCCTATCTTTGGACTCCATTTGTTCATTTTCTGGTTCCTTGAAATGTTTGTTTGAGATCTTCTTCTTTCGTGATATAAGTATTTATTGCTATAAACTTCCGGCTTAGAACTGCCTCTCTTGCATTCTTTAAGATTTGAGAATGTTGTGTTTACATTTACGTTTGTCTGAAAATATTTTTACAGTTTCTCCCCTGGCCCATGGGTTGTTTAGCATCACGTTGCTTAATATCCACATATTTTAAAATTTACCTAAATTTCTCCCATCGTTGATTTCTAGCTTTATGCCCTTGTGGTTGGAAAAGATCATTCATATGATTTCAGTCATTGTAAATTTCTTAAGATTTGTATCATGACCTAGCATGATCTATCCTGGAGAATGTTTCATGTGTGCTTGAGAAGAATGTACCTTGAGAAGAATGTACCTGCTGCTGCTGTTAGAGAGATGGTGCAGAATACAACCATTAGGCGCATTTGGTCTAAAGTGTAATTCAAGTCCAATGTTGCCGTGTTGATTTTCTGTCTGAATGATCTTTCCTTTGTTGAAAGTAGGATTTGAAGTCCTCTTCTATCACTGTATTAAAATCTAACCCTCCCTTGAGATTTCTTAATGTTTGCTTTATGTATTTAAGAGCTCCAATGCTGGATGCATACATATTTATAATTAATATATCATCTTGACTGATGGACTGATTATATAATGACATTCTTTGCCTCTCTTTACAGTTTTTATTTAAAGTCTATTTTGTCTTTTTTTTTTTTTGAGATGGAGTCTCGCTCTGTCACCCATGCTGGAGTGCAGTGGCCTGATCTTGACTCACTGCAACCTTCGACTCCCAAGTTCAAGTGATTCTCCTGTCTCAGGCTCCCGAGTAGCTGAGATTACAGGCTTCCGCCACCAAGCCCGGCTAAATTTTGTATTTTTAGTAGAGATGGGGTTTTGCCATGTTGGCCATGCTGGTCTCAAACTCCTGACCTCAAGTGATCTGCCCACCTCGGCCTCCCAACGTGCTGGGATTACAGGCATGAGCCACCATGCCTGGCCGTTAATCTTTTTTTTTTTTTTTTTTTCTCTTTTTTTGAGACAGAGTCTTGCTCTGTCGCCCAGCCTGGAGTGCAGTGGTGCAATCTTGGCCCAACCTCCGCCTCCTGGGTTCAAGCGCTTCTCCTACCTCAGCCTCCGGAGTAGCGTGCACCACTATGCCTGGCTAATTATTGTCTTTTTTAGTAGAGATGGGGTTTCACTATGTTAGTCAGGCTGGTCTCTAACTCGTGACCTCATGATCCACCCACCTCGGCCTCCCAAAGTGCTGGGATTACAGGCTTGAGCCACCGCGCCCGGCCAATCATACTTAAAAATTAGGACTCCCTTAACTTTCATTTCTTGTAATGGGATTAATGAAGGCCAACTGCAAAAAAATTCAGTCCTTTAAGGAGTTCATAAAGAAGAATCTCAGAATTAATTACCCGTAATTCCATCTAGAGATAATTACTGTTAATCATATTTTGGTATATATGTTTATAGTCCTCCACTTCCCATCTAAACATGTATGTGCTTTTGTTTCTGGAACATTAAATCCTTCTAATTGATAAAGTAAATGAATCAAAGACTTTCCAAGTGGTGGTTTATAAAAAGCATCCAGCCCAGCCACGGGTCACATTAGACCTGCAAGCATGTGGGGACGGGAGGGGCGTGCCAGTGATCTTTGTCTTGTTTTGGAAAACCTCTCATATGTTTACACCTTATAGGATTAGAGACACATCATCTGAAACTAATCGCATGGCAACAAATTATCAAAAAATATAGTGCACCCTTGGAATGAGTTCTGCATCTGTGGATTCAACCACAGGTCGAAAATATCCTTGGTAAAAAAAATAGGATGTTTGCATCCTATTTTACAGATGCAAACATCTGTATTGAACATGTACAGACTTTTCTTCTCATTATTCTAAATAATACAGTATGAAAATTATTAGCATTAGATATTTATAAAGAATCTAGAGATGATCTAAAATGTACAAGAGGATGTGGATAGGTTATGTGCAGATACTACACCACTTTGTATAAGGGTCTTAAGCATTCAAGGATTTTGATATCCAGGGGGGTTCTGGAACAAATCTGGTTCTGGAACAAATGGCTCTACAGCCTTTCAGAATTAAATTTTCTATGATTTTAATGGTTCTTTCAAAGACCATGACAGTCATCACTGATGCCTGTTGCCTTACAAATATGCTTGTACAAGTAACATTTCCATGATTATATGTACAAGTAAAAAATACCCACTAGACAAATAACAAATCCAAGATAAGTGAGACTGAGTACGATGGCAATTAAAATGGTTTGCGTGACTGTCCTGTAACACATGGAACACATGATTCATCCTCTTGCTAATGTTCCCAGTTTGGCATCTTCTAAGATCATATTAGTTGAGCACAATTTTTGGTGCAGAATCATCTCTCTTTTCCCCTGCTTGCTTGTGAGAGGGAACATTTCCTCCTTATGTGTCCTAGAATCTTTTCACCTAATGTGCTTAAACAAAACAAATTTCGTTCTTAACATCAGGCTCTGAAAGTTCTTTTTGGTTAGCATTCACTATATTGACAGCTGGTTCGACAAGTACATATTTTAGTATAAGGAAAAAACAGCAGGCCAGGTGCAGTGGCTTTTGTTTGTAATCCCAGCACTTTGGGAGGCCAAGGAGGCAGATTGCTTGAGCTCAGGAGTTCAAGGCCAGCCTGGGCAGCATAGCGAGACCCTGTCTCTACAAAAAAAAAGAAAAGAAAAAAATTACGAAAACTAGCCAGACGTGATGGCATGTGCCTGTAATCCCAGCTCTTGGGAGGCTAAGGTGAAAGGATGACTTTGAGCCTAGAAGGCAGAGATTGCAGTGTGGTTGAGATCGTGCTGCTGCTCTCCAGCCTGGGTGACAAAGCGAGACCCTGTTTCAAAAAAAATTAAAAACAGCAGGTGAGTTTCTTTTTTAAAACTGGATTCAGGATCAGTGTAATGTTACTGGTCAACAGTAACCACAAACTTAAAAAATCTTTACATATTACTGTATGTATTAGATATTCTGATAATTGATACTTGAGACAGTCATACCTTACAGTATTATTATCCCAATTTTATTAGTGAGGAAACCAGCAGTTAATAACTGTTAGAGCTCAGATTCACATTTTGAAAGTTATACTATAGAGCCTGTGTTCTTAGTTTCACCAAAATATCTCCTCCCAAATTATACATACCCTTTCAAACCTACCTTCCTCTCAGTAATTAATGATACATTATTTCAATTTACATGAATCAGTGTCACTATTAGTAAATGTATTTTATGCCATTATATAGCAGACTAATTTATTCTGTACTCTATTGTGATGTTTTCCTCTATCTTCTGCAAGATTTTCATTTTTAAAAATTACTGTCTTGGCTGGGTGCAGTGGCTCATGCCTGTAATCCTGACCTGGGCAACAAGAGCGAAACTCCATCTCAAAAAAAATATATATATATATTACTGTCTTGAAATTTGCATAACATCAGTGGATGATGTGAATGTCCTAGCAGTGATGTTATACTGTATACTGCAATCACCAAATGGGGTAACCAGGTGAAAGTTACATAGGCTTTCTCAGTATTATGTGAACAACTACCTAAGACTCTACACTTGTATCAATTTCAAAGAAAAACTTCCACACACAAGATAATCTCCAAACATATGGGGCATACATGTGTGTACTACTCTAGCTGTTTCCTTGGGATAAATTCTAAAAAGTGGGATTTTGAGTCAAAATGAGACTGTGGTTAAGTACCTGCAACATCCTGTAGACCCTGTGGCATTAGTACTTGGAATGAGAGCGTGACTAACCGGGCATAACTGCGGCCTGCACATTGTTTACAATCCAGCAAACAAGGGACATCGAAAAGCAGCTCGGGCAGCCTGTGCTCGCTGGTGGCCTGCAGAGAATTCCAGGTGACGCTCCAGAGGGGCCTAGGAGAGGATACCCTTCTGAGGACAGCCATGGCTCGCCCGTCATCACCCCGCTCAGAGGCTAGACGACGGGGTCCCAGCTGGGGTGACACAGCCCCTCTCCCAGTCGGGAAGGGAGTTCTGCAGTGAACCAAGATGGGACTCCAGGTGTGGGGCTGCACTGCCTGGGAACGGCCCTGGAGGCCGCCTGCCTGGACCGTCCCGACTACGTTTCCCAGAGGCCCCAGAACGTAGGCGCTGCATGCTGGGACACGGCGCTTGGGCTCTGGTTCCCCAGAGATGTCCACGTCCCCTCAAGCCTCCATCCCTTCCGGAAGCTCCTTTGTGTTTGAGCCGAGTAGGCATGCGCTTACCTGGGAGGAACCCAGGGTACATTGCCAGGCACTGGTAGGTGGACCGCCGACGTGCGTCCCGCGCTTCGGAGAGGCAAGGAGGAAGAGTAGGGAAGGGTGCGCGCACGCGGGTCAGTGTGTTCATGTGTCAGGGTCTGTGCACGCGCACATGTTTGTCGGAGGGTCTGGGTGCACATGTTGTCAAGGCTGGCCACCCACATGCGTTGGGTGGGGTCTGTGTGCACGCACACATGTGTAGCGGGTCTGGGTGTACCATGCCTCGTGTGGGATTCTGTGCACGCACATGCGTGTCGGGCTCTGCTGCTGCTTGCCGCGCTCGTCGCACTGGCTCGAGGCCTCTCCCGTCCAGGATGGCGCATGCCGCTGCCTCCGATGGGGTTGGCGGGACTGAGGTATGACGCACTTGCGTGGGAGTACGAGGCGACGCGGCGCCCTGTCCCGTAACTGTGACACGGGGCACGCGAGCGTTCATTGGGGAGCGAGTGGGGCCTCGCTGGGTGCGCTTCTGCACTGTGACTAAAACGCTGTGGCTCCGCCAGTCGCGCAGGTGAGATGGCGCCATGGCTCCGAGGGAGGCGGGCACTGAGTTCTGACGGTGACGCACTTGCTGGAGAGTGTGGGGTGACACAGCGGTCCCCCATAACTGTGACCGGGGGCTCCAGAGCTGTGGGGTCGATACGGAGGCCCAACACCTGTGAACCCTCCGGCGGTGCGTCCCAGGGGACCGTGCTCTGTGACGTGCACTCTGGGGGTTTTGTGGGGCGGCGGTCCAGGGACGGATCTCCGTGGCCACGGATGGCACCTTTGCACGGGTGTGTGGTGGCGGGGCCGCACAGCGTGCCGGTGCTGTGCGTTGAGTGGTATGAGGGCACAGATGTGTCTCCAGGACAGCGTGAGCTGTGGTGAGGCTGAGCCGTCCGGCAGGCTTGTGGCTGGGAGGGATCGCGCCTTCTGGGGTGACGCAGGTGGTGTGTGACAGCGCAACCTGGGGCTCCAAGCGTCTCTGCTGCTTCCTCCTAACTAAGTGTACTGCCCTGAGGAACAAGGCCACAGAGGGACGTGACGCCTGAGCCCCGCCAGGAAATTCACCGACAACAAGCAGAAACAGCCAATGAGTGACGCTTCAGAGCCAAGAAGTGCTCTCCAGCAGGCCGGCCGAGTGACAGGAGACGGGGCCTCCGGAGTAGAATTCCTCCCGTAGAGGGACACGTCCTGAGGGAGACAGGGGGAGGGGCAGCTCCACGCCTCATTCATCTCAATCACTCATCTTGCTCTTCAGAATCTGCCCAGAAACCCATCTCGGGCCTTTATTTCTCTTTGGTTGTTATTAGATATGGCAGTGTTACCCTTTGTTCTGTTTCCCCCAGGCCAGCATCCTTCAGGAAAAGCATTCCCGAGGACGAGGACGAATCGTTAAACATCTTAAAGGGTCAGGTGAGTATCCTTTTTTTTTTTTAATTAAATGATATGTGTTTATAAGACTTAAGACCAAACATTAAATGTAGATGACCAAGACCTGAGTCCTGTTTCTGCCTGTTAGCTTTTTGAGCCTTCTGAAGACAGGCTTGTGAGGAGGGTGAAATGCATTAACATGTGTAAAACCATAGACCCGCACCCTGGAGTGTGAGTGCGCAGTGAGTGCTGCTGTTATGTGCTGAGTCTGGATGTCTGTACATCAGGAGCAATGTATATATGAAGGTAACTGAGATGGGTGTTTGCAGGTCCACAAAATGAACCACAGCCTCAAATGGTCTAGAACTATCCTCCTTAACCTGAGGGCTTTCCATAAAGTGAACCAATTTTGTAAAATACAAAAATTAGCTGGGTCTGGTGGTGCATGCCTGTAATCCCAGCTCCTCAGGAGGCTGAGGCAGGAGAATCACTTCAACCTGGGAGGCTGTGAACCTGTGATGAGCTGAGATCATGCCACCACACTCCAGCCTGGGTGAGAGAGCAAGACTTTGTCTCCAAAAAAAAAAAAAAAAAAAAAAAAAAAAAAGCTTTGTGACTGAATGTGTGGGGAGAAGCAAGCTGTTGTAGTGGACATCAGTTGGTGTCCTGCAGTTCAATTCGGACACCGTCTACCTGGATATGGCATCAGATTCCACAGGTTGTGAACAAGACTGTCCCACTCTGCCCCACTAGCCACAAGACCAGGCCTCTGGGACATCTTGCTAACCCTCCGCAGGTTGGGGTTCTTATACTCTTTGGCTTCTATTAATGTATTTGATTGACTCATAATTCAGGGAAACATATATACCAGTTTATTACGAAGGATATTTTAAAGGATACTAATGAACAGCCAGATGAAGACATATGTAGGGCTAGAGTTGGAAGAGTCCCAAGCACAGGAGCTTCTGTTCCCATGGAATTGGGGTGCGCCACCTTTTCAGCACGTGGATGAGTTGTTTTATACCTTCCTATCAGACGCCTCTTGTTCAGCTGTCCAGAAGCTCTCCTCACCCTGTCTTCTTAGGCCGTTTATGGAGACTTCATTGGATAGTTGTGACTGTAGCATGCACGAATGTGTTGAAATGTGATTGGACAAATAGAGTTGATCTAATGCTAATAGACTGAGGGGGGAAACTCAAGGCCCATCTGTTCAGATTCTTCTTAGCCTCTCAGTGCAGCGTTCCTTCCTACAGTTATAGGGCAGGACCCTCTCTGGAGTGAGAGTCCTGTTTTGGGCAGGTGAAAGGAGGGCAAGAGAAGATGAGAGAGAGAGAGAGATTCTGCTTCCTGAGGCTTGCTTCTGAGGCTGAAAGTGCCCTAACATTAAGATTGTACCAAGGGTTATGGGATTATGAGCCAGGAACCATGGACAAGAACATACACACACACTCATACCCCATATATACACACCTACATATATATACATCATACACACATATACACACACACCTCATATGTACACACATATACACACCTACATATAACATATATACATACCATACACACATCCCATATACACACCTACATATATAGACACATATATACACACCACACACATCCCATATATACACACATATACACACCTACATATATACACACATACATATACACACACACCATATATACATATACACACCTACATATATATACACCATACACACATGTACACACACCATATATACACATATACACACACATACTCCATATGTGCATATACACACCTACATATATATACACATATACACGCCATTCACACATACCCCATATACACACACACATCCCATATATGTACCTATATACACCTACATATATACACACATAAAAACCATACACACACATACACACCCCATATATACAGATATACACACCTACATATATACACACACATATACACACACCCCATATATACACAAATATACACACCTACATATATACACCATACACACACTTTTTTTTGAGACGGAGTCTTGCTCTATTGCCCAGGCTGGAGTGCAGTGGCATGATCTCAGCTCAATGCAAGCTCCACCTTCTGGGTTCAGGCCATTCTCCTGCCTCAGCCTCCCGAGTAGCTGGGACTACAGGTGCCCGCTACCATGCCCAGCTAATTTTTTGTAGTTTTAGTAGAGACGGGGTTTCACCATGTTAGCCAGGATGGTCTCGATCTCCTGACCTCGTGATCTGCCCGTCTCGGCCTCCCAGAGTGTTGGGATTACAGGTGTGAGCCACCACGCCCAGCCTGCGCTTGCTTCTAGTAAGAGAATCTTCCATATCTTAGAGCCAGCTGATTAGCAATTTTGAGTCCATTTGTAACCTTAATTTTCCTTTGCCATGCAAGGTAACATATTTGAAAGTACTGGAATTACCATAGAGACACATTTGAGAGATGGACAAAATGGCAAGATCCCATCTCTGCAAAAATACAAAAGTTAGCCAGCCATGGTAATGCGCAACTGTGGTCCCAGCTACTAGGGAGGCTGAGGTGGGAGGATCTCTTGAACCCAGGAGATCGAAGCTTCAGTAAGCTGTGTTCACGCCACTGTACCCCAGTGGCGAGAGCGTGAGACCCTGTCTCAAAACATATGTACACACATACACCCATTTGAGAGGCAGGCCTATGCTTTCAGAGTTTCCTAAATGACTACAGTGTGCCTGCTCCCCCATAACTATGTTTGTGTTTGGTATTTTCTTTTAATTTGGGACTATCTCGTTCAATTTCCTTTTTTTTTTTTTTTGAGACGGAGTCTCGCTCTATGGCCCAGGCTGGAGTGCAGTGGCCGGATCTCAGCTCACTGCAAGCTCCGCCTCCCGGGTTTACGCCATTCTCCTGCCTCAGCCTCCCGAGTAGCTGGGACTACAGGCGCCCGCCACCTCGCCCGGCTAGTTTTTTGTATTTTTTAGTAGAGACGGGGTTTCACTGTGTTAGCCAGGATGGTCTCAATCTCCTGACCCTGTGATCTGCCTGCCTCGGCCTCCCAAAGTGCTGCGATTACAGGCCTGAGCCACTGCTCGTGGCCTCGTTCAATTTATGATAATGGGATTAATGCAGGCCTGCTGGGGGAAAAAAAATTGGTCCCTAAGGAGCTCTTAGAGAACACTCTCTAAATTACCCATAATTGTATAATGCAGAGGTAATTACTGTTTCTAGTCCTTGTTTTTGTAATTAGTGTTTGTAGTCCTCCTTTTTGCCTTTCAGCATGGATGTGTTTTCTTTCTGGAGCATGGAATTTTGCTAATTAATCATGTGAATACACCAGAGACTCTTTAAATCTAGTTTTAAATCTAATCTATAGCAGCCAATTATCAAGAAAGACAGCCTTTAAAATTAGATTCTAAGGCGGAATGATTGCTTGAGGCCAGGAGTTTGAGACCACCCTGAGCAACGTAGTGAGACCTCATCTCTCCAAACATTTAAAAAACAAGCCAGGCATGGTGGTGTGTGCCTGTGGTCCTAGCTACTTAGGAAGCTGAAGTGGGAGGATCCCTTCAGCCCAGGAGGTTAAGGCTGCAATGAGCCGTGATCCCACCACTGCCCTCCAGCCTGGGTGAAAGAGTGAGACCATCTCAAAGAAAAAAAAAAAAAACTAGAAGGCCAGGCGCAGTGGCTTACAGCACTTGGGAGGCCGAGGTGGGTAGATCACCTGAAGTCAGGAATTCAAAACCAGCCTGGCCAACATGGTGAAACCCTGTCTCTACAAAAAATACAAAAATTCGGCAGGCATGGTGGCGCACACCTGTAATCCCAGGTACTTGGGCGGCTGAGGCAGGAGAATCGCTTGAACCTGGGAGGTGGAGGTTGCAGTGAGCCTAGATTGTGCCACTGCACTCCAGCCTGGGTGACAGAACAAGCATCTGTCTCAAGAAATAAAATAACTAGAGATTCTAGAATTTTAATGTTTCTTTCCCGGAACATGACAGTAATCACTGATAAATTCTAAGTAATCATCGGGTGCCTTACAAATATGGACTTTCTGGATAACATTAACAAGGTTATAGATACAAGTAACAAATAAAGACTGTATAAGTAACATTTGCAAGATAAAAGAATTAGGTGATAAGATGACAATAGTTAAAAATGTTCACATGTATCTTCCATTTCACATAGAACACAAGATTCACGCTGGGCGCAGTGGCTCATGCCTGTAATCCCAGCACTTTGGGAGGCCAAGGCAGGTGGATCACTTGAGGTCAGGAGTTCCAAGACCAGCCTGGCCAACATGGCAAAACCCCATCTCTACTAAAAATACAAAATTAGCCGGGCATGGTGGCACATGCCTGTAATCCCAGCTTCTTGGCAGGCTGAGCAGGAGAATCGCTGGGACTCGGGAGGCGGAGACTGCAGTGAGCTGAGATCGAGCCACTGTACTCTAGCCTTGGCAACAGAGCAAGACTCCATCTCAAAAAATAAAATAAAATAAAAATAAATAAATAAAATAAAACAAGGTACATATAATGTGGAAAGAGATGTTTTGGTGAAATTAAGAACACAGGCTTAGGTGAACCGGCCCAGGTCAGAAATAGAGGAGGTCAGAACTCCTGTGCTGATCAGTAGTGGGATGGTACCTGTGAACAGTCACTGTACTGCAGCCTGGGCAACAGTCAGACCCTGTCTCAAAAAAAAAAAAA
>NW_016807094.1:85128-102110 GCF_001698545.2 Rhinopithecus bieti
TTTTTGAGGCGGAGTCTCGCTCTGTCGCCCGGACTGGAGTGCAGTGGCCGGATCTCAGCTCACTGCAAGCTCCGCCTCCTGGGTTTACGCCATTCTCCTGCCTCAGCCTCCCGAGTAGCTGGGACTACAGGCGCCCGCCACCTCGCCCGGCTAGTTTTTTTTTTGTATTTTTAGTAGAGACGGGGTTTCACCGTGTTAGCCACGATGGTCTCGATCTCCTGACCTCGTGATCCGCCCGTCTCGGCCTCCCAAAGTGCTGGGATTACAGGCTTGAGCCACCGCGCCCGGCCTATAAATTTTTTCTCAATTACTGTGCATCAATATCATTAGTAAATGTATTCCGTATCATTATACAACATTATTTATGTATGTGTTCTCTACCATGAGATATTTCCATTGTTTTCCTTTTTAAACATTATCTGCTGGAAAATCTGGATAAGATCCCCGGGTTATCATTGTCCTAGTTGTGATATTCTACTGTTGTTCTGCAGGGTGTCACAGTTGGTGTAAATCAGGTCAAGGGTACAAAAGACCACTCTCTATTATTTCTTATAACTACATGTGTGTCTACATTTACCTCAGTTTAAAAGACAGTCTTTCCTAGAAAACTTATTTTTTGAATATTCTTAGGCATGTGTTCATATGCTACTATAGCTATTTCCTTGTCATAAATTCCAGAATGTGGAATTTTGAGTCAAAATTAGACATTTGTTCAGTGCCTGCAATAAGCCACATGCTGTGGCTGTTAGTACTTGGAATGAGAGTCTGACTCAGTGGACTCAGCTGCTGCCTGTACAGTGTTGATAATCCAGCAAGGGAAACTAAATAGAAAAAGCTCAAGGCAGCCTGCGGTCAAGGCTGGCTGAGAATTCCAGGTCACACACTCAGAGAGGTGCCAGGAAGGGGACATCATTCTGAGGACAGCCCCTGATAATTCACGACCAGATAATTCTGAATATACTGACTCTTTGTTGGGATAAATGGAATTTGTTTTCTAGGCTTTATACTTTATGTAATTTTTTTCCTTCTTTAATTTTTTGTAGAGATGGGGTCTTGCTGTGTTGCCTAGGCTGGTCTCAGACTCCTGGCTTCAAGCAGTCCTCCCACCTTGGCCCCACAAAGTGCAGTGTTGGCACTACAAGTGTGAACCACTACGTCTGGACATTTTTTGTCCTTTATCCTTTTTTATTTTTATTTTTATTTCTGAGACAGAGTCTCACTCTGTCACCCAGGCCAGAGTACAGTGGCATGATCTGCGCTCACTGCAAACCCCACCTCCTAGATTCAAGCAGTTCTTGCGCCTCAGCTTCCTGAGTAGTTGGAATTACAGGCACACACCACCACACCCAGCTAATGTTTGCATTTTTCTAGTAGAGATGGGGTTTCGCCGTGTTGGCCAGGCTGGTCTCAAACTCCTGACCTCAAGTAATCCGTCCGCCTCAGCCTCCCAAAGTGCTGGAATTACAGGCCACCGTGCCTGGCTAGGAGTAGACTTTTTAAGAAAAAAAAGAAACCTTCTTTGTCTTTTGAGAGTCTAATTGCCTCTGACTGCATTTCAAATCAATACACATTTGTATATGATAAGGGAATGCATGCCTGTTGTTGCAACACATAGGTGCACTTAAGAAACTCAGGATCACAGGGTGTGTCAGGAGTTGTCAAGACCACCACCAGGTTCCTTGTTTCTCTAGATAGACTCACAGGACTCACCATCTAGATCTACTCGTGACTGATTTATTCCAGCGAAGGGAGGGATACAAAGCAAAATCAGCTGAGGGAGAGGTTGCATAGGACAGGTTAGCAGGGAACCAGGCTCCCTCTTCCTCAGTCCTCTCCCAGGGACATCACACCGGCTGTGCCTAGCTCATCCAGCATCGCATTGTGGCAACACTGTTCCATGCTGTCAACCAGGGAAGCGCACCAGAGTCTGGTGGTGCAAGGTTTGGTTTGGTTTGATGTGGTTTTGAGTCGGAGTTTTGCTCTTCCGCCCAGGCTGGAGTGAAGTGGCGTGATCTCGGCTCACTGCAACCTCTGCCCCCTGGGTCCAAGCGATTCTCCTGCCTCAGCCTCCCAAGTAGCTGGGATTATAGGCGCCCACCACCATGCCCAGCTAATTTTTGTATGGTAGCGAAAGGTTTTGATCAAGGTTCATGCATACACTGCCTCGCACAATCTGAATCTTCTGGACTCCCGGAGGAAACCGAGGGTTCCGTGTAAACCACATCGTCGTTTATACTGATTTATTCCACTGAAGGGATACAAAGCAAAATCAGCAGAGGGAGAGGTTGCATAGGACAGGTGAGCAGGAAACCAGGCTCAGTTTAGGTGCAGCAAGCCACTCTCACACGTGAAAGAAGAGCGAGAACACTCATATCTGGTTTTCAGACGCCACGGGCCGGTGTTGTGAGCAGGCCTAACGATGGCAGTTTCCAGTTCACTCTGTTAACTGTTCTGCATTGGGGTCGTAGAACTTCCCAGCTTTTCCTTTCTGTTTCTCTGCTTTCTATTTCTCTGTTTTTATATCTCTATTTTTTATATTTTTCTACTGATATCTTACGGTTGGTTTGTCAGCGTGTATGTGTCTGCATTCCCTCCTTCCCTCTCTCCTCCTCTCCTTCTCTCTCCATATATATACATGTGTGCATATGTGTATATATAGAGAGATGCGTGTGTGTGTGTGTGTTTATATATGGAATTTTACAAATGTTATTGTGTCATTCTGTTTTGGTAACCTAACTTTTCTACTAAGAGTATGTCTGAAATATCTCTCATGTCTTTAAATAGTTTTTCTAACTTAACATTCAGTAACCATTTACTATTTTACTTGGATATTCTGTGTGTAATTATGCTGTCAGCTTTTCTGGACCCAAAAGTGCTCTCAGATATCACCTCTGGTATACAAAAAAAAAAAGTTGGGTATATTGCCTGAGCAGTTCCTTGTCCACCTGCCATGTTTTGAGTAACATCACCCAATCTAGAGGCCAGAAGAGGTCCAAGTTTGGATAATACAGCCCCTCTTCACCCTGGAAGCTTGTCTGGAGGGACCAGGGTGGGTTCAGAATGAGATTAAATACTCTTAAGCACCCACTCTCAGATCCTAGAGCACAATTCCCCGTCCAGAGTTAGCTGATCTATGAGGCTCATGGGCACAGTCTGGTAGAAGACCACCCTCACTTCTGACACCACTGCGAGGTTGGGGGGCATTCCCCAAACCACCCTCAGGTTCAACAGTTCATTAGAGCCAGGCATGGTGGCTCATGCCTATAATCCCAGCACCTTGGGAAGCTAAGGTGGGAAGATCACTTGAGGCCAGGAGTTCAAGACCAGCCTGGGAAATACAGTGAGACCGAATCTCTACAAAAAACAAAGCAAACAAAATTAGCCAAGTGCAGTGGTGTGGTGCAACCTGTAATCCCAGCTACTCGGGAGGCTGAGGTGGGAGGACTGCTTGAGCCCAGGAAGTCAAGGCTGCAGTGAGCTGAGATTGTACCACTGCTCTCTAGCCTGGGTGAGACTGAGACCCTGTCTTAAAAAAAAATTTTTTCACTAAAAGTACCCACAGAATTCACTGAAAGATGTTATGCTTATGGTAACAGTTTATTACAAGGGAAGGATACAAATTGTCGTCACTCAAGGAAAGAAGTACGTGGCCAGGCGCAGTGGCTCACGCCTGTAATCCCAACACTTTGGGAGGCCAAGGCGGGCAGATCACAAAGTCAGGAGTTCGAGACCATCCTGGCCAACATGGTGAAACCCCGTCTCTACTAAAAATACAAAAATTAGCCGGGCGTGGTGGCGGGCGCCTGTAGTCCCAGCTACTCAGGAGGCTGAGGCAGGAGAATCGCTTGAACCCGGGAGGCAGAGGTTGTGGTGGGCCGAGATCGTGGCACTGCACTCCAGCCTGGGCAACAGAGCGAGATCCGTTCAAAAAAAAAAAAGTACGAAGCCAAGATGGGCGGATCACGAGGTCAGGAGATCGAGACCATCGTGGCTAAGACGGTGAAACCCCGTCTCTACTAAAAAATACAAAAAAACTAGCCGGGCGAGGTGGCGCCTGTAGTCCCAGCTACTCGGGAGGCTGAGGCAGGAGAGTGGCGTGAACCCGGGAGGCGGAGCTTGCAGTGAGCTGAGATCCGGCCACTGCACTCCAGTCTGGGTGACAGAGCGAGACTCTGGCTCACAAAAAAAAAAAAAAAAAAAAAAAAAAAAGTTGAAGTCCAGGGGGGTTCCAGACACGGAGCTTCTGGTGTCCTTTCCCTGTGGAGTCAGGACTCACTACTCTGCTGTCTTTGGTGTGTTCTTGCTTTGTCGCCAGGCTGGAGTGCAGTGGCACAATCTCAGCTCACTGCAACCTCCGCTTCCTGGGTTCAAGTTATTCCCCTGCCTCAGCCTCCCAAGTAGCTGGGACTACAGGTGCATGCCACCACATCCGGCTAATTTTTTGTATTTTTAGTAGAGACAGGGTTTCACCGTGTTAGCCAGGATGGTCTCTATCTCCTGACCTCGTGATCCGCCCACCTCGGCCTCCCAAAGTGCTGGGATTACAGGTATGANTGCACTCCAGTCTGGGTGACAGAGCGAGACTCTGGCTCACAAAAAAAAAAAAAAAAAGAAGTACATAAGTTGAAGTCCAGGAGGGTTCCAGACACGGAGCTTCTGGTGTCCTTTCCCTGTGGAGTCAGGACTCACTACTCTGCTGTCTTTGGTGTGTTCTTGCTTTGTCGCCAGGCTGGAGTGCAGTGGCACAATCTCAGCTCACTGCAACCTCCGCTTCCTGGGTTCAAGTTATTCCCCTGCCTCAGCCTCCCAAGTAGCTGGGACTACAGGTGCATGCCACCACATCCGGCTAATTTTTTGTATTTTAGTAGAGACAGGGTTTCACCGTGTTAGCCAGGATGGTCTCTATCTCCTGACCTCGTGATCCGCCCACCTCGGCCTCCCAAAGTGCTGGGATTACAGGTATGAGCCACCACGCCCAGCCTGATCCATGATACTCTTAACCTTTCCCAGATATGTCACGGTTATGTGTTTGTGTTGGGAAGCCAAGACAGGAGCCAAAAGGTCATATTACATATTACATCCCCGGGGACTATGGGGACCCCAGGTGCACCTGGTTTTAATCTCTCTTTTTCCGCCCCTAGCTCTAGCCTCCGAGTTTGTCTTCTTCAGTGGAAACCCCAAGAGGACTGATCAGTTCTTCAGTTCTAAAACCATGGCCCAGGTAAGTGTGTATTTCTCTTTCCTTCTTGAGCTGTGAGATTTGCATTTGGTGCATCTGCTTGTGAATTATCTGAAGCCTTTTATCTAGTCAAGCTCTTCATAATTACCTATTTCCCAGTTCTCTCTGTTCCAGTGAAGGATAATGCCATGTAGCTCTGCATCTGCCTTTTGGGGAAATCACAGAGCACATGATTCAGAATCTCCTATTTGCTCCCTTTTGGGACCAAGGTAGTGTTGGAGCAGTGAAGCAGCAAAGTCCTTTGAGGGACACACTTAAGTCAAGTCCGTGGTTCGATGGGTTAGATATGTTGGTCCCATGTGACCACGTGAGGAACGAATCCTCCACTGAGCGTGCTTTCTGTGTAGATAAGAGGGGATGCTCATCTTCACTGGTCTGTCTTAGTATGTGCTCAGATCCCAAGCTTGATGGGACTTTTGGAAGGGGATGGGGCTGTGATTAGGACCTTTGAACAGAGGTCGTGTTCCTGCCGGGGAAGCTGGGGGGTAAATTTTATGATTGAATGGATCTCTCAGACCACAAGATGATTCTAAATCATCGGACATCCTTATCCTCTAAATCAGGAACAGGGGGCCGGGCGCGGTGGCTCATGCCTGTAATCCCAGCACTTTGGGAGGCCGAGGCAGGCGGATCACAGGGTCAGGAGATCAAGACCATCCTGGCTAACATGGTGAAACCCCGTCTCTACTAAAAAATACAAAAAACTAGCCGGGCGAGGTGGTGGGTGCCTGTAGTCCCAGCTACTCGGGAGGCTGAGGCAGGAGAATGGCGTAAACCCGGGAGGCGGAGCTTGCAGTGAGCTGAGATCCGGGCACTGCACTCCAGCCCGGGCGACAGAGCGAGACTGTGTCTCAAAAAAAAACAAAAAAAAAAACAAACAAAAATCAGGAACAGGGGAAAGACTGGGTTGGAGATGGTAAGAAACATGAAGATCTTCCAGTGTGGAAGTAGGAGATGATCTCATACCCCAGAACTGGAGAAAGCCTTAGGTGTTTTGGTCAGCCTAAGTGAATAACTATAATGAACAGTCTGACTTACCCTGTGTGGGAATTTTTTTAAATGCTTAAAAGGAAGACTGCTTAAAATGTAGTTTGGCATGATAAACCCGAGGCTTGAAAACATTCAAACATGCAAACCCTATTTTCTTTTTTTTTTCTTGGGATAGTGTTTTGCTCTTGTCACCCAGGCTGGAGTGCAGTGGCGCGATCTCGGCTCACCGCAACCTCCGCCTCCCGGGTTCAAGCAATTCTCCTGCCTCAGCCTCCTGAGTAGCTGCGATTACAGGCACTCACTGCCATGCCTGGCTAATTTTGCATTTTTAGTAGAGACGTGGTTTCTCCATGTTGGTCAGGCTGGTCTTGAACCCCCGACCTCAGGTGATCCACCTGCCCCGGCCTCCCAAAGTTCTGGGATTACAGGCGTGAGCCGTCACACCTGGCAAACCCTATTTTCTAAAATAAAAGATCTTAAACAAAATCTTGGTTTTCTTCCCCCCTTAAAAGAAAAAATGCTGTAGGAATCCACACTTGTTGAGAACTTACAAGGCAGACATATAGCAGACACTGCTTGTCAACGAGAAGAAAGCTTGGATTGTTTTATCCACTTCCTGGCAGGTTTGACTAATTGAGGATTCTACACAGTCCAAGTCATTTTCTCTGCAGCGGTAGAGCTCTTCAGTGACAGGCAGGCATTCTGCTTCCGTCACAGTTACGCTGATGTCCTTACCGCCACCTGCGCATGTCACAGGTGTTCACCCTACCCAGAGGGGGCCTCTTGTCTCCTTCATCTGGAAGCTGTTTCCTTTCCTTTCATCATGCATATGTGGGTTTCTGTTTCAGGGTTTGGTGACATTCGCCGATGTAGCCATAGACTTTTCTCAGGAGGAGTGGGCCTGCCTGAACTCTGCTCAGAGGGACCTGTACTGGGATGTGATGCTGGAGAACTACAGTAACTTGGTCTCACTGGGTGAGTTGCACACCTCAGATAACTTAGACTGCCTCCTGGAATATCCACTCGCCACTATGAATTTCAGGACCATCTTTCAAGAAACCAGTCGAATTTCTTCTTCCTGTTCCCAAGAGATGTATTGAGCCAGGCCGGCTCTGTCTTAGTATGTGCTCAGATCCCAAGCTTGATGGGACTTTTGGAAGGGGATGGGGCTGTGATTAGGACCTTTGAACAGAGGTCGTGTTCCTGCCGGGGAAGCTGGGGGGTAAATTTTATTATTGAATGGATCTCTCAGACCGCAAGATGATTACAGGCGCGGTGGCTCAAGCCTGTAATCCCAGCACTTTGGGAGGCCGAGACGGGCGGATCAGGAGATCGAGACCATCCTGGCTAACACGGTGAAACCCCGTCTCTACTAAAAAAATACAAAAAAACTAGCCGGGCGCGGTGGCGGGCGCCTGTAGTCCCAGCTACTCGGGAGGCTGAGGCAGGAGAATGGTGTGAACCCGGGAGGCGGAGCTTGCAGTGAGCCGAGATCGCACGACTGCACCCCAGCCTGGGTGACAGAGTAAGACTCCATCTCAAAACAACAAAAAAAAAAAGAACTTACCACGAACTTGATCTTCACCCCATTTCCCATTTCCCCGTCACCTGGTTTTTCCTGTCATATTTAACCCCATTTGATGTGCTGCTGGTGCTGCAGGTCTGTGGGCCACGCCTTTAGTAGCAGGGGTAGAGGTGACATGATCCTCTGCCCCTTTATCATTCCTGAAAGTGGGTTAGCCCTGCTTTAAGCGCCCATTTTCTTTTTCTTTTATCTAGGTGTTGGCAATACCGCTTCCTGGGTGCTGGTCATGTACCTCCACCATGAAGCACCTAGTATCTGGTTGTAGCTCTTCTTTGCCGTTGGCGGTCATTGGCAGTGCTCACATTCATTACACTGGGGGCTCAAATGCTGCGCGCCTATCACTGCCCCTTCATTTATGAGCCGTTATAATTTAAAGACAAACTTTGTTTCATCTGCTAATTGCTCATGCAGTGGCACTGTTCATATCGGATAAGGATAAAATTTTGTTCTTTGTCTTTTATGTTTTGTTTTGTTTTGTTTTGTTTTGAGACAGGGTCTTACTCTGTCACCCAGGCTGGAGTGCAGTAGTGCAGTCTGGGCTCCCTGCAGCCTTGACTTCCCGGGCTCAAGCCATCCTCCCATCTCAGCCTCCCAAGGAGCTGGGACTGTAGGTGCACACCACCACACCTGGCTAATTTTTATATATATATATATATATTTTTTTTTTCTTTTTGCTGAGACAGGGTTTTGCTGTTTCCCAGGCTGGTTTTGAACTCCTGAGCTCAAGTAATCCACCCACCTCAGTCTCCCAAAGTGCTGGGATTACAGGCATGAGCCACCGCACCTAGCCAATTGTCAGTTTTTATAATAGAGGATTGGTTTCCTAGCATGCTCCAAAGCTGGCCATTTAACATTTTCTAGCATCGTTATGAACTCATAGATTTAAACGTGTGCTGTTTCTCAGTCCTTTGCAGTTAGCCCCCTCCTTGATGCTCAAGTTCTAAACTTTTTCTTACTGTTCTAAACTTTTCACATTTTAAATTTCGTCTTGTAGATGATCTTTTTTGTTGCTTTTGAATGTTGTATTCTTTTACCCAGTTCCTTTTTTTTGAGACAGAGTCTCTGTCGGCTCACTGCAACCTCCACCTCCCAGGTTCAAGCAGTTCTCCTGCCTCAGCCCCCCAAGTAGCTGGGATTATAGGCACCTGCCACCATGCCTGGCTGATTTTTGTATTTTTAGTAGAGATGGGGTTTGTTTGTTTGTTGTTTTTTCTTTTGAGACGGAGTCTAGCTCTGTCACCCAGGCTGGAGTGCAGTGGCACAATCTCGGCTCACTGCAACCTCCACCTCCCGGGTTCAAGCGATTCTGCTGCCTTACCCTTCCGAGTAGCTGGGATTACAGTCTCCCACCACCACGCCCAGCTAATTTTTGTATTTTTAGTAGAGACAAGGGTTCACCATGTTGGCCAGGCTGGTCTCGAACTCCTGACTTCATGATCCGCCCACCTCGGCCTCCCAAAGTGCTGGGATTACAAGCGTGAGCCACCACGCCCAGCCTGTTTTTTGTTTTTTTGGGTTTTTTTGAGACAGAGTTTCATGCTTGTTGCCCAGGCTAGAGTGCAATAGCATGATCTCAGCTCACCGCAACCTCTGCTTCCCAGGTTCAAGCAATTTTCATGCCTCAGCCTCCCAAGTAGCTGGGATTGCAGTCATGTGCCACCACACCTGGCTAATTTTGTATTTTTAGTAGAGACAAGGTTTCTCCATGTTGGTCAGGCTGGTCTCGGACTCCCTACCTCAGGTGATCCGCCTGCCTTGGCCTCCCAAAGTGCTGGGATTACAGGCATGAGCCACCACTCCCAGCCCTTTACCCAGTTACTTTTAATAATACTACTGACATACATGTGTATCAGTTTCAGAATGCTTTACACACAGCTATCCAACTGCATATTGTTTTGTTACAGTACTTCTATATTTGATTTTCTTTGATTTTCCAAGTATATCATCACATCATCTACAAATACTTGTTTTCCTCTTCAAAATAGGATATAATAGGACTAACTGTCAGGACCCTTTTCATGTTTGACTTTAAAACAGATGTCTCCAAGGAATTCTCATTAAGTATTGTGCCAGAAATAGAATCTACATTTTAACAAGAGCCCTGGGTGATTCACATTTATTCTACTGGATAATTTTATTTCTATTAGACAAGTTTTGGTTTGTGGTTAGGTTTGTGTGTACTTGTGTCCCTCTAAAGGAAACAAACTATGTTCTTTTTTCCCAGATTTGGAGTCAGCATATGAGAATAAGGGTTTACCTTCAGAAAAGAACATTCATGAAATAAGGGCTGCCAAAAGGAATTCAGATAGAAGAAGTAAATCCCTTGGCCGTAACTGGATATGTGAAGGTACGCTTGAAAGACCGCGGCGCTCGAGAGGGAGGTATGTCAATCAAATGATCATCAATTATGTAAAAAGGCCTGCTACTAGAGAAGGTACCCCTCCTAGACCACATCAGAGACATCATAAGGAGAATTCCTTTGAATGTAAGGAGTGTGGGAAGGCCTTTAGTCGTGGCTATCAACTTAGTCAACATCAGAAAATCCATACTGGCGAGAAACCTTACGAATGTAAAGAATGTAAGAAGGCCTTCCGTTGGGGCAATCAGCTTACTCAACATCAAAAAATTCATACGGGGGAGAAGCCGTACGAGTGTAAAGACTGTGGGAAGGCTTTTCGATGGGGCTCAAGCCTCGTTATTCATAAGAGAATTCATACTGGTGAAAAACCCTATGAATGTAAAGACTGTGGAAAGGCCTTTCGACGTGGTGATGAGCTCACCCAGCACCAGAGATTCCACACTGGGGAGAAGGACTACGAATGCAAAGACTGTGGGAAGACCTTCAGCCGTGTGTATAAACTGATTCAGCACAAGAGAATTCATAGTGGGGAGAAGCCTTACGAGTGTAAAGACTGTGGGAAGGCCTTTATTTGTGGTTCAAGCCTCATTCAGCATAAGAGAATTCACACAGGTGAGAAACCCTATGAATGTCAAGAGTGCGGGAAGGCCTTCACTCGAGTCAATTACCTCACTCAGCATCAGAAGATCCACACCGGTGAGAAGCCCCACGAATGTAAGGAATGCGGGAAGGCCTTTCGCTGGGGTTCGAGCCTCGTTAAGCACGAGAGGATACACACGGGCGAGAAGCCGTACAAATGCACAGAGTGTGGGAAGGCCTTCAACTGTGGCTACCACCTCACTCAGCACGAGAGAATCCACACAGGCGAGACCCCGTACAAATGTAAGGAGTGTGGGAAGGCTTTCATTTATGGGTCCAGCCTTGTGAAACACGAGAGAATTCATACCGGGGTGAAACCCTATGGGTGTACAGAATGTGGGAAGAGCTTTAGTCACGGCCATCAGCTTACACAACATCAGAAAACGCACAGCGGGGCGAAATCCTACGAATGTAAGGAATGCGGGAAGGCATGTACCCACCCGAACCATCTCCGAGAACATCAGAGGATCCACAACAGTTGAAGAGCCTCTTGAACACCGTAGCCCGCTCGTATCTGTGGTTTCGCTTTCCACAGTTGGTTATCTGCAGTCTACTGCAGTTCAAAAATATTGAGTGGAAAATTCCAGAAATAACAAATGCGTAAGTCTCAAATGGTGGCCCTTCCGAGTAGCGTGATGAAATCTCTCTGTCCGGCTCCAACCGGCCAGGGCTGTGAATCGTCGCTTGGTCCAGCACAGTCACGCTGTCTACGCTACCCACCCTGCTCGTCACTTAGTAGCTGTCTTGGTGATCAGACTGACTGTCATAGCATCACAGTGCTTGAGCTCAAGCAGTCCCTACTTTGCTTAACAGTGGCCCCAGAGAGCAAGATTAGTGATGCCAGTGATTCGGATATGCCAAAGAGAAGCCACAAAGTGCTTCCTTTTAAGTGAAATGGTGAAAGTTCTCAATAAGGAAAAAGAAAAAAATCATATACTGAGGTTGCTAAGATCTACATGACAATAAGGTATTTTGGGAGAGAGAGATACCTACGTTCATGTAATTTTATTACAGTATATTGTTACAATTGTTCTATTTTGTTAGTTATTGTTGGTAATCTCTTACTGTGCCTAATTTATAAAGCAAACTTTAGATACGTATGTACAGGAAAAAATGTAGTATACAGTATCGTATATATGTACAGGAAAAAAACAGAGTACTATCTGTGGTTTCAGGTATCCACTGGGGGTCTTGGAACGTATTCCCCTCAGGTGAGAGGGGACTGCTGTACAAAGAATGTAGGAAGCCCTCTAGACTACATCCATTCCTTCCTCAACACGAGGAAAAAATCATGGTACAGTTTAACATAAGAAAGCCTTCACTGATCACTCTTTTTTTTTTTTTTTTTTTGAGACAGAGTCTCACTCTTGCCCAGGCTGGAGTGCACCACCACGCCTGGCTAATTTTTGTATTTTCAGTAGAGACAGGTTTCACCATGTTGTCCAGGCTGGTCTTGAACTCCTGACCTCAGGTGATCCACCTGCCTTGCCCTCCCAAAGTGCTAGGATTACAGGCATGAGCCACTACATCCAGCCCACTGATCACTCTTCTGCTTATAGAATATCAGAAGTCATTCTAGAGGCAAATTTGAATTGTGGAAAATCACTTTTCTTAATGATTGTTTTTGGTGTAGACGTTTTTATTGTGTAGGTTAGTTTAATGAATACATAAAGACTACCAATACCATTCTGTCTTTATTCCGTGGCATCTGTGGAATAACCCTGCTAATGTAACATGTGAGAAAGCCTTTAGTCATGGCACCCACTCTATCAGTTGTCCCCACCATCCCCCGCCCTCCTCCCTGTGAGACTACTGGGCCAAAGGCTCACTACCCCTGTGAGTTGTCCGGCACACAGACACTATTGTGCATTATTTGTACATAAGGATAGTCACATCTACCTGAGACTGCTATTGTGGAAATTAAATGTTTGGTACATGTAAAGTCTTTGAAAGTGTAACTGGAATATTGTATAAGTTCAATAAATATTAACTGTTGTTTTTATGCTCATTACTACCATTTGTGTTGCCATTAGTGAAATTTTTACAAGGAAACCCCCTGTGGGTGCAATGAGTCTGGAAAAGACCATTGAGCCTTCTAGAAGAAAACATTGAGAGATTATTGTCACAACCGTGGGTTACGCAATGATTTCTTAGTACACAAAACACAGCAAACAAAACGTTGTTACACTTCATCGAAAGTACAAAGTTCTGTTCATCAAATGATGCTGGTAAGATAGGGGAAAGACAAGAAACAGGACTGGAAGAAGATATTTGCTCTACAGTACACCTGACAAAGGAACTCTCATAGAAAATATAAAGAATCCCTCAAGTTGAAAAAAAAAAAATCAATTTAAAGGGGAGAAAACTTAAGCACGTCTCAACAGAAGATCACCAAATGGCCAATAAGTGAAAGTGTATTCAATGTCATTGCTCCTCAAGGAACTGTAGAGTAAAACTACAATATGCCGCCACTCTAGACAGTCACCAGGATGATTAGATTAAAATCACAGTAACAAGGTCGGTTTCTGATGTCTCACCACAAAGAAGGATAAGGGAGCGGGGTGATGGATATGTTAATTAGCTTGATTTAATCATTCCACATTGTATACACGTATCAGAACGTCACCTTGTACTCCATCAATATAATGCAATTATTATTTGTCAAATATTAATAAAGAAAATCAAAGATGAGCGGGTCTCTTGGTTGGATATTGAAACACAACCTATTCGAGAAGGAACCGCGCCAGCAGACTGGACCTCTGCCAAATCCTGGCGGTGCCCCACAGTGGGGACAGGGCGGGAGGGAGGTGAGCGGACTGGTCCTGGGGAAGAGGTAAGGGCACAGAGTAGAGTTGTTACAGGAAAGGGGTGCCAGTCCAGGCCCCAGGAGAGAGTTCTTGGATCTCACACAAGAAAGAATACAGCGGCCGGGCGCGGTGGCTCACGCCTGTAATCCCAGCACTTTGGGAGGCCGAGGCAGGCGGATCACAAGGTCAGGAGATCGAGAACATCCTGGCTAACACAGTGAAACCCCTTCTCTACTAAAAATACAAAAAAATTAGCTGGGCGTGGTGGCGGGCGCCTGTAGTCCAGCTACTCGGGAGGCTGAGGCAGGAGAATGGTGAGAACCCGGGAGGTGGAGCTTGCAGTGAGCCGAGATCGCACCACTGCACACTCCATCCTGGGGGACAGAGCGAGACTGCATCTCAAAAAAAAAAAAAAAAAATTCAGGACAAGTCCTCAGTGCAAGGCAAAAGCAAGTTTATTAAGAAAGTAAAGTGGTAGGGCCAGGTGTGGTGGCTCATGCCTGTAATCCCAGCACTTTGGGAGGCTGAGGCGGGTGGATCACCTGAAGTCACCAGCCTGGCCAACATGGCAAAACCCCATCTCTACTATAAATACAAAATTGGCCAGGTGTGTTGGCCCACGCCTGTAGTCCCAGCTACTCGGGAGGCTGAGGCAGGATAATCACTTGAACCCAGGAGGCAGAGGTTGCAGTGAGCTGAGATCACGCCACTGCACTCCAGCCTCGGTGACAGAGGGAGACTCCATCTCAAAAACAGAAAGGAAGAAGTGGTGAAAGAACAGCTGCTCCATAGACAGTGTAGGACACTCCTGAAATTGGGAGGAACGCATCCACCCTAGGTCCAGTGTGCACATATATGGGGAGATGTGCTCTGCTACAAGGGTTTGTGATAAAGGATTCCTTTTTCTTCATTATTTTGCAAGAATTGATATTGTCTTTAAAGCAAAACTAGGAATGCCTTTGTTCTCCAGAGATCAGGATATCTGAACACTCCCACGTCTGGGTCTGTTGAGTAACCATTATTCATTTGTCCCTTAACCGTAAACATCTAGAGGCCCGGAATGCTTAAATTTCTCAGAATGCAGCCCAGCAAGTCTCAGCCTCATGTTCCTAAGCCACACTCAAAATGGAGTCACTCTGGTTCCAACACCTCTGACAGAATCCTGGGGGAGGTGAGGACACAGACTCAGGGGAGAGACCTGAACTATCTTAAGATGGTCCTAGGCTGAGGGTAGGATTATCTTAGGGAAAGGACCAGAGCCCGTAGTAGGAATCAGAGAATATAGACTGGGGAGGACTCTAGACCCCTTGGGAGTGAGTTTGAGGGGGCAGAGGAGTGGCTAATGGGCATGGGAGGGCCTGGCGCGTGGGAAGGGATGGTTAGAGCTCGGGGATGAATTCTGGGAGAGAAGGGATAGAGTCCTGGAGAGAGGCCTTAGGACTGGGAGAGGACTGGAGTGCTCCTGAGAGCAGCTGCGGAGATGGAGGGCAGACGCTACCTCCTGCAGGAGAACCTTAGGCACAGGGGATGGTGGTGTGGTTAGAGCTCAGGGGTGTCCTAAAAAGGTTGGCAAAGGATGCAGAATATAGGGTTAAAGTCCTGCTTGTTTGATTTACCTCAGGGGTAGGGTTACATTTCAAAACTGCTTAGTTCTCGGATTCCAAATACCTCAGCATTAGGTTAAGGATTCAGATGCTCCAGGGGTGGTGGGGAAGTGAGGGAGCATGTTCAGGGGAAGGGGTTCCAGATCCAGGTTTCAGAGCTGGGTATCTTTCTGGTCTAGGCTTCAGTACCCTTAGGAATCAACCTCATACGCGGCATCATCCTGCTTAGTGCCCCTTTCCCCTGTGGACCCGACGCCAACATCAGCAGAAGGGGCCCAGGGTCCCCTCCTCACCACCAAGAACAACATGCATGGTGGGGTCACTGCCCTTCCCGGGATTCCCGTCCGTGTAAACAAGAGGAGAAGCTGGGTGGGGTAGGAAGAGAAGAGCAAGGGACGGAGTGTGAAGAGGAGAAGCAGGGGGAAGATAGTGACCGGAAGCTGGAGGGATGTGGGGATGGGGGTGGGGGTGGGGAGAATACTGAGAAACAAGGAGACTGTGCAGAAAGGCAGCACTGGCCTGGCCTTAGGGGACACAGCCAAGGCGCAGGAAGACAGCCTGGGTAGACAGGGTTAGTTCACAGAAGGAAACATGGGAAGAATGTGTGTCAGGCAGGACTCTTGGTTCAAGGAGCAACATCCAAAGTCTACGTAAAAAGCCCAGAGGTGGGCTGACATGGTGCCTCATGCCTGTAATCCCAGCACTTTGGGAGGCCGAGGGGAGTGGATCACTTGAGGTCTGGAGTTTGAGACCAGCCTGACCACCATAGTGAAAATCTGTCTCTACTAAAAATGCAAAAATCAGCCTGGCACAATGGTGCACGCCTGCAATCTCAGCTACTCAGGAAGCTGAGGCAGGAGAATTGCTTGAACTGGAGAGGTGGAAGTTGCAGTGAGCTGAGATCAAGCCAGTGCACTTTTCTGAGACAGAGCAAGACTCTGTCTCAAAAAAAAATAAATAAATAAAGCCCAGAGGTGGCCAGGCACAGTGGCCCATGCCTGTAATCCCAGCACTTTGGGAGGCCTATACAGGCAGATCGACTGAGGTCAGTAGTTAAAGACCAGCCTGGTCAACTTAGTGAAACCCTGTCTTTACTAAAATACAAAAATTAGCCGGGTGTGGTGGCCCATGCCTGTAATCCCAGCTACTCAGCAGGCTGAAGCAGGAGAATCGCTTGAACTCAGGAGGCAGAGGTTGCAGTGAGCTGAGAGTGAACCACTTCACTACAGCCTGGGTGACAGAGCAAGACTCTCTCTCAAAAAAACAAACAAACAGAAAACTACAAAAAGCAGTAAGAGCCGTGGGGCAAGGGGTGACCATGAAGTCAAAGAGCTTTACTAAAGTAAGTCATTATTGAGCCAAGTGTGGTGGCTCACACCTGTAATCCCAGCACTTTGGGAGGCCAAGGCAAGTGGATCACCTGAGGTCAGGAGTTCAAGACCAGCCAGGCCAACATGGGGAAACCTCATCTCTATTAAAAATACAAAATTAGCTGGGTGTGGTGGCAGATGCCTGTAATCCCACCTACTTGGGAGTCTGAGGCAGGAGAATCACTTGAACCCGGGAGGCAGAGGTTGCAGTGAACCAAGATCGTGCCATTGTACTCCAGCCTGGACAAGAGCGAAACTCTGTCTCAAAAAAAAAAAAAAGGAGGTACATGAGTTGTACACAAAAGATACAAAACATTTGTAGAATATATTTTTTAAAAAACCTAAATAAATGAAAGGTTTTTTTTTTTTTTTTTTTTTTTTTTTTTTTT
>NW_016807094.1:103818-124995 GCF_001698545.2 Rhinopithecus bieti
ACCGTGTTAGCCAGGATGGTCTCGATCTCCTGACCTCGTGATCCGCCCGTCTCGGCCTCCCAAAGTGCTGGGATTACAGGCTTGAGCCACGGCGCCTGGCCTCCAAAACAATTTTTTAAATTAAAAAAAAATTACATATATATTACATATATAATATCTAAAAAACAAAATACAAAAATAGCCTGACGTGGTGGCACCCACCTGCAATCCCAGCTACTCAGGAGGCTGAGGTGGGAGGATCACCTACCTGAGCCCATGAGCCCAGGAGGTCGAGGCTGCAGTGAGCTGTGATTGCGCCACTGCACTCCAGCCTGGGCAACAGAATGAGACCCTGTCTCTAAATAAATAAATAAAAGCTAGAAGGGTTTTGAATGTTCACAATACAAATAATAAATGTTTGAGGTTATGGATATGCTAATTACTCTGATTTGATCATTACACATTGTGTACAGAAATCAAATTACCACTCTGTATCCCATAAACACGTCATTATTATGTGTAAAATAAAAAATAAAGAATTTATGAGAAAGGATTTACTGCAGAGCAGACATCATTTTCTGGAGAGGCAGTAATTACATAGTTACAGAAGCCAAAGGGCAATGGGGAAGGTTCTGAGCTCTTTTAGGCACGTGTGGCTGAGTGAAACGCATCACCCAGACAAGCCCCATCTGAACACGTGCACACAGCAAGACCACCAGAATAACTCTGCGCACATTCCACTTGCTCTTTGGACAAATGTATGGGGTGACCTCACCTGAGTTTGCACTAAACCTGGAGTCATTTATTTCACAAGTTTTCACAGCACCAAGGGTCAGCAAACTGTTAAGGGCCAGTTAGTAAATATTTTACTAGACACGTATTTTGCAGGGCGCATGTGTTCTCTGTCACGTATTCCTCATTATTTTTACAAGCTTTAAAAAATGCGAAAACTGGCGGGGCGTGGTGAGTCACGCTTGTAATCCCAGCATTTCCGGAGACCAAGGCTGGAGAATCTCTTGAACTGAAGAGACTAGCCTGGCCGGCATTGAGAGACCTCGTCTCTACAAAAAATGGAAAACTTAGAAGGGGGTTATGGCGCTCACCTGTAGTCTCAGCTACTCAAGAGGCTGAGGTGGGAGGATCCCCTGAGCCTGAGAGGTCAAGGCTGTGGTGAGCTGTGTTTGCAGAACTGCACTCTAGCCTGGGAGTCAGAGTAAGACCATGTCTAAAAAAAAAAAGAAAAAGAAAAGAAAAAAAATAAAAATGTGAAAACCGCTCTTATCCCCTACAATGTACAAAAAGATCCTGGAACAGTGGTACACACCTGTAATCCCAGCACTTCAGAAGGCAAGGCAGGAGAATCACTAGAAGACAGGAGTTTGAGACCAGCCTGGGCAACAGAGCAAGACTCTGGGCCGGGTGCAGTGGCTCATGCCTTTAATCCCAGCACTTTGGGAGGCCTGGGCAGGCAGATCATCTGAGGTCAGGAGTTTGAGACCAGCCTGACCAACATCACGAAACCACGTCTCTACTAAAAATATAAAAACTAGCCAGTTGTGGTGGCGGGTGCTGTAATCCCAGGTACTCAAGAGGCCGGGGAAGGAGAATTGCTTGAACCAAAGAGGCGGAGGTTGCAGTGAGCCGAGATCGCACCACTGCACTCCAGCCTGGGAGACAGAGCAAGACTCCCAGCGACCAGGGAGGCTGAAGCAGGAGAATCGCTTGAACCTGGGAAACAGAGGTTGCAGTGAACTGAAATAGGAAAGAAAAAAAAAAAGAAATGGGGGCTTGTTATGTTTCCCAGGCTGCTCTTGGACTCCTGGGCTCAAGCCATTCTCCCACACTGGCCTCCTGACCTCAGGTGATCTGCCCACCTTGGCCTCCCAGAGTGTTGGGATTACATGCTTGAGCCACTGTGCCCAGCCCACTCTAGGATTTTTATAGTTTGACATCTCACATTTAAATCTTTAGTCTTGAGTCAATTTTTCAATATGGTGAAAGGTGGGAGTCCAGTTTCATTCTTTTATGTTTGTTTGTTTTTTAGAAAATCCTAGGCCGGGCACAGTGGCTCACGCCTGTAATCCCAGACTTTGGGAGGCTGAGCTGGGTGGATCACTTGAGGTCAGGAGTTTGAGACCAGGGTGGCCAACATGGTGAAACCCCATCTCTACTAAAAACACAAAAATTAGTCGGTTGTGGTGATGGGCACCTGTAATGCCAGCTACTCAGGAGGCTGAGGCAGGAAAATCGCTTGAACCCAGGAGGCAGAGGCTGCAGCGAGCTGACATTGCGCCACTGCCCTCCAACCTCGGGGACACAGCGAGACCCTGTCTCAAAAAAAGAGAAAAGAAAATCCCATTAATTGTTCTACCAAAAAGACATGTGTATTCATATGTTGATTGCAGCACTGAGAGTGCTGGCAGTCTCACTCTGTCATCCAGGCTGGAGTACAGTGGCGTGATCTTGGCTCACTGCAGCCTCTGCCCACCAGACTCAAGTGATCCTCCCACCTCAGCCTCCCGAGTAGCTGACACTGCAAACACGCACCACCACTCTCAGTTAATTTTTCTTTAATTTTTGCAGAAACGGGATCTGGCCATGTTGCCCCGGTTGGTTTTGAACTCTTGGACTCAAGCTATCTCATCTTGCCCTCCGAAAGTGCTGGGATTACAGACAAGAGCCGCACTACACCCTGCCCAGTGTCAACCTTCTGCACGTGGCTAGCAAGTTATTCCAGCACCATTTATTGAATAGGAAGTCCTTTTCCCTTTGCTTGTTTTTGCCGGCTTTGTCCATCATCAGAAGGCTATAGGTGTGTGGCTTTATTTCTGGGTTCTCCATTCTGTTCCATGACTATATGTGCCTTTTTTTTTTCTTTTTTTTGAGACAGAGTCTCACCCTGTCACCCAGGCCGGAGTACAGTGGCGCAATATCAGCTCACTGCAACCTCTGCCCCCCAGGTTCAAGCAATTCTCCTGCCTCAACCTGCCGAATAGCTGGGATTACAGGCACGCACCATCACGCCCAGGTAATTTTTGTACATTTAGTAGAGATGGGGTTTCACCATGTTGGCCAGGCTGGTCTCAAACTCCTGACCTCAAATGATCTGCCTGCCTTGGCCTCCCAAAGTGCTGCGATTACAGGGGTGAGCCACTGCGCCTGGCCTTATGTGTCTATTTTTGTACCAGTAACATGGTGTTTTGGTTACTGTATACTTTTTTGTTTTATATTTACTGGCTTATTATAAAGGACATTACAAATGACACAGATAAAGAGATGCATAGCACAAGGTATGGGAGAAGGGGTGAAGAGTTTCTGCGCCCTCCCTTGGCACACTACTCTCCAGGAGCCTACAAGTCTTCAGCTATCAGGAAGCTCCTAGTTACTGTATCCTTGTACAGTTTGAAGCTGGAACCTCATGCCTCCAGCTTTGTTCTTTTGGCTTAAGATCGCTTTGGCTATTGGGCTCATTTTAGGCTCTGTATGACTTTTACAATGGTTTTTTTTTTTTTTTTTTTGAGACAGAGTCTCACTCTGTCACCCAGGCTGGAGTGCAGTGGCGTAATGTCAGTTTACTGCAACCTCTGCCTCCCGGGTTCAGGCAATTCTCCTGCCTTAGGCTCCCGAGTAGCTGAGGTTACAATCACGTACCACCACACCTGGCTAATTTTTGTATTTTTAGTGGAGACGGGGTTTCGCCATGTTGTCTACGCTGGTCTCAAACTCCTGGCCTAAGGTGATCCGCCCACCTTGGCCTCCCAAAGTGCTGGGATTACAAGCATGAACCACCTTGCCTGGCCTACAATCGTTTTTTATAATTCTGTGAAAAATAATATTGGTAGTTTGGTGATTCTAGATTGCTTTGGGTAAATGGCCATTTTAAAATTATTTTAATTATTAAAATTGGGAGTACATAGTAGGTGTATGTATTTATGGGTTACATGAAATATTTTGAAACAGGCACACAATGTACAATAATCACGTCAGTGTCATGGGATATTCACCACCTCAAGCATTTATCCTAATATGGCCTTCTGTTTTTGAGATGGAGTCTCTCTCTGTCGCCCGGGCTGGAGTGCAGGGGCACGATCTTGGCTCACTGCAACCTCCGCCTCCCAGGTTCAAGCGATTCTCAGGTCTCAGCCTCCAAGTAGCTGGGATTACAGGCACCCGCCACCATGCCTGGCTAATTTTTGTATTTTTAGTAGAGACAATATTTCACCATGTTGGTCAGGCTTGTCTCTAACTCCTGACCTCGTGATCCCCCGGCCTCGGCCTCCCAAAGTGCTGGGATTACAGGCGTGAGCCACCTCGCCTGGCAATGTGGTCTTTTTTAATAATATTGATTCTGCTAATCCATGAGCAAGGAAAGTTTTTTCATGTTTGTGTCAACAATTTCTTTCAGCAGTGTTTTGTTTGTTTTTTGAGACAGAGTCTCACTATGTCACCCAGGCAATGGTGCAATCTCAGTTCACTGCAACCCCCGCCTCACGGGTTCAAGCGATTCTCCTGCCTCAGGTTCCTGAGTAGCTGGGACTACAGGTGCACAGCACCACGCCCAGCTAATTTTTGTATCTTTAGTAGAGACGGGATTTCACCATGTTGGCCAGGCTGGTCTCGAACTCGTGACCTCAAGTGATCCACCTGCCTCAGCCTCCCAAAGTCCTGGGGTTACAGGCATGAGCCACTGCACCTGGCCTCTTTCAGCAGTGTTTTGTAGTTCTCCTTGTAGAGACTTTCCAGTTCCTTGGTTAGATATGTTCCTAGGTGTGTGTGTGTGTGTGTGTGTGTGGTGTGTGTGTGTGTGTGTCTATTGTAAATGGGATTGCGTTCTTGATTTCACTCTCAGCTTGAACATTATTGGTGTATAGAAATGCTACTGATTTTTGTACACTGATTTCATACCCTGAAATTTTACTGAAGTTGTTGATCAGTTCTAGGAGCCATTTGGCAGAGTAGAGTTTTCTCGGTATAGAATTATATCATCCATGAAGAGAGATGACTTGACTTCTTCATTCCATTCCCTTTGGGGATGCCCTTTCTTTCTCTTGCCTGATTGCTCCGACTAGGACTTCCGGTACTATGGTGAACAAAAGCGGTGGGAGTGGGCAGCTTTGTCTTTTTCCTGTTCTTAAGGGAAATGCTTCCAGCTTTTGCCCATTCAGTACAATGTTGGCTGTGTGTTCGCCATAGACAGCTCTTATTACTTTGAGGTATGTTCCTTCAATGCCGAGTTTGTTGAGGGTTTTTATCATAAAGGGATATTGGATTTTTTTTAAGATGTAGTCTTGCTCTGTTGCCCAGGCTGTGGCACAATCTCAGTTCGTTGCAACTTTCACCTCCCAGATTCAAGCAATTCTCCTGCCTCAGCCTCCCAAGTAGCTGGGATTACAGGCACACACCACCATGCCCGGCTTGTTTTTGTATTTTTAGTAGAGACAGGGTTTCACCATGTTGGCCAGGCTGGTCTCGAACTCCCGACTTCAGGTGATCCGCTCGCCTCGGCCTCCCAAAGTGCTGGGATTACAGGCTTGAGCCACCGCGCCCGGCCCAGAATTCTTAACACTGGTTCCTTCTCATCTGGAAACGCTGGCACTTCTGATTTTTGTAATTATTTTCATGCAGATAGAACCTTTTCTTTTGTTTCCCTATATTATTTTGTCCCCCTCCCCTTTCCCCTACTCCCTAGGGAGTGATTGCAGAGAACGTTGGGTAGGGTTTTTGGCCTTGTTTCTATAGCCCTATGCACTTTTTTTGGCAGGTTCTATTTATTTATTTAGAGATGGAGTCTTGCTCCCGTCGCACAGGCTGGAGTGCAATGGTGCCATCTCAGCTCACTGCAACCTCCACATCCCGGGTTCAAGCGATTCTCCTGCCTCAGCCTCCCGAATGACTGGGATTACAGATGCATGCCACCACACCTGGCTGATTTTTGTATTTTTAGTAGAGGCAGGGTTTCACCATGTTGGCCAGGCTGATCTCAAACTCCTGATCTCAGGCGATCCACCCGCCTTGGCCTCCCAAAAGTGCTGGGATTACAGGCGTGAGCCACCGCGCCCGGCCTTTGGCAGGTTTATACTGGGCTGTGCAGTTCAACCTACAGGCCAGGAGATGGCACTTTGGGTTGAATGTTGCCTGTGACAGAAGCAGGTGGGCTTGTACCTGATCCTGGTTTCCTGGGAAGTACTGTCTGTTGTTTCAGGTGATGGGCTGGAGCATGGAGTGGCCAGTGCCATGAGCTTCCTGTTCCCTGGGGTGGGGGACACAGCTGGGGTGGGGGAGCCCATAGCTTGCAGAGGAATACCCCAATGATGAGGGCAGGCACCAGACCTATGAGGGTGGCTAAGAGGAGCTCCAGGTGAAACGCGCTGAGGCCTATGTGTAGGGCTGGGGCGTGGGGGGTGAGGATATTGCACCAGCTCCTCATCTAGATTGGCAGGAACATGAATCGTGTCCCGTCACGCCCGTCGTAGGGTTCGTGGCTCCTAGTTCAGATGCACACTGTACTCCTTTCTTCTTCTTCTTTTTTTGTTTTGAGACAGTCTTGTTCTGTCACCCAGGCTGGAGTGCGGTGGCATGATCTCAGCTCACTGCAACCTCCGCCTCCTGGGTTCAAGTGATTCTCGTGCCTCGGCCTCCCAAGTAGCTGGGATTACAGGTGCCAGTCACCACGCCTGGCTAACTTTTGTATTTTTAGTAGAGACAGGGTTTCAGCCAGGCTGGTCTTGAACTCCTGACCTCAGGTGATCCACTCGCCTTGGCCTCCCAAAGTCTTGCGATTACAGGTGTGAGCCACCGAGCCCGGCCACTGTACTCCCTTTTTTTTTCTTTTTGACATGGAGTCTTGCTCTGTCACCCAGACTTGAGTGCGGTGGCACGATCTCAGCTCACTGCAACTTCTGCCTCTGGGGTTCAAGCAATTCCCCTGCCTCAGCCTCCCGAGCAGCTGGGATTACAGGCACATACCACCACACCTGGCTAATTTTTGTATTTTTAGTAGAGACGGGGTTTCACCATATTGGCCAGGCTGATCTCGAACTTCCGACCTCAAGTGATCCACCCGTCTTGGCCTCCCAAAGTGCTGGGATTACAGGCATGGGCCACATCACCCAGCCAGCACACTGCACTCTTTCCCAGGACCACAGTGTGGTGGAGAGCCTCGGGAAATGCCTGTTTCACGGCTCTCTGTGGAGTGGTTTTGGAGCTGCACATGGTCGCTCAGCCTGGTCCAGGGAGATTGAGGGCTCGCCTGGCCTCTCATGCAGTGGCACTGTGGCTTCATGTAAAAGGGGCACCACCTCTGGAGCTATGCAGGTGTGTGTTGTGGTGGTAGCCAGCTGGCTGGGCCTGACCTCAGGCCCTGAGGGAAGTGGTCAGGCACCAGCAGTGTTGGAATGGGGTGGTCAGTTCCCCAGTTCCCTGAGCTTGATGGCCCATTGGAATGCATGTATGAGTCCCAGTGGGGCTGGAATGGAGGTGGGGCTGGCGCAGCATTCAGGTGCTGACTCTGATGGAGAGGGGCAGGCCGGTCCCCTGCTCACTGGCCAACTCTCCAGCAGGTGCAGGCAGGACACTCTGGCAGTAGGAGCCTGGGGGACGATCCCAGGCCTGTTGGATAGGGTTGGCAGATGGGCACTCTCTGGGTCACAGCTGAAATGCCTGGGGGGTGTGGGGGTGAGCACTGGAAGCCAGCAGGTAGTGAGCCCCTCTGGGTAGGGAGCCTGCGGTAGATAGTTGGGAGCCACAGGAAAGTTGGGGCCCCAGCCTGAGGGCAGCAGGGGCAGGACCCCAGTGGCAGCCACCATGGAGGGCCTGTCAGTTACCTCTGGGAGTTCCCTGCCAGAGGAATGTGGAGAGGCCACTGACCAGGGTGCTGAGGCTGGGATGGGGCAGCTGTGCTGGGGGCCCAAGCCGGTCAGCCTGGCCTGGCAAGGAGCAGCGGAGGCAGGGCCCCACAGCCCATCCATCCCGTCCTCAGCACGATCCTAGCATAACTTTGCCATGGGTTCTTTCCGCCCTCTGCATAAAGACAGACCAGGGCATGGCAGGAGAGAAAGATTTGATAGACACGAGACTGGTCATGCCACGTGGGCGATGCAGTTCATACCATCCAAGGCTCACAGGTTAGGTTTTCAAAGGCAGTTTGGAGGAAGTAAAATCAAAGGCAACTTGGAAGGGGTGGGGGTCCGCAGGTTACAGATGCTTGCTACTGATTGGTTGGGGCAGAGATGAAATCCTAGGCCTCCTGGGGGCCGATTCGCTCCTAAGTGCAACCACAGGAGCGGGGTTGTTGGTCCAGGTGCAGCCAAGGGTATCAGACATGCAAAAAAAAAAAAAAAAAAACCTGGAAAGGTATCTCAAAAGACCAACTGGGGAAGCTGTTTATCTTCCAACCTCTAGAATGTCAGCGCCTTAGCAGGATTCCGGTTCTTCTCCCTGCCTCAGCCTGATGGGCTCCTATTAGCTTTACAAAAGCAGTCGAGTTCAGAGAAAAGCCTATGGTCATTTAAACTGTAGCCTAAATGTCTTCAAAAATTAGCTTGGCCCAACAGCCCAGGATTAATGGAGGGTGAGTTAGCTTAGCTTACTGTTCGCATTTTCCCACTGACAGACAGAACTTTCGCACAGGTGGCTTCACTAGCAGGGGGACAAAGAGCCTGGCCTTCCTTGTTGCTGGCGCTGTGGCAGCGGACACCAGGGTGCTCACAGGGCGTCCAGGGGTCCAAGGCCTGTGGGGCTCCACACGGGCGTGAATGCTGCTCTGCAGACACTCCAGGCTGCCTCCATCAGGGGGCTCTTCTCTGCCCAGGATTGCAAAGGACTGTGTCAGAAGTGTGGGTCCCTGGCTGGGCATGGTGGCTCACGTCTGTAATCCCAGCACTTTAGGAGGCCAAGGCGGGTGGATCACCGGAGGTCAGGAGTTCAAGACCAACATGGAGAAACCCCCTCTACTAAAAATACAAAAAAAAATTAGCCGGGCATGGTGGCGAGCGCCTGTAATCTCCACTACTCGGGAGGCTGAGGCAGGAGAATCACTTGAACCCGGGTAGCAGAGGCTGCTGTGAGCCGAGATCACACCAAAGGAAAAAAAAAAAAAAGAAGTGTGGGAACCCCAGGGGCTCTCACTCTCACCCTTTCTCTGCATCAGGGAGCTTCCCCTAGCTCCGCTCCAATCCCAGGAGGGCAGCTGCCCAGCCTCACCTGTTCTCCAAGTCCCACCACAGCCCTGGTGGATCCCAGTGTGGTGTCCTGGTCTATGCCCTTGAAGACTGGGCAGTTACCCTGTTTCCTCTCCATGAGAGCAGCATACACTAGCTGCGTCCATCAGCCATCATGAACTGCAACCCACAGTCACATCTGTTAATAGTAAAATATTTTCATACTTGATTTTATTTTTATATTTTATATTGATTATGTTAATATTTTATTTTTATATTGATTATATATTAATGCTTTCTGTTGATTAATGTTAACATTTTGGGTATTAGAATTTAGGTATTTTGGGTTAGAATTTCAAATTATTTTTGCTTTTTTTTAATCGAGACTCTGTCTCACTCTGTCCCCAGGCTGGAGTGCAGTGCCGTGATCTCGGCTCACTGCAAGCTCCGCCTCCCAGGTTCACGCCATTCTCCCGCCTCAGCTTCTGGAGTAGCTGGGGCTACAGGCGCCCGCCACCACACCCCGCTAATTTTGTTTTTGTATTTTAGTTTCACCACACCCGGCCTATCTTTGCTTTTTTAATGTGGCTACTAGAAATATTGAAATTATATACTTGGCCAGGTGCCAATTATATACTTGGCTCAGGCCTCTAATCCCAGCACTTTGGGAAGCCGAGGAGGGTGGGTTGCCTGAGGTCAGGAGTTCGAGAACAGCCTGGCCAACATGTTGAAACTAAAAAATACAAAAATTGCCGGGCGTGGTGGTGCATGCCTGTAATTCCAGCTATTCGGGAGGCTGAGCCAGAAGACTCCTTTGAGCCTATGAGGCAGAGGTTGCAATGAGCCAAGATTGCGCCACTGCATTCCAGCCTGGGCAAGAGCAAGACTGTCTCAAAAAAAAAAAAAGAAGAAAAAGAAATTACATACTTGGCTCTCATCGTATTTGTTTGGACAGCACCAGTTCTAGATTAAAATGTGGCAGTATTTTTCAAAATCTTTTATTTTGAGACAGAGTCTCACTCTGTCGCCCAAGCTGGAGTACAGTGGTGCAATCTTGACTCAGTGCAACCTCTGCCTCCTAGGTTTAAGCGATAATCCTGTCTCAGCCTCCTGAGTAGCTGGGATTACAGGCGTGCACCACCATGCCCAACTAATTTATGTGATTTTAGTAGAGATGGATTTTCACCATGTTAGCCAGGCTAGTCTGGAACTCCTGACTTCAGGTGATCCGCCTGCCTCGGCCTCCAGTGCTGGAATTACAGACGTGAGCCACCATGCCAGGCCAAAAATCTCTTCCTGTCTATTCCTTTGAGTCAACATTTCCACTTATTATGCTTTTGTATTTTGAGATGGATTCTAGCTCTGTCACCCAGGCTGGAGTGCAGTGGTGCAATCTCAGCTCGCTGCAACTCAGCCTTCACCTCCTGGGTTCTGCCTCAGCCTCCCGAGTAGCTGGGATTACAGGCGTCTGCCATCCTGCCAGACTAATTTTTGTATTTTTAGTACAGATGGGGTTTCACCGTCTTAGCCAGGCTGGTCTTGAACTCCTGACCTCCTGATCCACCCACCTCAGTCTCCCAAAGTGCTGGGATTACAGGCGTGAGCCACTGCGCCCGGCCACACCATTTTTATAGCATTAATTTAACTTTCTTCCATGATACAGATACATGGACATTGTCATTTACTCAAGGAACTTCCTGTTATATCCTCAGGATCTCCTTCATAAAAATTACATTGATCACTGACTTTCTGTGCAGTATGTGGCAAAACCCATGAGGATATTAGAGGAACAATCTACCTTCTGTCTTTTGCCAGACTGGACTCACGGTCATTCAGCCATATTGTAGCGAATGAACTAGAAAACTGAAACTTTAAATAAGGACACAAAATGAGAGAGTAAGTATTTTGACAAAAGTCTCAGCTGAAATCAGGCCAGCTGCCCGCAGGCAGGGACCTTAATGGCAAGACACATCCTGAGTAAACAGGTGGAATGTCGTTGTGCTTCAAGCCATGCCGGGAAACAGAGGAGAAGCCGAGGACAGGAAAGACTGAGGGCATCTGTGGAATTTGCGATTTTACTCAGGATGTAAGGTTAAGTCTTGCTGAGAATGTGACTTTCAGTAAAGATCAGATACAAGTGTCTTAGAAGATGCCAGAGAAAATCTGTTTCAAGTAAACATGATGGCCGGGCACGCTGGCTCATGCCTGGAATCTCAGCACTTTGGGAGGCGGAAGCAGGAGGATGGCTTGAGCTCAGGAGTCTGAGACCAGCCTGGGCAACATGGTGAAACTCCATCTCTACTGTAAATACAAGAATTACCCTGGTGTGGTAGTGCATGCCTGTATTCCCAGCTACTCGGGAGGCTGAGGCAAGAGGATCACTTGAGTCCAGGAGTTCCAGACCACACCCGGCTATTTTTTTTTTTTTTAAGATGAGTTTCATTTTTGTGGCCCAAGCTGGAGTTCAATGGCACAATCTCAGCTCACTGCAACCTCCGCTTCTGGGTTCAAGCAGTTCTCCTGCCTCAGCCTCCCAAGTAGCTGGGATCACAGGCACCTGCCACTGCGCCCCAGCTAATTGTTTATATCTTTAGTAGAGATGGGGTTTCACCACGTTGGCCAGGCCTGACCTCAGATGGTCCACCCACCCTGGCCTCCTAAAGTGCTGGGATTACAGGCATGAGCCACCACATTTGGCCATTTTCAATGTTTTCACCACAAAAAAAGTGGTATGTAAGGTAATCAATATGTTAATCAACCTGATTTAGCAATTCCACAATGTATACATATTTCGAAGTATCATGTACACCATAAACATAGACAATTTTAATACAAACAATATATGCAATTGTACACCATAAACACAGACAATTTTTATTTGTTAATTTTTTAAAAAATGTAAGTTTTTAAAGTTATTTTGGCTAGGCACAGTGGCTCAGGCCTGTAATCTCAGCACTTTGGGAGGCTGAGGCAGGTGGATCACTTGAGGTCAGGAGTTCAAGACCAGCCTGGCCAACATGGTAAAACCCCGTGTCTACTAATAAACAACAATTAGCCAGGCACAGTGGCACGTGCCTGTAATCCCAGCTATTCTGGAGGCTGACGCAGGAGAATCACTTGAACCCAGGAGGCGGAGATTGCACTGGGCCAAGATCGCACCACTGCACCCCAGCCTGGGCGACAGAGCGAGACTGTCTCAAAAAGAAAAAATAATAATAATAATAAAGTTATTTTGTTAAGGTGGGCATGATGAGGTGCCTGTAGTCCCAGCTACTTGGAAGACTGAGGCAGGAGGATCACTTGAGCCCAGGAGTTCAAGTTCTGCCTGGGCAACAGAGCAAGTCCTCATCTCTATAACAAACAAACAAAAAACAAAACAAAGTTTTTAAAAAAGCATTTGCTCACTGGCAATGCACATGGGGCTTTAAAGGCATCCCACCTTCACACTCTGCAGAGCTTCACACTCTCCCTTCACGCAGAGGACACCTCCAGTGGACTGGCCCATCCCTTTTCTGTGGTGAAACTAATTCAGTGAGGACTAGGGATGTTTTCATGAGGAGTTTGGGAGCTTGACGCAGGTGGCTGTTGATCGTTCTCCAAGCTGTGTCGGATCCCATATCCAAAATACACAGCAAATCCTAACAGGGAAATGACACAATGAGAGGAAATGTAGTCACCCCTTCCCTTATAAATGCCCTATAGCGATTATACTGTGGTCTGTTTATTTGGAGGTTTTCTTGTTTCTTTTATTTAGAGATAGAGCTTTGCTCTGTTGCCCAGGCTGGAGAGCAGTGGCATGATCATGGCTCACTGCAGCCTCGACCTCCCGGGTTCAAGCAATCCTCCCACTTCAGCCTTCAGAATCGATGTGACTACAGGTGGGTGCCACCATGCCCGGCTAATTTTTTTTTTTTTTTTTTTTTTTTTTTGAGACAGAATCTCATTCTGTCACCCAGGCTGGAGTGCAGTGGCACAATCTGGGCTCCTGTCACCTGGGCTGGAGTGCAATGGCATGATCTTGACTCACTGCAACCTCCGCCTCCCAGGTTCAAGTGATTCTCATGTCTCAGCCTCCTACATAGGTGGGATTACAAGGCACCCGCCACCACACCCAGCTACTTTTTTGTATTTTAATAGAGATGGAGTTTCACCATGTTGGCCAGACTGTTCTTGAACTCCTGATCTTAGGTGATCCACTGCCTTGGCCCCCTGAAGTGCAGGGATTATAGGTGCGAGCTACTGTGTGCGGCCACTTTTTAATTTTGGTAGAGATGGAGTCTCGCCATGTTGCCCAGGCTGGTCTGGAGCTCCTGGTCTCAAGCGATGCTCCTGCCTTCATCTCCTGAGTAGCTGGGACTACAGGCACAGCCCACACTGTCAGCCTGAGACAGTTGTAGGGAAAGGTAGCAGGAAGAGTGTTGGACACCCAAGAGGCCTCTGTTTTTCCAGGAAGCTACTCACCAATCAACATCCAGACTCCAAATTGGGCCCAGGTCTCAGTGGTCATCTGCATCATCAGATAAACATTCACAGAGATGCTGACCAACGGGAGGACAGGCAACAGGGGGACCTGCAGGCAAAGAGTTAACACTGAGCACACCACGAATGTCTGCAAGGGACCCTTAGCCCAAGGGGCAGGAAGGCCACAGCTCTGTTCCAGTTGCATATTCAATGACTATTCTTTTTTTGTTTGTTTTTTTGTGGTTTTTTTTTTTTGAGACAGAGTCTCGCTCTATCACCCAGGCGGGAGTGCAGTGGCATGATCTCGGCTGAATGCAATCTCCGCCTCCTGGATTCAAGTGATTCTCCTGCTTCAGCCTCCTGAGTAGCTAGGATTGCAGGCACGCACCACCATGCCTGGCTAATTTTGTTTTGTTTTTTTTTTTGAGACAGAGTCTCGCTCTGTCACCCAGGCTGGAGTGCAGTGGCGTGATCTCGGCTCACTGAAAGCTCCGCCTCCNCTCTATCACCCAGGCGGGAGTGCAGTGGCATGATCTCGGCTGAATGCAATCTCCGCCTCCTGGATTCAAGTGATTCTCCTGCTTCAGCCTCCTGAGTAGCTAGGATTGCAGGCACGCACCACCATGCCTGGCTAATTTTGTTTTGTTTTTTTTTTTGAGACAGAGTCTCGCTCTGTCACCCAGGCTGGAGTGCAGTGGCGTGATCTCGGCTCACTGAAAGCTCCGCCTCCTGGGTTGACGCCATTCTCCTGCCTCAGCCTCCCGAGTAGCTGGGACTACAGGCGCCCACCACCACGCCTGGCTAATTTTTTTGTATTTTTAGTAGAGACGGGGTTTCACCATGTTAGCCAGATGGTCTCGATCTCCTGACCTCGTGATCCGCCCGCCTCGGCCTCCCAAAGTGCTGGGATTACAGGCATGAGCCACCGCACCCGGCCTAATTTTTGTATTTTTAGTAGAACCGGGATTTCACCATGTTGGTCGGTCTGTTCCCGAACTCCTGGCCTCAAGCGATCCACCCGCCTCAGCCTCCCTAAGTGCTGGGATTACAAGTGTGAGCCACCTCATCTGGCTCAGTGCCTGTTCTGAGTGGGTATCCCATTGGGTGTTCTGGAAGAGACAGGTTTTGGGAAGTACTGATAGGTGGGGGCTGGAGGGGATGTCCATGAACACTCCATTGGTTTTAGCTACTGCCCTTTTTTCCCCTGGTCCCGGAGAGTATTGAGAGCTTGAGGCATGCAGAGTCCACCGACTCAGGAGGGTGGTGTGGGGACATAAGGTCACCTACCTTGAAGTAGAGAGGAGTGTTGCTCTGGGGCTGTCTGCAGATGGTGAAAGTGAATCCTGCAATGAGCACCAGCAGTAGCACAGCAGCTGTGACGCAGATCGGCTCTCCAGAGAACCAGTGTTTGGGCCAATGGGCCAGTACCAGGCAGAGCATGGTCAGCAGGATAACTGGAAAAGGGTCAAGGTTGGGGAGAGCAGGTTCAACTCCAGAAGCTAAATAAGTGAAGATCTTGGGCCACATCCTGTCCCCCAAACCACATATATATATGTATATATATGTGTGTGTGTGTGTGTCTCAGCCTCCCCCGTAAGGACTACAGGCACGTGCCAGCACAACCAAATAATTTTTATTTTTTTAGATGTATTTTCACTCTTGTTGCCCAGGCTGGAGTGCAGTGGCACAATCTTGGCTCACTGCAACCTTTGCCTCCTGGGTTCAAGTGATTCTCCTGCCTCAGCCTCCCGAGTAGCTGGGATCACAGGTTCCTGCCAGCACGCCCAGCTAATTTTTGTATTTTTAGTAGAGATGGGGTTTCGCCATGTTGGCCAGGCTGGTCTCAAACTCCTGACCTTGTGATCCGCGCTCCCCTCGGCCTCCCCAAGTGCTGGGATTACAGGTGTGAGCCACCGCACCCAACCTAATTTTTTGTATTTTTAGTAGAGACAGGGTTTCACCATGTTGGCCAGGCTGGTCTCAACTCCTGACCTCAAGTGATCCACTCATCTCAGACTTCCAAAGCGAGCCACCACACCCAGCCTAAACTTCTTATTTTATGTATGTATTTGTGTGTGCACATATGTGTGTGTGTGCGTATATATATATATATATATATATATATATATGGTTTTTTGTTTTTTGAGATGAGATCTCACCCCATTGCCCAGACTACAGCACAGTGGTGTGATCTTGACTCACTGAAGCCTCGACTGCCCAGGCTCAAGCAGTCATCCCTCTGCAGCCTCCCAAAGTGCTGGGATTCCATGTGTAAGCCAATGTGCCCGGCCAAAAGTGCCCCTACTAAGAAGGGCCACCATAAATTCAAGACTCCTCTCAACTACCAAAGCCACACACTCCCTGCCCGGCCCCCTGCCCCTTGCTATCAGGTTCAAAACACCCTGCAGAGAAACCCCACTGCTCACCAAGCAGAAAAGCACATCCATAGACGATGCGGCCAGATCTCGGGGTGGGGATGGTGCTGACAGGGCTCCACAGACTCGTCGGAGTGCTGGACGCTTCAGGAACACGTTCTGGGGATTTCGCTTTGGGTACAGAATTCATCTCCACTACTTCCTCCTTCGGCTTCTCATTCTTGCTGAAATTCTGGTCTGGCTGGCACCTGAATAGGAGAGAGTAGGGCAAGACTAACCCATGTCCCTGTTCATCCAACATCAGAGAGCCTAATACACCCACGGTAGCTCCCACGTATCCGAGGTTTCATCTACCTGTGTCCACTACAGCCCAAAAATAATACATGGAAAAGTCCAGCAGTAATTCGTAAGTTTTCTTTTCTTTTTTATTTTTTGAGACGGAGTCTCACTCTGTCATCCAGGCTGCAGTGCAGTGGCACGATCTCGGCTCACTGCAACCTCCGCCTCCCAGGTTCAAGCAATCTTCTGCCTCAGCCTCCTGAGTAGCTGGGATTATAGGAGACCACCACCACGCCCAGCTAATTTTTGTATTTTTAGTAGGTACCAGGTTTCACCACATTGGCCAGGCTGGTCTCAAACTCCTGACCTCAAGTGAGCCACCTGTCTCGGCCCCCCAAAGTTCAGGGATTACAGGCGTGAGCCATCGCACCCCACTGTAATTCGTAAGTTTTCAATTGTGTGCAGCTTCAAGTAGCGGCATTCCACGCTCCCCACGCCCAGGATGTAAATCATCCTTTTGTCCAGTGTGTCCCTGCTGTGAACTCTACTGGCCGTGTTAAATCACTTTAGACATCTGAGTTATGGATGGGAAAATGATCCTATATAGGGACTGGTACTATCCGCGGTTTCGGGCATGGGCTGGGGGTCTTGGAACGTGTCCTCTGTGGATAAGCAGGGGCTACTGTACTCCTCCCACTCCTGTATGTGTAGCAATGCACTGAGGGCCAGGAGGCAGGCAGAGGGCTGGGAACCCCATCAGTCTTCACGTGTCTAGGCCAGTCTCACCTGAGGACAAGAACAGAAAAGGCCACCAAGGAGTAAGCAAGCATGGTCCCGATGGACGAGAGGTTCACAAGGTCACTGAGCTCAAACAGGAAAGCCATGATTGCTACAGTCAGGGCACAAAACAGGGTAAGTTCCAATGTTCTACAGCATTAGAGGGTGACTGTCGTTAACAACTTATAAGAGCTGGAAAAAGCACTTTGGAAGGTTGAGGAGGGCAGATCACCTGAGGTCAGGAGTTCAAGACCATCCTGGCCAACATGGTGAAACCTCATCTCTAATATAAAAATTAGCCGGGCGTGGTAGCAGGTGCCTGTAATCCCAGCTACTCCAGAGGCTCAGGCAGGAGAATTGCGTGGACCTGGGAGGCGGAGGTTGCAGTGAGCTGAGATCGTGCCACTGCACTCCAGCCTGGGCTACAGAGTGAGACTCTGTCTCCAAAAGAAAAAGAAAAAGAAAATGAGAGATGGAAAAATAGGGTTTCAGTGTTCCCAGTGCAAGGAAATAATCAATGTTTGAAGTGATGGTTGTGGTATTACCTTGATTTGATTATTACATCTTGTAACATGTATGGAAATATCACACTGTACCCCATGAATATGTGCAATTATTGTGTTAATTAATACTAGGAATGTGGCCAGGTGCGGGGGCTCATGCCTGTAATCTCAGCACTTAGGGAGGCCTAGGCGGGCGGACTGCTTGAGCCCAGAGGTTCCACATCAGCCTGGGCAATACAGTGAGACCCCCGCCTCTACAAAATGTAAATATTAGCTGGGTGTGGTGCCACTGTACACTGGCATGGGTGAGAGTGAGATCTTGTCTCAACAACAACAAAAGTCAGATTATGTACATTTTCCTTAAATTCTTTTTTTCTTTCTTTTTTTTTTTTTTTTTTGAGACGGAGTCTCGCTCTGTCACCCAGGCTGGAGTACAGTGGCGCAATCTCGGCTCACTGCAAGCTCCGCCTCCCGGGTTCATGCCATTCTCCTGCCTCAGCCTCCTGAGTAGCTGGGACTACAGGTGCCCGCCACCTCGCCCAGCTAGGTTTTTTTTTTTTGTATTTTTTAGTAGAGACGGAGTTTCACTGTGTTAGTCAGGACGGTCTCGATCTCCTAACTTTGTGATCCGCCCGNCAAAAAAAAAAACAAAAAAAAACAGGAATCATCGTACCTCACTGCAGCCCTAACCTGCTGCGCTCAAGCCATCCTCCCACCTCAGCCTCCCGAGTAGCTGGGACTACAGGTGTACCACCACACCCAGCTAATTTTTTGTTTGTTTGTTTGAGATGGAGTCTCGCTCTGTGGCCCAGGCTGGAGTGCAGTGGCCGGATCTCAGCTCACAGCAAGCTCCGCCTCCCACAGCCAGCTAATGGTTAAAAGTTTTTTTGCAGAGACAAAAAAATGATCTCAGGGTCTGGCTATGTTGCCCAGGCTGGTCTCAAACTCCTGGGCTCAAGTGATTCTGCCTTGGCCTCCCAAAGTATGGGGGTTACAGGCATCGGCCACTGTACCCTGCCCCATTTTCTTATCTATTTTATTTTATTTTATTTTATTTTATTTTATTTTATTTTGAGACAGGGTCTTGCTTTGTCACCCAGGCTGGAGTGCAGTGGCGTGACCTCGGCTCACTGCAGCCTCAACCTCCTGGGCTCAAGCAATCCTCCCACCTGACCGTCCCCAGTAGCTGGGACTATAGGCCCGTGCCAGCACACCCGGCTAATTTTTTTTTTAATTTTTGTCGAGATGGAAGTCTCCCTGTGTTGCCCAGGCTGGTCTTGAACTCCTGGGCTCAAGCAATCCTCCCACCTCAGCCTCCAAAGTGCTGGGATTATAAGCATGAGCCACTGAGCCCAGTCCCATTTTCCTGTTAAACTTTTTATTAAATAAACTTTTGTAATAGACAAAAATTTTTTTTTAATTAATGAATAATAATAAAAGTGAAAATGGATGGCTTGTGGGAGAGGATGAGGAACTCACTCATAGAAAACGGATGAAAGAAAGCCTGAATTCTGGGCCTTTACCTGCAACGGTCCCAGAAACGACAGTGGCCACCACAGGGGTACTGGTGCGGGTGTGGATCTGGGCGAGTCCACGGAAAAGGAGCCGGTCCTCGGCCATCGAGTAGAGCACGCGAGGCATGGGGAACATAGCACCCAGGAGGCTGCATGCAGGAGAAAACGGGAACACGCGTGGGGACTCAGGAAGCAAGAGGGACTGGGGCTTCCGCTCCATCACCTCTGTGGGTGAACTGTCTCCTCCCTTTACCCAAGGCCCAGGACACCTGAGAACCAGACAGCAGACAGGGACAGAGCGTCCAGCACTGACCTGGAGGACAGGGCACAGAGGGTGCCGACGGCCACAGCATATCTGATGGGGGCCCATCCAATGTGGACAAAAGCCTCCGGCAAGGGGTTCTCGGGACATATCAGGTAGTAGGGCACCATGAGGGTGAGCGCCGCTGAGACACCAAAATAGGCCAAGAAGCAGATGAAGATCGAGGTCACGATGCCCAGAGGGATGGAGCGGTGAGGGTGGAGGGCTGCTTCTCCTGCAGGACAGGTATATGCACTGGGCCAGGAAAACGCACAGAAGCGAGGGTGCAAAACCCTCTTCCCTCTTCCCCATCTGAGAGCAGGGTAGCCTTTAATGAAACCTGTGCCCAGCGGCAGCCCAAGCTGTGCCCAACCCCCGATGAGACGGAATGACCGTGTTACCTGTGGTGGCGATGCCATCAAAACCCACAAACGCAAAGAAACACATGGCTGCTCCATGGAGAATCCCGCCAAAGCCAAAAGGCACAAACCCGCCAAAGCCCAGTGAGCCCAAGCTGAGGGGAGAGGAGGAACAAGGAACATTGGTAAGGTATGTAGCTGTCTTTCTGGGACGACTCAGTTAACTCCAACTGCTCAGTGAATTCCACAAGCCCTGGACCTCCCCTGCCTTCCCCTTCATCCGGCTCCGTCAGCCCAGATTCCCCCTGTTCCCACAATAGTCCAGGTTCTGCACCCCAGCCCTCACTCCTGTGTCCAAGAGGGCACCTCTGGTCAGTTGCAATGGCTCACACCTATAATCCCAGCACTTTGGGAGGCTGAGTCAGGTGGATCTTGAGCCCAGAGGTTGAGACCAGCCTGGGCAACATGGCAAAACCCCATTTCTACAAAAAATTAAAAGCTAGGTGCGGTGGTGCACACCTATAGTCCTAGCTACTCTAGATGATCGCTTGAGCCTGGGAGGCAGAGGCTGCAGTGAGCCATGATTATGCTAAAGCACTCCAGCCTGAGGGACAGAGCAAGACCCTGTTTCAAAAAATAAAAATAAATTTTAGGCTGGGAGCAGTGAGTGGTTCACACTTGTAATCCCAGCACTTTGAGAGGCTAAGGTGGGCAGATCACTTGAGGTCAGGAGTTTGAGACCAGCCTGGCCAACATGGCGAAACCCCATCTCTACTAAAAAAAAAAAAAAAAAAATTGGACAGGTGTGGTGGCAGGCACCTGTAATCCCAGATACTCAGGAGGCTGAAGCAGGAGAATCGCTTGAACCCGGGAGGTAGAGGTTGCAGTGCGCCGAGATTGTGCCACTGAACTTTAGCCTGGGCAACACAGCGAGACTCTGTCTCAAAAAATAAAAATAAAAATAAATTTTAAAATAAAAAAACAGGCCAGGCACAGTGGCTCACATCTGAAATCCTAGCACTTTGAGAGGCAGAGGTTGGCAGATCACTTGAGGTCAGGAGTTCGAGATCAGCCTGGCCAACATGGTAAAACCCCATCTCTTATTAAAAATACAAAAATTAGCCGAGCGTGGTGGCAGGCGCCTGTAATCCTAGCTACTCGGAGGCTGAGGCAGGAGAATTGCTTGAACCCAGGAGGCAGAGGTTGCAGTGAGCCGAGTTCGTGCCACTGCACTCCAGCCTGGGTGATAAGAGCGAGACTCCATTTTTAAAAAATAAATAAAATAAAATAATAAAATGAAAAAAAAATTTTTTTTTGAGACGGAGTCTCACTCTGTCACCCACGCTGGAGTGCAGTGGTGCGATCTCGGCTCACTGCAACCCCTGCCTCCCAGTTAAAGCAATTCTCCTGCCTCAGTCTCCCAAATAGCTGGGACTACAGGCATGTGCCACCACACCCAGCTAATTTTTTT
>NW_016807094.1:125254-127754 GCF_001698545.2 Rhinopithecus bieti
ACTGCACTCCGGTCTGGGCGACAGAGCAAGACTCTGTCTCAAATAAATAAATAAATAAATATAAAATAAATAAATATAAAATAAATAAACATAAAATAAATAAACATAAAATAAATAAATAAATATAACTAAATAAAAAATAAAACAAAAATTTAAAGAATAATAAAAAAAAACACAGTGTGCCCTCACCTGTGGGTGTTGTTGGACCCCAGCCCAGCCCGTTTGTAGTCGGCATCTGTGAGCTGCCAGTTGTGCAGCTCTCCCTTGATGAAGCGGGAGACGACGACGCAGCTCAGAACCAAAAGGTTCACACCTGTGAAGACTTTGGAACCCCAGGCTGACTCCCGAGCTCCCAGAGCCAGCACTCCTGTAGCAAACATGGAATATCCAGAATAAGTAAGCCCACGGAGACAAAAGGCAGATCCGTGGTCGCCAGGGGCCAAAGGGAATGAGGAACGACTGCCTAAAAGGTGCAGGGTTTCCCGCAGGGGTGATGAAAACCTTTCCCAACTAGATGGAAGTAGCGGCTGCACAATGTTATGAATGTACTAAATCCCACTGAACTGCATGTTTTAAAATGGTTCATTTCAGGCCAGGTGCGGTGGCTCACGCCTGTAATCCCAGCACTTTGGGAGGCTGAGGCGGGCGGATCACGAGGTCAGGAGATCGAGACCATCCTGGCTAACACGGTGAAACCCCTTCTCTACTAAAAATACAAAAAATTAGCTGGGCTTGGTGGCACACGCCTGTTGTCCCAGCTACTCAGGAGGCTGAGGCATGAGAATCACTTGAACCCAGGAGGTGGAGGTTGCAGTGAGCTGAGACTGCACTACTGCACTCCAGCCTGGGCAACAGAGCAAGACTCAGTCTCGAAAAAAAAAAAAAAAAACGGAAAACTAAACTAAAAATAAAAAATGAAATAAAATGATTGATTTTAGTGTGGAGTCCCAGCTACCTGGGAAGCTGAGATGGGAGAATCACTTGAGCTCACTTGAGCCCAGGAGTCCGAGGCTTCATTGAGCCACGATTGTGTCAGTGCATTCCAGCCTGGAAAAGAGAGAGACTCTGCCTTAAAAAAAAAAAAAAAAAAAAAAAAAAAAAAAAAAAAAAAAAAAACTGTCCTAAGTAGAGAGGAAGAAACTTGTCTAAGTCAGTGGTTCTCAGCTTCTGATTGTCCCGTGGGTAGAGGTCAGGGATGCTGCTCAATGCCCTGTAATGCACAGGGTGGCCCCCGTGACAAAGAATCACCTGCCCCAGGATGTTAATGCCACCGTGTGGAAACAGTGGCCCCAGTCTTACCTGCTTGTGATTCCCATCATAGGTTCTCCTTCTGGTTTTCTAATACCCACCACCGTTGCCTCCTCCCCCAAGCCTTTCCCACCCCCTTCCTCCTCCATGCCCCCTCACCCCATCTTATCTCTGACCCCCGCCTCACCAGTGAGGACCAACACCAGGCCCAGCGCAAAAAAGTCCGGATACTTGGCCAGGACTTGAGGCACATGCAGAGAAATGCCCTGCAGGGCATGGGAGATGCGATTCCCGATCAGGCTGTCAAACGCAAAACTCCAGGCCTTGGCCACGCTGGCGGCACCTGCAGCGGCAGAAGGAGGAACGTGCATTTATGAACATGTGCTGAACCCTGACCATGTGCCATGTGCGATCTCGGCTCACTGCAACCTCCGCCTCCCGGGTTCAAGTGATTCTCCTGCCTCAGCCTCCCAAGTAGCTGGGATTACAGGCACTTGCCACCACGCCCGACTAATTTTTGTATTTTTAGTAGAGATGGGGTTTCATCATGTTGGCCAGTCTGGTCTCGAACTCCTGACCTCAAGTAATCCACCCACTTCGGCCTCCCAAAGTGCTGGGATTACAGACATGAGTCACCGCGCCCGGCCAGGGATAAATCATTTTAAAAGAAAAGGGAAAAGAAAATACCTAATCTCAAAAAAAGTATTTTGATGGGATGGGGAGGAGTAGTAGAAAAAGAAAAAGAAGAATAAAATAGGCCAGGTGTGGTGGCTCATGCCTGTGAGAGGCCAAGGCAGGCGGATCACCTGAGGTCAGGATTTCGAGACCAACCTGGCCAACATGGCAAAACCCCGCCTAAAAATACAAAATTTTTGTACTAAATTTTGTACTAAAATACAAAATTAGCTGGGCTTAGTGGTGCATGCCTGTAATCCCAGCTACTTGGAAGGCTGAGGCAGGAGAATCGCTTGAACCTGTGAGGTGGGGGTTGCAGTGAGCTGAGATCACGCCACCACACTCTAGCCTGAGTGACAGAGCAAGCCTCCATCTCAAAAAAAAAAAAAAAAAATGGGTGGGGGAATGAGTTTGTGGCACACATCTCCCCCAAATCTACAATAACTCTATCCCGTACATCCCACAGTTCCCATCTTCTCTTATTGTTCAATCCCGGAAGGGAAGCAGAATGAGGCTGCGTAAACGGCATCTGGGCCTTTTCCTGCCGCCATTAGCCACACTCCCTTCCACAATGTGG
>NW_016807094.1:132754-135139 GCF_001698545.2 Rhinopithecus bieti
TCTTTCAATGCCCTGCTTTCTTTTGTTTTTGAGACGGAGTCTCACTCTGTCGCGCAGGCTGGAGTGCAGTAGCTGATCTCGGCTCACTGCACGCTCTGCTTCCTGGGTTCACACCAGTCTCCTGCCTCAGCCTCCCGAGTAGCTGGGACTACAGGCACCCGCCACCACACCCGGCTAATTTTTTGTACTTTTAGTAGAGACGGGGTTTCGCCATATTATCCAGGATGGTCTCGATCTCCTCACCTCATGATCTGCCGCCTCAGCCTCCCAAAGTGCTGGGATTACAGGCGTGAGCCACCACGCCTGGCCTTCAATACCCTGCTTTCAATCTATGGAGGTATATACCGAGAAGTGGCATTGCTGCGTCATACAGTTCTAAGATTTTTTTAAGTGTTTGAATCCATTGATCATTAAAGACCCTGTGAAGTAGGGGTTGATCCCATAACATGGGATCCCACTCACACTCCTACTCTCTCTTAGTCTTACCCACATCAGCTTTCTACAGTCTACCCAGACATTCAAGTGTCAGGGACCCCCAAACCAAGCTAGTCACAAACTGCAAAAGGGGGAGCTAAAGATTGCTGATATTTGTGAATTCACACAAGAAAAACATGTAACGGGCTGGGAGTGGCAGCTCATGCCTATAATCCCAGCACTTTGGGAAGCCAAGGCGTGCAGATCACTTGAAGTCAGAAGTTGGAGGCCAGCATGGCCAACACGGTGAAACCCTATCTCTACTAAAAAAAAAAAGAAAAAAAAATTAGGCGGGTGTGGTGGCAGGCACCTGTAATCACAGCTGTTCTGGAGACTGAGGCAGGAGAATTGCTTGAACCTGGGAGACGGAGGCTGCAGCGAGCCAAGATTTTACCATTGCACTCCAGCCTGGGCGACCGAGCAAGACTCCATCTCAAAGAAAAAAAAAAGCATTTAATAAGCATCCTACACACATGTAGCCCTGTGCATAAGGACCTTAGAAGATAAAGGTGAGTGAAACTTGGTCCCATCTTACAAGAAGCTCTGTTTGCCAAGAGAGCTGAGCATGCAGGCAGAGAGGTGCAACATAGGTAAGAAGTACTACTGTTCATAGAAGTCAGAACATGGGAAGGAGAAGGAGAACCTGATTCCCAGATAGAAAAACAACCCAGGGCCGGGTTCCGTGGCTTACACCTGTAATCCCAGCACTTTGGAAGGCTGAGGCAGGCGGATAACGAGGTCAGGAGTTCAAGACCAGCCTGACCAACATGGTGAAACACCGTCTCTACTAAAAATACAAAAATTAGCTGGTGTGGTGGCACACACCTGTTAATCCCCGTTACTCAGGAGGCTGAGGCAGGAGAATCGCTTGAACCTGGGAGGCGGAGGTTGCAGTGAGCCAAGATTGTGCCACTGCACTCCAACCTAGGTGAGAGAGCAAGCTTCATCTCGAAAAAAAAAGAAAGAAAGAAAGAAAGAAAGAAAAAAGAACCCTGCAATCAATCTACCAGGAGTTGTAGGTATGTAGTCTCTAGGTGGCACGTGCCACCACACCTGGCTAATTTTTGTATTTTTAGTAGAGACAGTATTTGGCCATGTTGGCCAGGCTGGTCTTGAACTCCTGACCTCAAGTGATCCACCAGCCTTGGACTCCCAAAGTGCTATGACAACAGGCATGAGCCATAGTTCCTGGCCAATAAAATTGATAACTGATATGATGATCGTTACCTACTCCATGCATGTATCAAAATATCAAGTGCCCCATAAATATGTAAAATTATTATCTATCAATTAAGAAAAAAAGTTCCACCGGGCGTGGTGGCTCACACCTGTAATCCCAGCACTTTGGGAGGCTGAGGCGGGCGGATCACAAGTTCAGGAGATGGAGACCATCCTGGCTAACACGGTGAAACCCTGTCTCTACTAAAAGCACAAAAAATTAGCCAGGCGTGGTGGTGGGCCCCTGTAGTCCCAGCTACTCGGGAGGCTGAGGCAGGAGAATGGGGTGAACCCGCGAAGCGGAGCTTGCAGTGAGCCGAGATTGAGCCACTGCACTCCAGCCTGGGCGACAGAGCGAGACTCCGTGTCAAAAAAAAAAAAAGAACAGAGCAAGACTACATCTAAAAAAAAAAAAAAAAAAAGAAAGAAAAGAAAAAGAAGAAAAGTTCCCTTCATTGGCTGTTTTAATTTTATACCACCCTGAGTGAAATCTTGCCGCTTAGAAAGTTTAGCTGCGGAGTTTAGATTATAGTGAAAGTTTAGCTCCAGAAGCAGGAGCTCTGCCAGGGGGAGGGTGCGGGGTTGATGTGGAGTCCCAGCTTGTCCAACCAGCGGCCCGCGGGCTGCCTGCAGCTCAGGATGGCTTTGAATGCGGCCCCACACCAATTCATAAAGTTTCTTTTTTTTTTTTTT
>NW_016807094.1:135409-142327 GCF_001698545.2 Rhinopithecus bieti
GTGATCCGCCTGCCTCAGCCTCCCAAAGTGCTGGGATTACAGGCGTGAGCCACCGCGCCCGGCCCATAAACTTTCTTAAAACATGATGAGTTTGCTTGTGATTTGGGGTTTTTTTCAGCCCATCAGCCATCCTTAGTGTATTTTATGTGTACCTGAAGACAATTCTTCTTCTTCCAACGTGGCCCAGGGCAGCCAAAAGACTGGACACCACTGATTGTAGGCAAATGAGGCCACCTTCACACAGAGCACGGGACACTGTTTTGTTTTTGTTTTTCTTTGAGCTGGAGTCTCGCTCTGTCTCCCAGGCTGGAGTGCAGTGGCACCATCTCAGCCCAATGAAACCTCCGCCTCCCAGGTTCAAACGATTCTCCTGCTTCAGCCTCTGAGTAGCTGGGATTACAGGCACCCAACACCACGCCTGACTAATTTTTGTATTTTTAGTAGAGACAAGTTTTCACCATGTTGGCCAGGCTGGTCTCGAACTCCTGACCTCAGGGGATCCACCTGCCTTGGCCTCCCAAAGTACTGGCATTACAGGCACTAGCCACCGAGCCCAGTCACAAAGTGACCTTCTTAAAAAAAAAAATCCTTTTGCAAGACAAAAGTGCTCTCATGGTAATTTCTTTAATTTTTTTTTTTTTTTTTTTTTTTTTTTTTTTTGAGACATGGTCTCACTCTGTCACTCAGGCTAGAGTGCGGCAGGCTCAAGCCACCCTCCCACCTGAACCTCCCGAGTAGCTGGGACTACAGTCACACGTCACCACACCCAGATCATTTTTGTATCTTTGGTAGAGATGGAGTTTTGCCGTGTTGCCCACGCTGGTCTTGAACTCCTGGGCTGAAGTGATCCACCCGCCTCAGCCTCCCAAAGTGCTGGGATTACAGGCGTGAGCCTCCACACCTGGCCCTATTATTTATGGTGGAGATAAGGAGATGATTACGGTATGATTTCATGCCTTCCACAGTTTATCGACATAAAAAGGGATTTTAAAAAAAAATTGACAGTGCTTAAGGAGGAGAAGAATAACATGAACACACTTCATGGAATGCACTCCGTAGGCGAAGTACATTAAGCGAATAGTGAGTGAGTTCCAAATTGTTAAAGTCCTGATGCTCACAGGATGGAGAAGGACTATGTGAAAAGTAAAATCTAATTCAAATTTGAAGTGAACCAGCCGGGCACGGTGGCCCACGCCTGGAATCCCAGCACTTTGGGAGGCCGAGGCAGGTGGATCACCTGAGGTCAGGAGTTCGAGACCAGCCTGACCAACATGGTGAAACCCCGTCTCTATTAAAAATACAAAAATTAATGGCCAGGCGTGGTGGCTCACGCCTGTAATCCCAGCACTTTGGGAGGCCAAGGTGGGCGGATCACCTGAGGTCGGGAATTCGAGACCAGCCTGACCAGCATGGAGAAACCCCGTCTCTACTAAAACTAAAAAAAAATTAGCCAGGTGTGGTGGCACATGCCTGTAATCCCAGCTACTCAGGAGGTTGAGGCAGGATAATCGTTTGAACCCCGGAGGCGGAGGTTACAGTGAGCGGAGATCATGCCATTGCACTCCAGCCTGGGCAACAAGAGTGAAACTCTGTCTCAAAAAAAAGAAAAAAAAAATTAGCTGGGCATGGTCATGGGCACCTGTAATCCCAGCTACTCAGGAGGCTGAGATAGGAGAATTGCTTGAACCCAGGAGGTGTAGGTTGCAGTGAGCCAAGATCGTGCCACTGCACTCCAGCCTGGGTGACAAAGTGAGACTCCACCTCAAAAAAAAAAGAAAAAAAAAAGTAGGCTGGGTGGTGTAGTGGCTCACGCCTGTAATGCCAACACATTGGGAGGCCAAGGCGGGAGAGTTGCTCGAGCCCAGAAATTCAAGACCAGCCTGAGAAACATAGGAAGACCCCGTCTCTACAAAAATTTAAAAATGAGTGGGCGTGGTGGCATACACCTGTAGTCCCAGCTAGTTGGGAGGCTGAGACAGGAGGATGGCTTGAGCCTAGGAGGTTGAGGCTACAGTGAGCTATGATCCTACCACTGCCTGGACAACAGAGTGAAACCAGTCTCAAAAACTAAACACAAAAAACAGCAGCATAGAAATGGAATTGGACATGGCTGGGTGCGGTGGCTCACGCCTGTAAGCTGTTTGGGAGGCCGAGGCGGGTGGATCACTTGAGGTCAGGCGTTTGAGACCAGCCTGGCCAAACATGGTAAAACCTCGTCTCTATGAAAAATACAAAAATTAGCCGGGCCTGCTGGCAGGCGCCTGTAATCCTAGCTAATTGGGAGGCTGAGGCAGGAGAATGGCTTGAACCCGGGAGGCGGAGGTTGCAGTGAACTGAGATTGCGCCACTGCACTCTAGCCTGGGCAATTGAGTGAGACTCAGTCTCAAAAATAAAAAGAAAAGAAAAGAAAAGAAAATACCCCTCTCTATGTTAAAGAATATAAGAAAGGAAGGAAGGGAGGGAGGGAGGGACGGAGGGAGGAAAGGAAAGAAAATAAAAGAAAGAGAAGGAAGGAAAAAGAAAAGAGAGAGAGAGAGAGAGAGAGAGAGAGAGAGAGAGAAAGAAAGAAAGAAAGAAAGAAAGAAAGAAAGAAAGAAAGAAAGAAAGAAAGAAAGAAAGAAAAGAAAGAGAGAAAGAAAAGAAAGAGAGAAAGAGAGAGAAAGAGAGAGAGAGAGAGAAAGAGAAGGAAAGAAAAGAAATAGGATTGGACAAAACAGGTCTGACCTAAAGGTCACACACCGCAGAGGGCGGGCGGATGGGGAACCCAGCAAACCTGTCTCTCTGGATTCCTCCTGGCCTTTCTGAGCAGACTTCCCTCCTGCTGGGCAGAGGGCAGAAGCCTCTCTGGAATGAGAGTCATAGACTTAAAACCAAACAAGATAGGACAGGAATTCCTTTATGGTCAGTGTTTACAGGGAAAGATGGAGGGAAAATTAGTCAGAGATTTTAGGTTTTATGGCGGGATTTGGGGAAAAGGGATTCTGGTGTCCACGGCTCACTTTAGGAAAGACTGTTTCTAGTTTCTATGGCCAGCCTTGGGGGAGAATGAGGGTCAGGAAGAAATTCTGCTTCTGAAGCTGCTTCGGAAGACTTCGTTTTGAGGTTTCCGTTTCTGAGCCCCAGTATGAGCCTGCCACAGTCTAAGCTTTCAAAGCATCTGTCAAACTCTTGTGTATCTATCCTTTTTAAAGTCCAGAATCAACAACTCACATACGGGGTCCAAGAGGAACGGGAGAACGTGTGAGATCGTTGTTGTTGCTGTTTTTGTTGTTGTTGAGATGGAATCTCGCTCTGTCACCCAGGCTGGAGTAAAGTGGCACCATCTCAGCTCACTGCAACCTTCACCTCCCAGGTTCTAGCAATTCTCCTGCCTCAGCCTCCTGAGTATCTGGAATTACAGGCGCGCACCACCACAGGTGGCTTTTTATTTTTTATTTTTTATTTTTTATTTTTAGTAGAGACAGGGTTTCACCATGTTGGCCAGGCTGGTCTCAAACTCCTGACCTCAACCCATCTGCCCACCTCAGCATCCCAGAGTGCTGGGATGACAGGCATGAGCCACCATGCCCGGCCTCACGTGTGAGATCTGATTAAGAAGTTACGCACCAGAAGGAAGGGAAGAGTGTACTGCACAACCCCAAACGTTGTGTTTGGAATCATTTCAAACCTACATAACAAGAGTTTCACAGGGAATTGGGACAGAAGATGGCCCCTAATAAGCCCCCCTAAATAATTCTCAAATACCACTTCTCTTATGACTAAGGAGATTGAGGATTTTTTTTCCCTATGTTTGTTGGGCACGTGGATATTTTGCCTTTGTAAAATATGTGTCCAAGACTTTTGCCCATTTCTCCATTTGGTAGTATTTCCTTTGGTTTTTTGTTTTTTGTTTTTTGTTTGAGACAAAGTCTCACTCTGTTGCCCAGGCTGGAATGCGGTGGCCTCATCTTGGCTCACTGCAACCTCTGCCTCCTGGGTTCAAGCAATGCTCCTGCCTCAGCCTCCAAAGTAGCTGGGACTACAGGTGCGCACCATCACACCTGGTTAATTTTTGTATTTTTAGTAGAGACAGGGTTTCACCATGCTGGCCAGGCTGGTCTCAAACTCCTGACCTCAGGTGATCCACCCACCTCGACCTCCCAAAGTGTTGGGATTACGGGCATGAGCCACCACGCCCGGCCCATTGGTTAGTATTTCTTTCTCTGGCTCCATTCCTCCCTCCCTCCTTCCCTTCCTTGCTTCCTTCCCTCTTTCTCTCTCTTCCTTTTTCTTTTCTATGGAAGTTATTTCTCTCTTTTTTTTTTTCTTTTGAGACAGGGTTTCGCTCTGTTGCCCAGGCTGGAGTGCAGTGGTGCGATCTCAGCTAACTGCAACCTCCACCTCCTGGATTCAAGCGATTCTCCTGCCTCAGCCTCCCAAGTTGCTGGGACCACAGGCATGTACCACTGTGCCTGGATAATTTTTATATTTTTAGTAAAGACAGGATTTCACCATGTTGGCCAGGCTAGTCTTGATCTCCTGACTCAGGTGATCTGCCTCTCTCGGCCTCCCAAAGTTCTGGGATTGCAGGCGTGAGCCACCGTGCCCGGAATTACATTTTAGATATAATTCCTTGGTTGCATGTCTTTTCCCACTCTGTGGATTGCTTTTTCAATTTCTTAATAATGTCCTTTTAAAACCAAAAGCTGGCTGGGTGCAGTGACTCATGCCATAATCCCAGCACTTTGGGAGGCCAAGGCGGGCGGATCACGAGGGCAGGCATTCAAGACCAGCTGGCCAACATGGTGAAACCCTGACTCTACTAAAAATACAAAAATTAGCTGGGTGTGCTGGCGCATGCCTGTTAGTCCAGCTACTGAGGACGCCGAAGCAGGAGAACCACTTGAATCTGGGAGGCAGAGATTGCAGTGAGCCGAGATTGTGCTACTGCACTCCAGCCTGGGCGACAGAGCGAGATTCCATCTCAAAAACAAACAAAAATACAGAAGTCCTAGAAAAAAATAAAAAATAATAAAAACAGAAGTCCTGGCTGGGCTTAGTGACTCACACCTGAAATCCCAGCACTTCTGGATGCTGAGGAGGAAGGACGGATAAAGGCCAGGAGTTCAACAGAAATCTGAGCCACAGAGGGAGACACCATCCCTAAAACAATCTTTATTTTTAATTAATTAATTAATTTTGTTTTTGAGACAGAGTTTCACTCTTGTTGCCCAGGCTGGAATGCAATGGCGTGATCTCGGCTCACCACAACCTCCACCTCCTGGGTCTCGGTTCAAGCAGTTCTCCTGCCTCAGCCTCCTGAGTAGCTGGGATTATAGGCACGTGCCACAACACCCAGCTAATTTTTGTATTTTTAATAGAGACAGGGTTTCACAATGTTGACCAGGCTGGTCTCGAACTCCTGACCTCGTGGTCCGCCCGCCTCTGCCTCCCAAAGTGCTGGGATTACAGGCATGAGCCACGGCACCTGGCTATTTTTTATTTATTTATTTTTGAGACGGAGTCTCACTCCGTCACCCAGGCTGGAGTGCAGTGGTGCAATCTCAGCTCACTGCAACCTCCGCCTCCCAGGTTCATGCCATCCTCCTGCCTCAGCCTCCTGAGTAGCTGGGACTACAGGCACCCGCCACCATGCCCTGCTAATTTTTTGTATTTTTTGTAGAAATGGGGTTTCACCATGTTAGCCAGGATGGTCTTGATCTCCTGACCTCGTGTTCCGCCCGCCTCGGCCTCCCAAAGTGCTGGGATTACAGGCGTGAGCCTCCGCACCCGGCCTAAAAGAATCTTTAAATTGTCCATGAGAGGTGGTGAGTGCCTGTGGTCCCAGCTACTCAGAGGCTGAGGAGGCAGGATCTCTTGAGCCTGGGAGTTTGCGGCAGCAATGAGCTATGCTCTTACCACTGCACTCCAGCCTGGGTGAAAAAGTACGAAGACCCTTAACAGGTGGACCACAGTGGCTCACACCTGTAGTCTCAAACTTTCAGCGGCCTAGGCGGGAGGATTGCTTGAAACCAGGAGTTCAAGACCAACCTAGGCAACATAGCGAGACCTTCATCTCTATCAGAAGTTCGAAAAAGAAAAAGAAAATTTTTTTTAATGAAACAGAAGTCCTTAATTTTATTTTGTTTTCTAAGACATCCTGTTATAGCAAGAAGTCCTTAATTTTAATATAGTCTAATTTATATATTCTCTCCATTGTAAACATTTTTGGGTCCTATATAGCAAATCTTAGCTTACCTCTCTACAATAAAGACATTCTTCTATGTTGTCTTCTAAAAGAAAACATTGTTTTAGTTTCTGATTTTAGGTCTGCATTCATCTTTATTTGATTGTTTGCGTCTGGGATTAGGTAGGGTTAAGATCATTTGTGGGCCGGGCGCTATCGCTCACGCCTGTAATCCCAGCACTTTGGGAGGCCAAGGCAGGGGATCACCTGAGGTCAGGAGTTCGAGACCAACCCAGCCAACATGGTGAAACCCCATCTCTACTAAAAATACAAAAAAAATTAGCCAGGCGTGGTGGTGTGTGCCTGTAATCCCTGCTACTCAGGAGGCTGAGGCAGAAGAATCACTTGAACCCGGGAGGCAGGGGTTGCAGTGAGTCGAGATTGCACCACTGCACTACAGCCTGGGCAATGAAAGCAAAACTGTCTCAAAAAAAAAAAAAAAAAAGATCATTTGTAGTCAGACATGGTGGCTCAGGCCTGTAATCCTAGCACTTTGGAAGGCTGAGGCAGGAGGATCTCTTGAGCCCAGGAGTTTCAGACCAGCCTGGGGACATAGGAAGACCCTGTCTATTTTTTTTTTTAATTAAATATATACTTTTTCAAAGATCATTTGTGGTGCTATAGTTGTGGGCATTTAATCTGTGATTTACTTTGCTCTGTTGATCTGTCTATAATTTTTTTTTTTTTTAGA
>NW_016807094.1:143652-146161 GCF_001698545.2 Rhinopithecus bieti
TCAGACATGGTGGCTCAGGCCTGTAATCCTAGCACTTTGGAAGGCTGAGGCAGGAGGATCTCTTGAGCCCAGGAGTTTCAGACCAGCCTGGGGGACATAGGAAGACCCTGTCTATTTTTTTTTTTTAATTAAATATATACTTTTTCAAAGATCATTTGTGGTGCTATAGTTGTGGGCATTTAATCTGTGATTTACTTTGCTCTGTTGATCTGTCTATAATTTTTTTTTTTTTAGACGGATTCTTCCTCTGTCACCCAGGCTGGAATGCTTCAGCCTCCCAAAGCCACCATGCCCAGCTAATTTTTTGTACTTTTAGTAGAGACAGGGTTTTACCATACTGGCCAGACTGCTCTCGAACTCCTGGCCTTAGGTGATCTGCCCGCCTCAGCCTCCCAAAATGCTGGGATTACAGGCATGAGCTACTGTGCCCAGCCAGATCTGTCTAATTTTTTTTTTCCTTTGAGACGCAGTCTCGCTCTGTCACCCAGGTTGGAGTGCAGTGGCATGATCTTGGCTCACTGTAACCTCTGCCTCCCAGGTTTGAATGATTCTCCTGCCTCAGCCTCCCGAGTAGCTGGGATTACAGGTGTGCACCACCACGCCCAGCTAATGTTTGTATTTTTAGTAGAGATGGGGTTTTGTCATGTTGACCAGGCTGGTTTCGAACTCCTGACCTCCAGTGATCTGCCCGCCTTGGCCTCCCGAAATGCTGGGATTACAGGCGCAAGCCACTGTGCCCGGCCCAGATCTGTCTAATTTTAAAGAATGTATGAAGATTCAGATTTAGATTCCTGCTATTATGTTATGGGAAATCTTTTCCTAGTTTCTTCTGATTAATATAAACCCTTACTTTTATTTTTATTTATTTTTTTACTACAGTCTTCTCTCTTTTATTACTTTTTATTTTTCTTAATTTTAATATAATGAAATGTTCAATTTTTCCTGTTATGGTTAGCATTTTTTTCTTCTGCTTAAGAGGTGTTTCCTGGCTGGGTGTGGTGGCTCACACCTGTAATCCTAGCACTTGGGAGGCTAAGGTGGGAGGATCACTTGAACCCAGGAGTTTGAGACCAGCTTGGGCAACATAGTGAGACCCTTGTCTCTGTTTTTTAAAAATTAAAAAAAGAGGTGTTTCCCTAGCATGAAGACATGAAGCTCTTCTGTAAACTGTATTGTTCTGCCTTTAACATTTCAATCTACAACCCACTGGAATTAATCTTCTGTATAAATAGCACGGGGTGGAGGTCAAACACCTTTTTTCCATATGGATGTTGAGCTGTCCCTGTGCCATTTATTTAAAAGACTGTCCTGGACCTGGCGCGGTGGTTCACGCCTATAATCCCAGCACTTTCAGAGGCCGAGGCGGGTGCATCACATGAGGTCAGGAGTTCAAGACCAGCCTAACCAACATGGCAAAACCCCATCTCTGCTAAAAATATAAAATTAGCCGGATTTGGTGGCGCATGCCTGTAATCCCGGCTACTTGGGAGGCGGAGGCAGGAGAATTGCTTGAACCTCAGAGGCGGAGGTTGCAATGAGCCAAGATCGCACCGTTGCACTCCAGCCTGGGCAACAAGAGCGAAACTCTGTCTCAAAAATAAGAAAATATAGAGGCCAAGAACAGCCCTTGCTGCCACCAGCATGGGAACTTTGTACTGTGTCCCGTTCTTAGTGCTTAAATGTCCCAACCTGAAGCTGAAGAAGCCGCCCTGGCTGCACACGCCGTTGGCCATGACTGTGTATGCTCTGGTGGTGGTGTCTTACTTCCTCATCACCAGAGGAATCGTTTATGATGTTATTGTTGAACCGCCAGGTGTTGACTTTATGACTGATGAACAAAGGCATCAGAGGCCAGTAGCTTTCTTGGCCTACAGAGAAGGTGGACAACATATTACGCAAGGACTTGCATCCAGCTTCCTGTTTACAATGGGAGATTTAGGTCTCATAATCCTGGACCGATCGAATACACCAAATATCCCAAAACTCAATAGATTTATTCTTCTATTCATGGGATTTATCTGTGTCCTATTGAGTTTTTTCATGGCTGGAGTATTCGTGAGAATGCAACTGCCGGGCTATTTGATGTGTTAGAGCGCCTTTGAGAAGAAATCAGTGGATCCTGGATTTGCTCCTGTCCATGACGTTTTAAAGGCTGTCCAATCCTCTAATATGAAATGTAGAAAAGAAGGAACAGCAGCAGTAAAAGAAATATCTAGTGAAAACACAGGAAGTGTATTGAAGCTTGGAAGAGAATTTCTTCTTGGTATTAAAGAGACAAGTTTATCACAGTATTTTTTTTTCTTGCTGAGCATATTGCTATACCAACGATGATGAGTGGCATTTTCTTCTTAATTTTTCTTGTCTTTAAGAAACTATAGATGGCCTGGTGCGGTGGCTCAGGCCTGTAATCCCAGACTTTGGGAGGCCAAGGTGGGCGGATCACGAGGTCAGGAGATCGAGACCATCCTGGCTAACACGGTGAAACCCCGTCTCTACTAAAAAATACAAA
>NW_016807094.1:147173-158332 GCF_001698545.2 Rhinopithecus bieti
TTTTTTTTTGACAGAGTCTTGCCCTGTCACCCAGGCTGGAGTGCAGCGGCACAATCTTGGCTCACTGCAGCCTCCACCTCCCAGGTTCAAGCAGTTCTCCTGCCTCAGCCTCCCGAGTAGCTGGGATTACAGTCATGCGCCACCAAACCCAGATAACTTTGTATTTTTAGCAGAGACGGGGTTTTGCCATGTTGATCAGGCTGGTCTTGAACTCCTGACCTCAGGTGATCCACCCGCCTCGGCCTCCCAAAGTGCTGGGATTACAGGCGTGAGCCACCATGCCCGGCCAGTAGTCTTTTATCCTTGTAACAGATTCATCTTTTCTAGGGAAATGGAGCTCTTTCACTTTCGTGTCCTTTTTATGTCCCCATTGATTGCATCTCTGCCTCCATTCTGTTGATCAGAATGACACTGACTTAATTTGGGTTCTTTAAAGCAGACACTGATACAAAGGCTTGAGTTCCAGAGGTTTATTTAGAATGTGATCCTAAACCAAGAGGGAGGTAGCAGGGAGAGTAAGATAGGGAAGGATGAGGAGCCAACACCTTATCTAAGGACATGTTGAGGCCGGGCGTGGTGGCTCACGCCTGTAATCCCAGCACTTTGGGAATTCGAGGCGGGCAGATCACAAGGTCGGGAGTTTGAGACCAGCCTGGCCAACATGGAGAAACTCTGTCTCTACTAAAAGTACAGAAAAAAGGCTGGGCGCAGTGGCTCACGCCTGTAATCCTAGCACTTTGTGAGGCCACGATGGGCAGATCACCTGCGGTCAGGAGTTGGAGACCAGTCTGACCAACATGGAGAAACCCCGTCTCTACTAAAAATACAAAAATTAGCCAGGCGTGGTGGCACATGCCTGTAATCCCAGCTACTCGGGAGGCTGAGGCAGGAGAATCGCTTGAACCTGGGAGGCGTAGATAGGTTGCGGTGAGCCAAGATCACACCATTGCACTCCATACTCCAGCCTGGGTGACAAGAGCGAAACTTCATCTCAAAAAAAAAAAAAAAAACCCAGAAAAAATTAGCTAGGCCTGGTGACAGATGCTTGTGGTCCTAGCTACTCAGGAGACAAAGGCAGGAGAATTGCTTGAACCTGGGAGGCAGGGGTTGCAGTGAGCCGAGATCAAGCCACCGCACCCCAGCTTGGGTGACAGAGTGAAACTCTATCTCAAAAAAAAAAAAAAAAAAAAAAAGGATAAGTTGCTGAAGCCTGTGAAGAGGGCAATGGGGGCTTGATTCCTTTGAAGCCTGTTGAAGACTGTTTACGCTACCTCATATCATCCCTTGCCTCATCCCCTGCCACAGAGATGAAAGCCTCATCCCCTGCCACAGAGATGAAAGGCTGGGACATTTACGTGCCTAATTTCATCCCACATTGCCTGAGGGTTTCCCTGAGACATGCTGACTTCCTGCAATTCAAAGCTGTTTTCTTCTTCAGACAGGGTCTCACTCTGTCCCCCAGGCTGGAGTACAGTGGCACGATCTCGGCTCACTGCAAGCTCCGCCTCCCGGGTTCACGCCATTCTCCTGCCTCAGCCACCCTAGCTGGGACTACAGGCCTCCGCCACCACGCCCGGCTAATTTTTCATAGTTTTAGTAGAGACGGGGTTTCACCGTGTTAGCCAGGATGGTCTCGATCTCCTGACCTCGTGCTCCACCTGCCTTGGCCTCCCAAAGTGCTGGGATTACAGGCGTGAGCCACCGTGCCTGGCCTATTTTCTTCTTTAGATAGGGTCTTGCTCTGTTACCCCAGGCTGTAGTGCAGTGGTACGATCTTGGCTCACTGCTACCTCTGCCTCCTGGGTTCAAGAGATTCTCCTGCCTCAGCCTCCTGAGTAGCTGGGATTGCAGACATGTGCCACTACTCCTGGCTAATTTTTCGCATTTTTGGGTAGAGATGGGGTTTCACCATGTTGGTCAGGCTGGTCTCGAACTCCTGGCCTCAAGTGATCTGTCTGCCTTGGCCTCCCAAAGTGCTGAGATTACAAGTGTGAGCCACCCCGCCTGGCCAAAGCTATTTTCCATTTTTAATTTTTTGTTGTTGTTGTTTTGAGACCAAGTCTCACTCTGTTGTCCAGGCTGGAGTGCAGTGGCACGATCTCTAAATGTGTTTTTCATAGAGATGGGGTTTCACCTTGTTGCCCAGGCTGGTCTCAAATTCCTGACCTCAGGTGATCCACTCACCTCAGCCACCCAAAGTGCTGGGATTACAGGCGTGGGCCACCATACCCGGCCTGCCAAAGCTATTTTCTGTGGGATAAAGGACATCAGAAAGGACCCCAGAGCAGAATGCGAAAAGATGTATGGCACGTGCTTGAGGTGAGAGTATGGTAGAATCAAGTGAGTCTCTGCTTTCATGAGACTGAACAGTGAGGCTCAGGTTAAAATTAGAGGTGTTCAAGAGAGTATAGTATGGACATCTGCTACTGAACAATCCTTGTGCTTCTTGAAAATGCTTATTTCCATATTTTTTTTATTTTTCATTTATTTTCAGATACAAGGTCTCACTCTGTCACCTAGGCTGGAGTGCAGGGGCACAATCAAGGTTCACTAAAGTCTCAACCCCCTGGGTTCAAGCAATCCTCCTGCCTCAGCCTCTGGAGTAGCTGGGACTACAGTTGTGTGCCACAGTACCCCGCTAATTTTTTTATTTTTTGTAGAGGCAAGAGCTTGCTATGTTGCTCAGATTGGTCTTGAACTCCTGGCCTCAAATAATCTTCCCACCTGTGCCTCCCAAAGTGCTGGGATTACAGGCATGAGCCACTGCATCCAGTCTCATTTCTATATGTAAGTTCATTTAGCCATTAAGCCTTTAAGGAAAGATTCAGCCACGATCTATATAAAATTTTCAATACAGGCCAGGCATGGTGGCTCACGTCTATAATCCTGGCACTTTTGGGAGGCCAAGGCGGGCTGATCACTTGACGTCAGAAGTTCCAGACCAGCCTGGCCAACATGGTGAAACGCTGTCTAATAAAATCATTAGCTGGGCATGGTCAGCACCTGTAATCCCAGCTGCTGGGGGGGTTGAGGCAAGAGAATCGGTTGAACCTGGAGGTAGAGGTTGTAGTGAGCCAAGATCGCGCCACTGCACTCCACCCTGGGAAACAGCGAGACTCTGTTCCAAAAAAAATATAAAAGGCAATCTTTCCTAGAAAAAAATTATTTTCTGAACATTCTTGGGCACGCATTTGTATACTGCTATAGCTATTTAAAATTTTCAATACAATAATGTTTACCAGAGCAAACTACAATCCTCATTGTTATGTGGCCCCCCAAACCATTACTGATACTCATCTGTTTCCCCCACGTCTTCTACATTTCCTCCTGGTGGGCCAGTACTTCATTTTTTGTAACTCATTTGTCTGCAGGGGTGACGCAGGCCTTTGTTTCTGAAAAATCTGAGTCCCGGGTTGCTAGGCAGGAAAAGGTTAACTAGTCTATAATCCATTCTTTCTCCCAACCTGGTGGTGTCTGAGGAGACATCCCTTGGTCAAACTTCTTTGTAAACATGCTAATCAGATCTCATGGTATTTATTAGAGGAAAACAACCAGAGATTCTTATCCGTGAGATGCTTTCAGCAGGATATACTTGTTCTTTCTTAATGTCTTGCCGTAAACAAGGAGTTTAGGGGTTTATGAGCATGAGCTGCTGGAAAATGTCAGTGTCACATACTTAGTTATCAGAGAGAGAGAGAGAAGGGCTGGGCATGGTGGCTCATGCCTATAATCCCAGCATTTTGGGAGGTTGAGGCAGGAAGATCACTTGAGCCCCGAAGTGTAAGATCAGCCTAGGTAACATAGTGAGACTTCGTCTTATTAAGAGTCTTATTCCACCATCCCTTGGTTTTATCTCAGTTACTGTACTGTTACTGGGCTGTGGTTGTGCAATTTCCTGTTGGTCACAGGGAATTCTCTGAGTTCCAGACAAGAACCTTCCTGCCCCAATATGCAGCAGCAACCCAGGCTCTTCATAATTCTCGTGGTTCATTCTCCATGCCAGCCAGCTACCTCGTTTCTCTGCCCAGTGCTTAATCAGCCTGTAGAGCCCAAAGTCACCAGGCAGAAAACCTCACTGTGTTTCTTGGTGGAAGTGTTCCCCCTTCCAAAATGAAGACATCGTGCCAGATAAGGTTTGACGACAAGAAGCACAATTTCTTCAAGTGGGTCCCTAGACAGGGTATTGATAAATGCCCATTCTATTTCACTCCCTGGGAGCTACACCTGTGTATTCTAACTACTAGGGTCACAGTCCCTTATACTGACTGTTGGTTATAAGCAGATACTGCATCTTAGAGGACAGCACCCCAACCCCATGGGACGTTATACCTGAGATGATACTTCAGTTGAGTCCTTAAAAAAGCCATTCCTGGCCGGGCGCCATGGCTCACGCCTGTAATCCCAGCACTTTGGGAGGCCGAGACGGGCAGATCATGAGGTCAGGAGATTGAGACCATCCTGGCTAACATGGTGAAACCCTGTCTCTACTAAAAATATGAAAAATTACCTGGGTGAGGTAGCGGGCGCCTGTAGTCCCAGCTACTCAGGAAGCTGAGGCAGGAGAATGGCATGAACCCAGGAGGCAGAGATTGCAGTGAGCCAATATCACGTCACTGCACTCTAGCCTGGGCAACAGAGCGAGACTCCGTCTCAAAAATAAATAAATAAATAGAAAGCCATTCCTGGCTGGGCGAAGTGGCTCACGCTTGTAATCCCAATACATTGGGATTACACTTGCCAAGGTAAGTGAATTACCTGAGGTCAGGAGTGTGAGACCAGCCTGGCCAACATGGTGAAACCCTGTCTCTACTAAAAATACAAAATTAGCTGGGTGTGATGGCAGGCACCTGTAATCCCAGCTACAGGAGGCCGAGGAGGGCAGGTGATCACCTGAGGTTGGGAGTTCGAGACCAGCCTGATCAACATGGAGAAACCCCATTTCTACTAAAAATACAAAATTATCCGAGCGTGGTGGCACATGCCTGTAATCCCAGCTACTTGGGAAGCTGAGGCAGGAGAATTGCTTGAATCTGGGAGGCAGAGGTTGCAGTGAGCAGGGACCGCACCATTGCACTCCAGCCTGGGCAACAAGAGTGAAATGCCATCTCAAAAAAAAAAAAAAAAAAAAAAAGCTATTCCTGACCCGGCACAGTGGCTCACACCTGTAATCCCAACTCTTTAAGATAACACTTGTCAAGGTAAGTGAATTACCTGAGGTCAGGAGTTTGAGACCAGCCTGGCCAACATGGTGAAACCCTGTCTCTACTGAAAATACAAAATTAGCCGGGTGTGATAGCAGGCACCTGTAATCCTAGCTACCCAGGAGGCTGAGGAAGGAGAATCTCTTGAACCCAGGAGGTGGAGGTTGCTGTGAGCCAAGATTGCGCCATTGCACTCCAGCCTGGGTGACAAGAGCAAAACTCCATCTCAAAAAATAAATAAATACATAAAAATAAAAAATAACCATTATGTTATCCCATGATGGCAGCTATTTCTGTGTAAGATAATAGATATGTGATATAAAGAGTGTATTTCGTATTAATGCACTGATTGTTGTACTTTTTTTTTTTTTTTTGAGACAGAGTCTTCCTCTGTCGCCCAGGCTGGAGTGCAGTGGCGCAATCTCAACTCACTGCAACCTCTGCCTCCCGGGTTCAAGTGATTCTTCTGCCTCAGCCTCCTGAGTAGCTGGGACCACAGGTGCCTACCACCACGCCCAGCTAATTTTTGTACTTTTTTTTTTTGAGACGGAGTCTCGCTCTGTCGCGCAGGCTGGAGTGCAGTGGCGCGATCTCGGCTCACTGCAAGCTCCGCCTCCCGGGTTCAGGCCATTCTCCTGCCTCAGCCTCCTGAGTAGCTGGGACTACAGGCGCCCGCCACCGCGCCCGGCTAATTTTTTGTATTTTTAGTAGAGACGGGGTTTCACCGTGGTCTCGATCTCCTGACTTGTGATCCGCCCGCCTTGGCCTCCCAAAGTGCTGGGATTACAGGCGTGAGCCACCGCGCCTAGCCAATTTTTGTACTTTTTTAGTAGAGACGGGGTTTTGCCATGTTGCCCAGGCTGGTCGCAAACTCCTGGCCTCAGGTGATCCACCCTCCTTGGCCTCCCAAAGGGCTGGGATTACAGGCACAGGGAGCCACCACGCCCAGCTGTATTTTTGTTTTGTTTTTTATTTTTTTGAGACAGAGTCTCACCCTGTTGCCCAGGCTAGAGTGCAGTGGCTTGATCTTGGCTCACTGCAACCTCGGTTCACTGAAGCCTCCCAGTTTCAAGACATTCTTTTACCTCAGCCTTCCGAGTAGCTGGGATTACAGGCGTGAGCCACCGCGCCCGGCCTTTTGTTTTGTATTTTTAGTAGAGACAGAGTTTCACCATGTTGGCCAGGTTGGTCTTGAACTCCTGGCCACAAGTGATCCGCCTGCCTTGGCTTCCCAAAGTGCTGGGATTACAAGGATGTTAGAAAATGTCTGGGCCTGGTGGCTTACACCTACTCAGTAGGCTAAGGCAGGAGAATCGCTTGAACCTGGGAGGGGGACATTGCAGTGAGCTGAGACCAGGCCATTGCTCTCCAGCCTGGGCGACAGTCACCAAAAAAAAAAAAAAAAAAAAAAAAGAGAGAGAGAGAGAGAAAGAAAACACATCAATTCCAGGAAGTACAAATCAGACAAGATTGGGTGTGTTCCCAGTGGTATGGCCACAGAAACAGGAAGCACAAATCAATCACCTCCACCACTGCCCTCTCCAGGGAAAAGGATCGAATGTAATCAACTTACCACTAACTAGTCAGTCATTCCTCTTAAAGGGCAATAGCATATCAAGGTCTCATCATGGGCCTTTTTTTTTTTTTTTGAGACAGGGTCTTGCTCTGTCACCCAGCCTAGAGTGCAGTGGCACCACCATAGCTCAACCTTCTGGGCTCAAGTGTTCCTCCTGCCTTAGCCTCTGGAGTACTAGGACTATAGGCGCGTGCCTCCATGCCTGGCTAATTAAAAATTTTTTTTTGTAGAGACAGGATTTGGCTTTTTTGCCCAGACTCATCTCAAACTCCTGGCCTCAAGCGATCCTCCCGCCTCGGCCTCTCACTAGTACTGTTATCACAGGCATAAGCCAGCATGTCTGGCCCTAATCATGGCCAGAAACTCCCAGGCTGCGATAATGAGCTCAGCTTTCATGAGAAACAGTTCATGCCATCAGGCACATCCTTTGTCTCTTCTCCTGCTACCCTGCTACCGCGTCTCTGTTCATGGGTGCATTACACAAGCAGTGGTCTGAGGATAGAGCCTCAGTGATGCCCACTGCACAAGGCACCCTGTCTCCTGGTTGCTCAGGATCTTCCCTGTGGTGAGCACTCCCTGGAGAATATTAACATAAGACACAGAGATAGCATGCCTCTGCCTCTTCTCATAATTCTTTTTTATTTTTGAGAGGGAGTCTCACCATGTTGCCCAGGCTGGAAGGCAATGGTATGATCTTTGCTCACTGCGACCTTCACCTTCCAGGTTCAAGCGATTCTCCTGCCTCAGACTCCCAAGCAGCTGGGGCTACAAGTGCGTGCCACCACGCCCGGCTAATTTTTGTATTTTTAGTAGAGATGGGGTTTCACCATGTTGGCCAGGCTGGTCTGGAACTCCTGACCTCAGGTGATCCGCCTGCCTCAGCCTCCTGTAGTGCTGGGATTACAGCGTGAGCCACCGCACCCGGTCCAAAAAAAACTTTTTAATTAGCTGTGCATGGTGGCAGGCACCCTAGTCCCAGCTACCTACTTAGGAGGCTGATCGCTTGGGCCCAGGAGGTCAAGGCTGCAGTGAGCTGAGCTCACACCACTGCACTTCAGCCTGGGAGACAGAGGGAGACCCTATCTCCAAAAAGAAAAAAAGATTAGAGATTGAGCCCCAGGCACAGATCATATTAATCCCAGTGATATTTTGGGAGTGGTGGCCAGGCTCCTTCCCAGAACTGGTCTTCCGGTTTGGCAATGACTCTTAGTCAAGGCATGAGGCTCTCATGGGCTGGCTCAAGCACTCTGTTCGACATCTTTTCACCCTGTCTCCCAGGCTGGGGTGCAGGGGCACCCCATCTTGGCTTACTACCTCCAGGGCTCAAACAATTCTGGTGCCTCAGCCTCCCGAGGAGCTGGGATTATAGGCGCCTGTCACCATGCCCGGCTAATTTTTTTTTGTATTTCTAGTAGAGTCAGGGTTTCACTATGTTGCCCGGGCTGGTCTTGAACTCCCGACCTCAGGTGAGCTGCCTGCCTCGACCTCCCAGAGTGCTGGGGTTGACTGCTTCTGGCCCCACTGTTGCACATCTTGACTTCTCAGCGTCCAAGGTGACTCCTTAGGACACCAATTTAATCCCTCTAAACATGGCAACAGAGCCAGCGGTTTTCAGCCCTATTTGCCCACTAGAAGGATTATTTACAAATCCTCATACTTAGACTCCACCCGCAGAGATTCAAGTGGACTGAGCCTGGAGTGAAGCCGCAGGCATGTTCTTATAATCCTGAGAAGGATAATATACAGCTGAGGTTGAAAACCACCGCTAAGATTTGTAAATTTTGTTCATTCAAGTCTTCTTTTCTCTCCTTAAAAACAGGCTTATCCTTGAGGTGTGCTTTCTCAGACTCCAGTGAGCATTACTGCGAACATTTAATTAATATACTGAGGCCTCTCACAAGAGGAAAGGAGGGGAAGAACTCCTGGAGAAGGACTTGGAAGGCAGAGATGTTTTCTTTCTTCTTTTTTTTCCTTTTTTTTTTTGAGACAGAGTTTTACTCTTATTGCCCAGGCTGGAGTGCAATGGTGTGATCTCAGCTCACTGCAACCTCTGCCTCCTGGGTTCAAGCAATTCTCCTGCCTCAGCCTCACCAGTAGCTGGGATCACAGGTGCCTACCACCATGCCCGGCTAAATTTTGTACTTTTTTAGTAGAGACGGGGTTTCGCCATGTTGGCCACGTTGGTCTCAAACTCCTGACTGCAAGCGATCTCCCCGCCTCGGCCTCCCAAAGTGCTGGGAGTACAGATGTGAGCCGCCGTGCCCGGCCAAGATGTTTTTTTTAACACAAAAAGTTTTTGGCAGTCAGGAGTCTGCAGTCAGGAGTTCAAGACCAATCTGGTCAACATGGCAAATACAAAAATTACCTGGGCATGGTGGTGCGTGCCTGTAATCTCAGCTATTCAGGAGGCTGCGGCAGGAGAATTGCTTGAATCCGGGAGGCGGAGGTTGCAGTGAGCTGAGATCAAGCCACGGAACTCCAGCCTGGGCAACAGAGTAAGACTCCATCTCAAAAATAAAAAAAAAAAAAGAAAATTTCTAAAGCAAGCACTTGGGCTGTTCTGATGTCAACATACAGTAGCTGGCCCTACCTTTAACCCAGGATAAGCGGTTAAGATACACGTAAGCGAACTTGCTGGGTGCAGTGGCCCACGCCTGTAATCCCAGTGATTTGGGAGGCTGAGGTGGGAGGATTACTTGATCCCAGAGGTTGAGACCAGCCTGGGCAACACAGTGAGACCCTGTCTCTGAAACTTAAAATAAAATAAAATGAAATAAAATAAAACGTCACTGTACTCTAGCCTAGGCAACAGAGCAAGACCCTGTCTCAAAAAGAATAAAAATAAAATAATAAGCAGTCTGTAGGTTTAGCATCTTTGGACTAATGGTACCAGCATGAGGGAAAGCATGTCTTTGTAGCTCCGATAACTGAACTTTTACACTTCTCAGTGTTCTTTTTCTAATTGTGGTGACATACGAATAACATGTAATTAACCATTTAAAAATAAGTGGTTTGGTGGCATTTAGTAATCACAAGGTTGTGCAACCACCACCTCTAGGTAGTTACAAAACTTTTTTTTTTGAGACAGAGTTTCACTCTTGTTGCCCGGGCAGGAGTGCAATGGAACAATCTCCGTTCACCGCCATCTCTGCCTCCTGGGTTCAAGCGATTCTCCTGCCTCAGCTTCCTGAGTAGCTGGGATGACAGGCGTGTGCCACCACGCATGGCTCATTTTGTATTTTTAGTAGAGATGAGGTTTCTCCATGTTGGGTCAGGCTGGTCTCAAATTCCTGACCTCAGGTGAGCCACCCGCCTCGGCCTCTCAATGTGCTGGGATTATAGAGGTGAGCCACCGTGCCTGGCTCCAAAACATTTTCCCAACTCCAAAATAAAGTCCCATAAGCAGGTATTCCCCACTCCCTCCTCCGCCCAGCCTGTCCATCCACAAATGAATGGATTAAACAAATTGGTTTATTTATACAATGGAAAATAATTCAGCTGTAAAAAGGGGCCCAGTGCGGTGGCTCAAACCAGTAATCTCAGCACTTTGGGAGGCCCAGGCAGGCAGATCACTTGAGGCCAGGAGTTGGAGACCACCCTGGCCAACATGGTAAAACCAGGTCTCTACTAAAAATATAAAATTTAGCCAGGTGTGTTAGTGCACGCCTGTAATCCCAGCAACTCAGGAGACTAAGGCATGAGAATCACTTGAATCTGGGAGGCAGACAGGTTGCAGTGAGTTGAGATCCTGCCACTGCACTCCTGCCTGGGCAACAGAGCAAGACTCTGTCCCAAAAAAAATAAAAATAAAAAAGAGGAATGAGATACTGACACATTATACCATGAGGATGAACCTTGAAAACAACATGCTCAATAAAAGAAGCCAGCACACAAAAGGTCACATATTGTACAATGTCATTTTATTTTAGTTTTTGAAAAGCTGGTCTCCTGGGCTCAAGCAATCCTCCCTTCTTGTCCTCCCAAACTGCTGGGATTACAGGTGTGAGCCACTGCGTCCGGCCTGTAATTATTTTTTAATGAAATACCTGGAAAAGACAAATCCAGGGAAACAGATGGCAGATTACTGGCTCTTTTTAAATTGGTTTCTGACACTATCACAAGATAAAAATGTGGCTTAAAATTGTTGCTTGGTATGTCTTATTCACCTCTAAAGATATACTGTTTATCAGGCCGGGTGCGGTGGCTCACGCCTATAATCCCAGCACTTCGGGAGGCTGAGGTGGGTAGATCACGTGAGGTCAGGAGTTTGACACCAGCCTGGCCAACATGGTGAAACCCCATCTCTTTAAAAAATACAAAAATTAGGCCGGGCGCGGTGGCTCAAGCCTGTAATCCCAGCACTTTGGGAGGCCGAGACGGGC
>NW_016807094.1:160704-167502 GCF_001698545.2 Rhinopithecus bieti
CGGGTTTACGCCATTCTCCTGCCTCAGCCTCCCGAGTAGCTGGGACTACAAGGGCCCACCACCTCGCCCGGCTAGTTTTTTGTATTTTTCAGTAGAGACGGGGTTTCACTGTGTTAGCCAGGATGGTCTCGATCTCCTGACCTCGTGATCCGCCCGTCTCGGCCTCCCAAAGTGCTGGGATTACAGGCATGAGCCACCGCGCCCGGCAAGTAAATAAATTTTTAAAATGAGATGATTTCTGAGTGAATTAACTAAATCAGGATACCAAGCATATATCAGCCACTAAAGAATATGTAAGTTGCCTGAAAGCCCCTTAAGGGTTTAAACCTGGACTTTATTATTCACAATCACATTCCCAGTCCCCATTATGGAGCCTGGTCACCTGGGCACTTGTTAGGTATGGAAATCATCAGATCCCACCTCAGACCAACCGATCAGAAACGTCGAGGCCAGGATTTCAAGACCAGCCTGGCCAACATGGTGGAAACCCCATCTCTACTAAAAGTACAAAAATTAGTCAGGCATGGTGGCACAGGCCTGCGATCCCAGCTATTCCGGAGGCTGAGACATGAGAATCCCTTGAACCCGGGAGGTAGAGGCTGCAGTGAGCCAAGATGGTGCCATTGCACTCTAGCCTGGGTGACAGAGCAGGACTTTGTCTCAAAAAAAAAAAAAGAAAAGAAAAGAAAAGAAAAGAAAAAATTGCAGCCTCTGCTCAGGAGGTCTGGAGTGGGCCAAGCTTCTGCATTTTAACAACTCCCAGGAGTGTTAGTGGAGCTCGTTTGTGGACTTGCCTTTGAGTCGCTCAATCAATATTAGATAAATGACAGTATTGGGAGAACTCCAGGGGGCTCTGGAGGACCAAGGGATCATATTGGAGCCAAACAGGGCAGAGAGGTGGAGGAGGTGGGAGTCGGGTGTGGCTGTGGAGGAAGCTATTTAAGTCCGGATTTGATCTTTGCTGGTTCTTATCCCTGGACCTGAACCCAGGCAGACATCTGGATTGAAGCATGCCAGGCTCAGAGGATCTGCGTAAAGGTAAGAGAACCCAAGCCAAGACACGTGAAGAAGTGGAAAGCAGCTGGTGGCGGGAAAAGGCAGAGGGACCAGGTGGCTGAAGCCAGTGCTTCGTCCACGTGGGTGGCGGGGACTTCCCGCAGAGGCTGTCATCGTTTTTGTTGTTGTTGTTTTTTGTTTTTTGTTTTTTGTTTTTGAGATGGACTGTCACTCAGGCTGGAGTGCAGTGGCGTGATCTTGGCTCACTGCAACCTCCACCTCCCAGGTTCAAGCAATTCTCCTGCCCCAGCCTCCCGGGTAGCCGGGATTACAGGTACGCACCACCACACCCGGCTAATTTTTTTTGGTATTTCTAGTAGAGACAGGGTTTCACCATATTGACCAGGCTAGTCTCAAACTCCTGACCTTGTGATCCGCCTGCCTCAGCCTCCCAAAGTGCTGGGATGACAAGCGTGAGCCACTGCACCCAATTTTTGCATCTTTAAACAGAGGGGGTTTCACCATGTTGGCCAGGCTGGTCTCAAACCCCTGACCTCATGAGATCCGCCCGCCTCGGCCTCCCAAAGTGCTGGGATGACCGGCGTGAGCCACAGTGCCTGGCTGCGGCTGTCATCCAACAGCGCAGGCAAACGCAGGGAAGCCCGTTTCTGCCTTCGAATCCCAAATATTCTCCCTTCTTGTTGTGTCTTAATTCCTCCCACCCCGATGCTTGTTCTTGAGCTCAGGGGAATCTGATTCCTATGAGGTTGATTTGGTCCTAGATAGAATATAGGCTTAGCCAAGGTGGAAATCTCATGTTCGTGGGCACTTACTAGATTCTGGGGTTGCTGCCAAACCATTTTCAGGCATGATCTGATTCAGATCTTTTAGAGTCAGGCATGCGGTGGCTCGTGCCTGTAATCCCAGCACTTTGGGAGGCCAAGGCGGGCAGATCGCTTGAACCCAGGAGTTCAAGACCAGCCTGTGCAACAAAACAAGATATCGTCTCTACAAAAAATACAAAAGTTAGCCGGGCATGGCAGTGTCCTGTAGTTCCAGCTACTTGGGAGGCTGAGGTGAGAGGATCGCTTGAGCCTGGGGAGGTTGAGGCCGAAGTGAGCCATGATCATGCCACTGGGCAACACAGCAGTACACTGTCTCCAGAAAAAGAAAGTAAAAGGTGACATCCATGAGAAAAGTGATGTTATTTTTCTGCTGATTTCCTTGCTATATTCCTAAAAGAACCTACTTAATAAACATTGAATAAATGATAAGGGTAAAACCATGTCCATCCATTTCACCTTGGATTGAGTTGCCTATTTCTACACAAAGAAAATAGAACCCAAGAGGTAAGGCACAAGCGATCCCTTATTTATTTATTTATTTATTTATTTATTTATTTATGTATTTATTATTTTTTTGAGACAGGGTCTCCCTGTATCCCAGGCTGGAGTGCAATGGCGTAATCTTGGATCACCACAGCCTCTGCCTCTGGGGTTCAGGTGACTCTCCTGCCTCAGCCTCCTGAGTAACTAGGATTGCAGGCATGTGCCACCGCGCCTGGCTAATTTTTGTATTTTTAATAGAGACGGGGTTTCACCATGCTAGCCAGGCTAGTCTGGAACTCATGACCCGATGTGATCCGCCCGACCTGGCCTCCCAAAGTGCTGGGATTACAGGCGTGAGCCACCACACCTGGCAAGGGATCCCATATTTAAATGATAACAGAAAAAAAGGATGGAGGAACCAAGGGGGAAAGGAACAACCCTTTCCTAGGAAAATGACAAACGAGGCTTGGAAAAACAAGGACAAAAGACAGATCCTCCCGATTCAGCCTCCTACAGTACTGGGACTGCAGCCTAAGGCACCCCCCAGGCCGGCGGTGTCTCAATATCTAAGAACCTCAGTCATGGCCGGGCACGGTGGCTCACACATGTAATCCCAACACTTTGGGAGGCCGAGGCGGGTGGATCACCTGAGGTCAGGAGTTCAAGACCAGCCTGACCAACATGGTGAAACCCTGTCTCTACTAAAAATACAAAAATTAACCACGTGTGGTGGCGGATGCCTGTAGTCCCGGCTACTCGGGAGGCTGAGGCAGGAGAATCGCTTGAACTCAGGAGGTGGAGGTTGCAGTGAGCTGAGACTGTGCCCCTGCACTCCAGCCTGGGCGACAGAGCCTCAGTCACTTGATCATCACAGTGTACCTCAGTGGAAAGGAAAGGAAAGTTCAGGCTTTTGAGAATGGAGTTGTTAGCAGTTCCCATTTGTGTCTCTTTCCCTTTCTTTCAAGGCAAGGACCAGATGCATTCACACAGGAAACGAACCATGTTCACTAAGAAGCAACTGGAAGATCTGAACATCTTGTTCAATGAGAACCCATACCCAAACCCCAGCCTTCAGAAAGAAATGGCCTCGAAAATAGACATCCACCCAACAGTACTGCAGGTGGGAAAATGATCCCTCTTCTCACTAAACTGCCTTCCTGATCTAATCTAAATTCAAAGTCCCTCTAGGATAATTCTCGAGGTCTCATTCCGATTGCCAATATTTCCCAAACCCACACTCTCCTACCCGCATCCCCGTAAACCTTTCTTCAAACCCCCAGAGCAAGAATGGGAAAATTTTTCCAGTAAAGGACCAGTTAGTAAATAATTGAGGCTTTGTGGGCCGTACTGCCTCTCTAGCAACTATTTTAACTATGCCACCACAGTGCAAAGGCAGCCACAGACAACGTAAACAAGAGGCCCATCTGTGTTCCCAGAAACTCTTTTGCTCAGGTCAGAGTGCAGTGGTGCAATCACAGCTTATTGCAGTCTCTACCTCCTGGGCTCAAGCAATCCTCCCACCTCAGCTCCCCACGTATCTGGGACTACAGGTGCGCACTACCATGCCTGGCTGACTTTTTTTTTTTTTTTTGAAATGGAGTCTCACACTCTGTCACCCAGGCTGGAGTGCAATGGCATGATCTCGGCTCACTGCAACCTCCACCTCCCAGGTTCAAGCAATTCTCCTGCCTCAGCTTCCGTAGTAGCTGGGATTACAGGAGTGCACTACCACGCCCAGCTAATGTTTTGTATTTTTAGTAGAGACAGGGTCTCACCAAGTTGGCCAGCCTGGTCTTGAACTCCTGACTTCAGGTGATCTGCCTCCCTCAGCCTCCCAAAGTGTTGAGATTACAGGTGTGAGCCACCATGCCCGGCTGTATTTTTTTTTTTTTTGGTAGAGATGGGGTTTTGCTATGTTGCCCAGGAGGCTGATCTTGAACTCCTGGTCTCAAGTGACCCACCTGCCTCGGCCTCCCAAACTGTCAGGATTACAGGCATGAGCCACTGCGCCTGGCCTGAGGTTTATACAATTTTCACATTACAAAATACTGTTGTTTTGTTTAAAGACAGAGTGTTACTCTTGCCCACGTTGGAGTGCAGTGGCACGATCACAGCTCACTGCAGCTTCGCGTTCCTGGGCTGAAGCCATCCTCTCACGCAGATTCCCAAGTAGGTGGGACTACAGGTGTGTGGGACTACAGCCTCCCAAGTAGCTGATATTACTGGTGTGTACCACCAGCCCCAGCTAATTTGTGTGTTTTTTGTAGAGATGGGGTTTCGTCATATTGCCCAGGCTGGACTCAAACTCCTGAAATCAAGTGATGCACCCACCTCAGCCTCCCAGAGTCCTGGGATTATAGGCCTGAGCCACTGTGCCTGGCCAGTAGTATTCTTTTATTTTTTCTCTTTTTTTCTTTCAGTCCCAACACACCTACAACACAAAATAGTACTCTTATTGTGTTTGTTTTTTCTCAACCATTTTAAAATGTAAAGCCTATTCTTAGCGCATGGGTGATACAAAGGCAGGGGGTGGTCAGATTTGACCACGAGCCTCAGCTGGCTGGCCTGAGCCCCAGAGCAGCCCTACAACTCATCCCCTTGCTCTCCTGTCCCCTGCTCTGGGTTTTCTGACCTCTGTCTCAATTTCTGTCCCCAGAATCTCTCATTTCTGCTCCTTCCTAGGAGCAGATTGAAAAGGGTTCCACAAAGAGGATATAAGTGGCCAAGCTGTGGCACTAGCTATTCTCACCTACAAGTACTTGTATTAGCAACTAAAAGGAAAACTTGGGCTGGGTATGGTGGCTCACCCCTGTAATCCCAGCACTTTGAGAGGCCAAGGCGGGTGGATCGTGAGGTCAGGAGTTCGAGACCAGCCTGGCCCATAGGGTGAAACCCTGTCTCTACTAAAAATACAAAATGTAGCCGGGCGTACTGGTGTGAGCCTATAATCCCTGCTACTCAGGAGGCTGAGGCAGAAGAATCACTTGAATCTGGGAGGCGGAGGTTCCCGTGAGCCGAGATCGTGCCACTGAACCCCAGCCTAGGCAACAAAGTGAGATTCCATCTAAAAAAAAAAATAATAATAAATAAATAAATATTTGGATAGGAGAGTTTAAGGGCCAAAAAAAAAAGAAAAGAAAAAAAAGAAAAGTTAAAACTTAAAGGTTAAAAAAAGAATATAAATAAACAAAATACGTTTAACAAAATAAAATTAAAAGTAAAACTTTTAAAAAATAGAATGACGAGTCTTCTGAATTCCACCCCATTCTCAACCCCTAGCTCTTCTCTCTCTTCCCTTCAGGTCTGGTTCAAGAATCACAGAGCAAAACTCAAGAAAGCCAAATGCAAGCATATTCATCAAAAACAAGAAACTCCACAACCGCCAGTACCAGAGGGTGGGGTTACCACCAGAGTCAGCCCGAGAAATGCAGACACACTACCCAGATTGCCCAGTGCTGCTCACCCGATCGGCCTGGTGTACACGGGTCAACGAGTCCCTTCATTCCAGCTCATCCTGTACCCCAACCTCAAGGTCCCTGCAAATGACTTCGCTGGCCACAGAATAGTCCATTTTGGCTGCTGCCAAGATCCTAATATATATTGCCTCTACCCCATTTTGGAATCCCAAGTTTGCGCTCCAAGCTTCCATGCTGGATCTTCTGCCTGTTCATCTCTCCAAAGTCGAGAGAGATGATAAATACAAAAAAAAGAGATGATAATTACAACACGTTGTAATGGTGTGTGTGTGATACTGTGACATTTGTAGTTGGTCTTCATGCCTGTTTCCTGGAAAGCAGCTCCAGAATTCCATGGAGTCTCCAAAGTGCTGTCTTTTTGTATTTTGTATGCTAATATTGACCGATAGCTTTAGGATGGGGACTGGTCTCTGGAAAGACCCCAGTAGGATTAGAGGGCAAACATCCGGGAGGGGAAGGAAGCTGAGGGTGAGGCTGATCACCATTGGCCAATGGTTTCATCAGTCATGTCTGGGTAAGGAATCATCCATCAAAACCCAGGAGGACAGGGTTTGAAGAGGTCCCTGACAGCTAAGCATGAGGACGTACCTGGAGGGTGGCCTATCTGGGGAGGGCATGAAAGCGCCGGGCCCCTCCTCATATGCCTCATCCTGGCAGGGTGCAGTGACTCACACCTCTAATCCCAGCACTTTGGGAGGCCAAGGCAGGTGGATCACCTGAGGTCAGGAGTTCGGGACCAGCCTGGCCAACATGGCGAAGCCCATCTCTACTAAAAGTACTAAAATTAGCTGGGAGTGGTGGCGGGCGCCTGTAATCCCAGCTACTCGGGAGGCTGAGGCAGGAGGATGGCGTGAACTCAGGAGGCAGAGGTTGCAGTGAGCGGAGGAGATCGTGCCACTGCACTCGAGCCTGGGCGACAGGCAAGAATCTGTCTCAAAAAAAAAAAAAAAAAAGAAAAAAAAAAAAAAAAAAAAAAAAAAAAAAAAAAAAAAAAAACA
>NW_016807094.1:167744-175559 GCF_001698545.2 Rhinopithecus bieti
AAAAAAAAAAAAAAAAAAACCCCTACTCATAAAAAAAAAAACACTAAATAAATAAAAATAAAAAAGAAAGCACAGAGGACCAGCTGGAATATTTGGAAGACCAGAAAATGTCCTTAAAATTCAAACTGTCTAGGCATATAGTTCAGGTCCACCTAGCCTTTCGAATCAACACAAACCCTTCCTCAAGTCCTGGAGGTTGGCAACACAAAACACCCTATGGAGAACCTGAAGCGTTCCGTTCCTAAGAGTTGAGTCAATTGGATTGCAACCCCAAGATTCCTAAAAATCTCAAGTTCCTAGAAAATTCTCAGAAAAAGCAAGCTGTCCTAAACCTCCCTGGCTGTATTCCCATGCAATTTCACAACCACCAGAGAATCTCCATCCCCTTGAACCTTGGTCCTCTGCCAATGTTCCTCATGCCTGTGATCCCAGCACTTTGGGAGGCTGAAGCAGGCAGATGGCTTGAGCCCAGGAGTATGAGACCAGCCTGGCCAACCTGGTAAAACCTTGTCTCTACCAAACACATAAAAGTTAGCCAGTCTCATATACCAGTCTCAAAATAAATAAATAGATTGACATTTAAACATAAAATAAACATGAGTGTGTTAGAAAGAACCTACTGGCCGGGCGTGGTGGCTCATGCCTGTAATCCCAACACTTTGGGAGGCAGAGGTGGGCGGATCATCTGAGGTTGGGAGTTCAAGACCAGCCTGACCAACACGGAGAAACCCCATCTCTATTAAAAATACAAAATTAGCCAAGCATGGTGGCACATGCCTGTAATCCCAGCTACTGGGGAGGCTGAGACAGGAGAATCGCTTGAACCTGGGAGGGGGAGGTTGCGGTGAGCTGAGATTGCGCCACTGCACTCCAAGCCTGGGCAACAAGAGAGAAACTCCATCTAAAAAAAAAAAAAAAAACCTGCTGGAGGATTTGGAGTTGAGCAATATCAGGCAGAGTCAAAGGAAGAGAAACTTCTGGATTGGGTGGTGCCAGCGGCAGATTCTATGAATAAGTATCTCAATACATCTTATCTACAGGACGGCTGACTAGAAAGAGGACAAAGCTGCAATAGCTAAATGGGTGGCAGCCATTGCTTAGCCAGAGGGGAATATTTGGTGGGTTGGGGCTCAGGAGAAATGTTAAAAACAGTCTTAATAACAGCATGCCAGCTCGGCGGCCCACACCTGTAATCCTACAGGATTCCGGAGGTGGAGGGGGAGGAGGGAGGATTGCTTGGGCCCAGGAGGTGGAGGCCGCAGTGAGCTGATTGCACAGCTGCACTCCAGCCTGGGTGACAGAGTGAGACCCTATATTAAAACAAACATTATCAAGAAAAATTATTAAATGAATAACAAAAACAGGCCAGGCACGGTGGCTCACACCTGTGATCCAAGCACTTTGGGAGGCTGAGGTAGGTTGATCACTTCAGCTCAGGAGTTCGAGACTAGCCTAGGCCACATGGCGAAACCCTGTCCCTACAAAAACACAAAAATCAGTCAGGCGTGGTGGCTCGCGCCTGTAGTCTCAGCTACTTGGAAGGCTGAGGCAGGAGAATCACTTGAGCCTGGGAGGTGGAGGTTGCAGTGAGCAGAGATCACGCCACTGTACTCCAGCCTGGGCAACAATGGGAGACCCTGTCTCAAAACATAATAACAAAAACAGAATTCCTTGGTATAACCCAGTGGTTCTCAACCAGGGTTGATTTTGGGCAACAGCTGACATTTGGCCATGTATGGGGAAAATGTTTGGTTGTCAGGACTCAAGGGGATGTCTCTGGTATCTAGGAGGTTAAGAGTATGGATAGTATGAAATATTCTTCAACACACAGGCTGTCCCCCGCAACAAAGAATTATCTATCCCAAAATGTCAACTGCTCCAGGTGGAGAAAACCTGAAATAGCCTGAAAGATTGAATATACGAAGGCCAGTGGCCAGACCGTCTAGAAAAATAGGACCCTGGCCGAGTGCATTGGCGCATGCCTGTAATCCCAGCACTTTGGGAGGCATAGGCAGGAGGATTGCCTGAACCCAGGAGTTTGAGACCAGCCTGGGTAACATAGTAAGACCCATCTCTACAACTTATTTATTTATTTATTTTTTCTTTTGAGAGGGAGTCTCGCTTTGTCACCCAGGCTGGAGTACAGTGGTGTGATCTCGGCTCGCTGCAACCTCCACCTCCTGGGTTCAAGTGATTTTCCTGCCTCAGCCTCCCAAGTAGCTGGGACTACAGGTACGCACCATTACACCAGGCTAATTTTTGTATTTTTAGTAGAGACAGGGTTTCATCATGTTGGCCAGGCTGGTCTCAAACTCCTGACCTCAGGTGATCCACCTGCTTCAGCCTCCCAAAGTGCTGGAATTACAGGCTTGAGCCACCAAGCCCGGCCTCTACAATTAATTAAAAAAGAACCATGACCCCAAAATTTCTACAACCACCAGTCCAGGAAACCAAGTCACAATTTCTGCAGCAATCAGACCCAAATGGCCAGGGCTTGATCCATCACTCATAGCTTCCCTAATTTTTGTGCCCACCCCCCAACCTTGATTTCAACTTAGGATCAACCAGAGAAAGCCAATGTTTGCCTAAACAATCCCACAGGATCCTACTTCTGGTTAGCTCCCTGGCAGCCTCCCAACGCCAGCAGCCTTTGATCAGGACATATCTGAAGCCTTGTCTTTTTTTCTGCTATAAAGCTTTCTTTCTTTTCTTTCTTTCTTTTTTTTTTTTTTTTCTGAGGTGGAGTCTAACTCTCTCTCCCAGGCTGGAATGTAGTGGCTTGATCTTGGCTCACTGCAACCTCCGCCTTCCGGGTTCAAGCGATTCTCACACCTCAGCCTCCTGAGTAGCTGAGATTACAGACATGCACCACCACACCTGGCTAATTTTTTTATTTTTTATTTATTTTTTATTTTTTTTTTGTTTGTTTTTGTTTTTTTGTAGAGATGGGGTTTTACCATGTTGCCCAGGCTGGTCTCGAACTCCTAACCTCAAATGATCTGCCCACCTCGGCCTTCCAAAGTGCTGGGATTACAGGCGTGAGCCACTGTGCCCAGCCATGGAACCTCACTCTTTAATGTGTGCAGGGACCCCAGTCATTCCCCCACTGTGTCGCAGTTCCCGTCACAGTGCCTGTCACCAAGTATATTTTCAAAGCATATTTTTGGAAGAGAGAGAAACAGAAGGGAAGGAGGTAGGAAGAGAAAGTGGGAGGAGAGGAAAGTGAGAGAGGGAGACAGGAAGGGAGAGGGAAGGGAGACACAGAGATGGAGACAGAGGGAAAGAGACAGAGTCGGGGCGCAGTGGCTCACACCTGTAATCCCAGCACTTTGGGAAGCCAAGGCGGGCGGATCGCCTGAGGTCAGGAGTTCGAGACCAGCCTGGCCAACATGGTGAAACACTGACTCTACCAAAAATACAAAAATTAGCTGGGAGTGATGGTGTGTGCCTGTAATCCCAGCTACTTGGGAGGCTGAGGCAAGAGAATCACTTGAACCTGGGAGGTGGAGGTTGTGCTGAGCCAAGACTGCACCATTGCACTCCATCCTGGGCAACAGAACGAGACTCTATCTCGAAAAGAAAAGAAAAGAAAAGAAAAAGAACCACTTCCTAGCATCTTTGGAGAAGGGCCTCACATCAAATCCTGTCTTCCTCCCTCTCATCACCTTCTAGCCCAGTATTTCCCCAATGTAAGAATAATAAGAATCACCTGGGAGCTGTTAAAACCCAGACTCCGAGACCAGACAGGGGCATGGTTCCCAGGTGTGGGCATGATTTTTCCCTGGGGTTGCATTTAACAAAGTTCAAAACCCAGGAGGTACAATCAAAACCTGAGCCATCCGGAGACTCAAGACTTCTCAGGGAAGATGAAAAAGAGAAAGTCCGGCCGGGCGCAGTGGCTCTTGCCCGTAATCCCAGCACTTTGGGAGTCCAAGGCAGCAGGATCTCTTGAGCCCAGGCTTTGGAGACCAGCCTGGCCAAGGTGGTGAGACCCTCACCTCTACAAAAAGAGAGAGAGAGAGAGAGAGAGAGAGAGAGAGAGGGAGAGAGGGAGAGAGAGAGGAGAAGTTTCCAAAGAAAGTTCCCAGAGGAAACAGGAGGGGAAAGGCTGAGGGCTGCACCCAGCCAGCTAGGCTGTGAGTCTGTGAACCACAGTCTGGGGGGCTGAGTGTAAATTCCCAGTCCAGGGGGTGTGAATATGTAGAGACGCCAATGCTGGCCCTGCACCGAGCCTCCTTCCTGGGCGAACTATTGACTGAAGCCACCCCTTGTGTCCCCACTGTTCCTGGTCCCGACTTCCTCACCTGATGAATGGACCGGGAGGGTAATTCCCCTGCGGTGGGGCTTTTCTCACTCTGTTGTTACATGTTCTTATAAAATGTGCTCTCTGGTGTCATCTGTCATCTGTATCTCCCTAGAAGGAATCATTAGTTGATGATTTTTTTGTTTTGTTTTGTTTTGTTTTGTTTTGAGACAGGGTTTCACTCTGGTTTCCCAGGCTGGAGTGCAGTGGTGCAATCTCGGCTCACTGTAACCTCCACCACCTGGGTTCAAGCAATTCTCCCACCTCAGTCTCCCAAGGCCGGGCGCGGTGGCTCACGCCTGTAATGCCAGCACTTTGGGAGGCCGAGGTGGGCAGATCACTTGGGGTCAGGAGTTCGAGACCAGCCTGGCCAACACGGTGAAACCCCGTCTTTACTAACAATACAAAAATTGGCCAGGCGTGGTGGCCGGCGCATGTAATCCCAGCTACTTGGGAGGCTGAGTGAGGAGAATCGCTTGAACTCAGAAGGCGGAGGTTGCAGTGAGCCGAGATCGCGCCACTGCACTCCAGCCTGGGGACAGAGTGAAAATGTGTCTCAAAAATAAATAAATAAATAAAATAAAATAAATAAAAAATTAGAAATAAAAGAATGAGCCACAATGTCCCTTTGTTCTACAGGCCACTGTTGTGGCATCCACAGTTGCTAAAAACCCCCCTGCCTTGTCTATGGACGCCCATCGTGGTGATGCCATGAACACCTTTGATCCTATGGACACCAGGGTGGATTCAGCATCCAAGTCCTTGAATTCTTCCCGTGAGTATAAGCTGCCCTGGCTCAGCCCTCTTCTTTGCCAGGAACCCAATCCTTCAAACTTCCCTGAAAGACTGGGTACTTTTTGCGTGACTGCTCTAGAGACTCTATGGTGGGGCTTGAAGTTTAACCTCCAGGGTCAGCAACATTTTATGGAAAAAGCCACAGAGTAAATATTTTAAACATTCTCTTACACTGACACTCAGCTGAACTGGCAAAGCAGAGCATCTGTATGTCAGTGTACATTTCATTCAGCCGTTGTTTGGGTGAGGGTCTGCGGGCAGCCCCCCGCAGCTGATGTCCTCCTGTGAGGGATAATTCCTCACTGTCAAGCACAGTCCATCATGTATTCCTTTCCTTTCCTTTTTCCTGTCCTTTCCTTCCCTTCTCCTTCTTTTCTTTTTTTTTCCCTTTCTTTCTCTCTCTCTCTCTCTCTCTTTCTTTTGGCACAATCTCTGCTCATTGCAACCTCCACTTTCTTTCTCTTCCTTCCTTCCTTCCTTCCTTCCTTCCTTCCTTCCTTCCTTCCTTCCTTCCTTCCTTCCTTCCTTCCCTTTCTTTCCTTTCTTTCTTTTTATTTCTTTCAGACGGGGTCTTGCTGTGTCACCCAGGCTGAAATGCCAAGATGCAGTCATAGCTCACTGCAGCCCAGAAAAATTTCCCCAGGCTCAGGTGATCCTCCCACCTCACCCTTCCAAGTAGCTAGGACCAACAGGCACATGCCACCATGCACGGCTAATTTTTATTTTTATTTTTTGAGACTGGTCTTGCTCTGTCACCCAGGCTGGAATGCAGTGGCACGATCACAGCTCACTGCAGCCTCGACAACCCGGCCCCTCTGAGCAATCTCCCACCTCACCCTCCAGAGTAGCTGGGACCTCAGGCATGTACCACCATGCCCCACTAATTTTTTATTATTTGTAGAGGCGGGGTCTCCCTATGTTGCCCAGGGTGGTCTCCAACACCTGGCCTCAAGCAATTCTCCTGCCTTGGCTGCCCAAAATGCTGGGATCATGGGCATGAGCCACTGTGCCTGGTCTGGTCTTCCTACTTTCATCCTCCTAGTCCTTGACCTGTCCCTCTTCTAGAGTCCTCCCTCTTCATGACCCTCTCCCCCTTGTTGGGGTTCAGAAACTGATACCCCTAAATATAGCACGTTAAAGGAGCTTCAAGGGCGGGGCGCGGTGGCTCATGCCTGTAATCCCAGCACGTTGGGAGGCCGAGGCAGGCAGATCACTCGAGGTCAGGAGTTTGAGGCCAGACTGACCAACATGCAAAACTCTGTCTCTACTAAAAACACAGAAAAAGAAAATTAGTCGTGCGTTGTGACATGGGCCTATAATCCCAGCTACTTGGGAGGCTGAGGCAGAAGAATCTGGGAGGCGGAGCTTGCAGCGAGCCGAGATCACGCCACTGCACTCCAGCCTGGGCAACACAGCGAGACTCCATCTCAAAAAATAATAAATAAATAAATAAATGAGCCTCAAGGTCTCTGACTACCCCCCCATCATCTCTCCCAAAGCACAGGCCTTTATCTGTGTAAGAGCCAGACCTGCTAAGGGGAATAATTGTCTTTCCTTCTCCTCCCTGCGAGACAAAGAATGTAACCACACCTGAACAGATCCCATCACTGTCGAGGGGAATGCTTTCCGGGACCCATTCAGGCTCTCTAGTAATCCTTGATTGCCCTCAACGGAATTCCTCTAGCCCCCTCCCATAATCAGTTTGCCAGGAGAACACATAAGCCCTTGAGGGGTGGGCGATCACTGTGGCTCTCCCCATGCTCAGGTTAAACACATTTGTAAGTCTTTTCTCCTGCTAATCTGCCTCCTATCGGTTCTTTTCAGCCAACCTTCAGAGACCAAAAGCAGCCTTCACCTTGGCCTCAACACCCTCCACGCCTTCTGCTTCTCCCCTCCCCGCAACACATTCCCTACTCCTTGGGTCCCCCGCTTCCAAGCATTCCACCCTCCCTGCTATATGTCATCCTCCTCATTCTCTGTTTTTATAACCCTTTTAAAATTATAGGCCCAGCCAGGCACAGTGAAGCATGCCTGTAATCCCAGTACTTTGGGAGGCTGAGGCAGGCGGATCACTTGAGCTCAGGAGTCCTACACCAGCTGGGGCAACATGGTGAGACCCCCATCTCTACCAAATTACAAATATTAGCCGGGTGTGGTGGCATGCACCTGTATTCCCAGCTACTCGGGAGGCTGAGGTGGGAGAATGGTTTCACTCCAGGAGTTGGAAGTTGTAGTGAGCCAAGATCATGACACTGCACTCCAGCCTGGGCAATAGAGCAAGAGCCAGTCTAAAAAAAAAAATTAGGTCAGGTGCTGTGGCTCACACCTGTAATCCCAGCACTTTGGGAGGCCGAGGCAGGTGGATCACCTGAGGTCAGGAGTTTGAGATCAGCCTGGCCAACATGGCGAAACCACATCTCTACTAAAAATACAAAATAATTAGCTGGGTGTAGTGGCGGGTGTCTGTAATCCCAGCTACTTGGGAGGCTAAGGCAGGAGAATTGCTTGAACCTGGGAGGCAGAAGTTGCAGTGAGCTGAGATCACATCATTGCACTCCAGCCTGGGTGACACAGCAAGACTCTATGTCCAATAAATAAATAAATAAATAAATAAATAAATAAATAAATAAAATCAATTTTAAAAAAATGCCCACTACTACACTTTTCCTCCCTCCCTTCCTTTTTCTTTTCTTTTCTTTTTTTTTTTTTTTTTTTTT
>NW_016807094.1:175872-180553 GCF_001698545.2 Rhinopithecus bieti
TTTTGAGACAGTTTCACACTTGTCGCCCAGGCTGGAGTGCAATGACACAATCTCTGCTCATTGCAACCTCCACCTCCCGGGTTCAAGCAATTCTCCTGCCTCAGCCTCCGGAATAGCCAGGATTATAGGAGCTCGCCACCACACCCAGCTAATTTTTTGTATTTTTAGTAGAGATGAGATTTCACCATGTTGGCTAGGCTAGTGTCGAACTCCTGACCTCAGGTGATCTACCTGCCTCTGCCTCCCAAAGTCCTGGGATTACAGGTGTGAGCCACCATGCCCGGCCCTTTCTTTTTTTTTTTTTTTAAATAGTATTCCTCTTTCACCCAGGCTGGAGTGCAATGGCGTGGGGATCTTGGCTCGCTGCAACCTCTACCTCCTACGCTCAAATGATCCTTTCGCTTCAGCCTCCTAAGTAGCTGGGATTACAGGCACGAGCCACCAATCCTAATTTTTGTATTTTTTGTAGAAACAGGGTTTTGCCACGTTCTCCAGGCTGGTCTCAAGCAAATGGTGGTATTATAGGCGTGAGCCCATCATGGCCAGTCTCATTTTTTAAATTTGAATTGTGGGAAAACTGAGGCTGGATCGATTGGTCCTGGACATGCCCTGGAACAAACAACATTTAGCTGTGCAATGCACAGTGTCAGCGTCTGGTATTGGGGTGCCCCGGTCTCAAGTTCCAAGAAAAAGGCAAGGCAGACCATGAATTTTGTGTGGCTCCAACTCAGTTTTCTTCATCTGTTGCTTCACTTGCAGTGCCAGACCAGAACCACTTTGACCTAAAACTAGCTAGGATAATTAACGTTCAGTACAACTCAATACCTAACAAATTCAAAACGTAAGGAACTATCTTTAGAACTTGTTCTATATAACCATGTTATTAAGGTCTGCTGAGGCTGTTCTATCCAGCTCTTTTTTTTTTTTTCTTGAGATGGGATCTCATTTTATCGCCCAGGCTGGAGTGCAGTCGCACCCTCCTGGGCTCAAGCAATCCTCCCACCTCAGCCTCCCAAAGTGTTGGGACTACAGGCATGCACCACTGCACCCAACTAATTCTTGTATTTTTGGTAGAGATGGAGTGTCACTGTGTTGCCCATGCTGGTCTCCAACTACTGGCCTCAAGCCATCTGCCAACTCGGTCTCCCAAGTGCTGGGATTACAGGCGGAAGCCACTGCTCCCAGTCCCAGATTTTTATTCTCATTTATGTTTCCGCAAACCTCCAAAAAAACCCCAAAGGTCCCTAGGTCAGTCAATTCCCACTAGTAAATAAGTCAGCATCTTTGCAAAGATCAAAGCAAAAGCAATTTTCCTTACCAGGGAGCCTCTTACAGGAAAGAGAGCTCTGATTTTCCATATGTTCTCCAACCATGCTAGGGTGTTCCTATGCCCTGATGGCATTTTTACTAACCCATTGTTCCATCCCTTTCCAGCCCTCCTTCCTGTAACACAAATGCAGGTGGGAGTTGGGGATTGGGCCGCTAACTGGGTATAGAGAAAACAGATGGGTATGCTATTCTTGGTAAGGGAGCTTCTGTCCTGGGAAAAATGTGGCCTCTCCTAAGGAACCCTATCCCATTTCAAGCACCCTGATTCACTTTTTTTTTTTGAGATGGAGTCTCGCTCTGTTGCCTAGGCTGGAGTGCAGTGGTGTGATCTCAGCCCACTGCAACCTCTGTCTCCCAGGTTCAAGTGATTCTCCTGCCTCAGTCTCCCGAGTAGCTGGGACTATAGGCATACACCACCACGCCTGGCTAATTTTTTTTTTTTTTTTTTTTTTGAGACGGAGTCTCACTCTGTGTCAGGCTGGAGTGTAGTGGCATGATCTCGGCTCACTGGCTCACTATAACCTCTGCCTCCCAGGTTCAAGTGATTTTCCTGTCTCAGTCTCTCAAGTAGCTGGGACTACAGGCGCCTACCACCAAGCCCAGCTAATTTTTGTATTTTTAGTAGAAACGGGGTTTCACCATGTTGGCCAGGATGGTCTCAATCTCTTGACCTCGTCATCCACCCGCCTCGGCCTCCCAAAGTGTTGGGATTACAAGCGTGAGCCACTGCGCCTGGCCCTAATTTTTGTGTTTTTGGTAGAGATGGGGTTTCACCACATTGGCTAGGCTGGTCTCAAACTCCTGGCCTCAGGTGATCCATTCACATTGGTCTCCCAAAGTGTTGGGATTACAGGCAAGAGCCACTGTGCCTGGCCTCTCACATTTTCTCTCTTCCCAGATTTGGTTCAAGAACTTAAGAGCTAGGCCATGTGCCGTGGCTCGCGCCTGTAATCCCAGCACTTTGAGAGGCCAACGCAGGCAGATCACTTGAACTCAAGAGTTCCAGACCACCCTGGGCAACATGGTGAGATCCCTGACTACAAAAATTCGCCAGGTGTGGTGGCACGTGTCTGTAGTCCCTGATATTCAGGAAGTTGAGGCAGGAAAATCACTTGAGCCTGAAAGGTTAAGACTGCAGTGAGCTGAGATGGAGACACAGCACTCCAGCCTGAGCGACACAGCCAGACTGTGCCTCAAGAAAACAAAACGATAACACTGGAGAGCCAGAGCAGGAACCAGTCTCCTCTCCAGTCTCCAAACCTGAGACATCAGTCACACTGACGGCTTTGCCTGCCTGCGATCTCTCTATGTGTGTTGATTCTTGCGGAACAAGGCGCTTCGAGCATCTCCTCTGCCCTATGCCCGTGACCCTGTCCCTCTTCTTGTCTCCACTGCCCCCCAAGCGGGTACATTCGCCCACCTTCTCACCTGGGACACCCTGGGCGTGGATCTCCTCACCTGCAGCGTTAGGTGTGCTCTCGGGGTCTCCACACCCCTCCACGTCCCTAACCCCTTGCAAGGCTGGCCTCTTTACCTGCAAAGCCCCCGCCGCGGCCTCCTCCCTCCACCATACCCTGATGCCAGGCTTGCTTCCTGCCGCCTGCCTTGGACGCGGCAACTTGCACATCCCCCATGCCCTCTGAAGCCCCCCCGGCGCACTCTACGCCCTCTTGCCTGACCCCTGTTTCCGCCGCCGGCGTTTCCACACCCCCCCGACGCCGCCACGCCCTGGACGGAGGTCTTTAGAACTGCGCGCCCGCTGCACGTCCCTTAGGAGTTTCCGTGCGCCACGAGGCGCAGGCGCTCGACTCCAGGTCCATCTACCCCGGGCTCGGCGACACCTTTCTTTGCCACCTGGAACCAATATCTTGGTTCCCTTTTGGGGATCAGAACTTGTTTAATTGGAATACGGCACAATTTTGAATTTTTCTGCCGTCTCTATTCCAACTTCCAAGTTCTGCTGTCCAGCCCTGCGACTATCTTCCAGTGCCAACGCGGCAGGTCGGTATGTATATCCCACGATGTTCCCCGGGCCATGGGCCCCTAGCTAACGGGTTTCCCTTTCGCCCGCTGCCTGGAAGTATCGCCACCTCCCCCGCACCCCACCCCCCGAAAGCTCTGCAGCCACAGCCCTTCATCCAACCAGGAAGTCCAGGGCCCATCTGGCCCGCCAGACCTTGGGAAACCGCGGCGTTAGAGCACCCGTTAAGAGGGGTCCAGGCCGGGCACTGTGGTTCCCATCAGGGCACCCGTTAAGAGGGGTCCAGGCCGGGCGCGGTGGTTCCCATCAGGGCACCCGTTAAGAGGGGTCCAGGCCGGGCGCGGTGGTTCCCATCAGGGCACCCGTTAAGAGGGGTCCAGGCTGGGCTCGGTGGTTCCCATCAGAGCACCCATTAAGAGGGGTCCAGGCCGGGTGCGGTGGTTTGCATCAGGGCACCTATTAAGAGGGGTCCACGCTGGGCGCGGTAGTTCGCATCAGAGCACCAATTAAGAGGGGTCCAGGCCGGGCACCGTGGCTCACGCCTGTAATCCTAGCACTCTGGGAGGCCGAGGCGGGTGGATCACCCGAGGTGAGGAGTTTGAGACCAGCCTGGCCAACATGGCGAAACCCCGTCTCTACGGAAAAATACAAAATTTAGCAGGGTGTGGTCACGGGCGCCTGTAATCCCAGGTATTCGGGAGGCTGAGGTGGGAGAATCAGTGAACCCGGGAGGCGGAGGTTGCAGTGAGCCGAGATTGTGCCGCTGCACTCCAGCCTGGGCAGCAGAGTAGGACTCTGTCTTGGGGGGAAAAAGAAAAAGGGTAGGCCAGGCCCGGCCTGGTGGCTCAGGCTTGCAATTCCAGCACTGTAGGAGGCCGCGGGAGGAAGATCGCTTGAGACCAGGAGTTAAGAGACCAGCCTGGGCAATATAGTGAGACCCCTGTGTTTGTTTGTTTGTTGAGACTTTTGTGTTAAAGCAAACTAAATATGGCCTGAGAAGGACTGCGTAATTCTATGTTTGAGTCCTTGTGGATGAGCTGCAACCTAACTTAATAGGTACAAAAGATTGAAAACCTAAGTTAGGCCGGGCGCAGTGGCTCGCGCCTGTAATCCCAGCAATTTGGGAGGCCGAGGCGCGCGGATCACCTGAGGCTGGGACTTTGAAACTAGCCTGACCAACATGGAGAAACCCCGTCTCTCCTAAAAATACAAAATTAGCCGGGCGTGGTGGCTCATGCCAGTAATCCCAGCTACTCGGGAGGCCGAGGCAGGAGAATAGCTTGAACCCGGGAGGCGGAGGTTGCGGTGAGCCGAGATTGCGCCATTGCACACTCTAGTCTGGTCAACAAGAGCGAAACTCCATATCAAAAA
>NW_016807094.1:183367-186729 GCF_001698545.2 Rhinopithecus bieti
AAAAAAAAAAAAAAAAAAAAAAAAGCCTAACTTACGTTTCATGTGCCTGTAACCGCCACTGAGTGTTGGCCAATCCCAGCAGCCCAGCAACTGTACTTCATCCACTCACAGGCTGCTGAGCATTCAAACTGTGTTCAAATAAGGCAAATGCTGAGCGGTAACCAATCCAGTTCTTTCTGTACCTCACTTCCGGTTTCTGTATGTCACTTTCCTTTTCTTGTCCATAAATTTGTTCTGACCACGAGGCACCCCTGGAGTTCGTCTGAATCTGCCGTGACTCTCGGAGCTGCCCGATTTGCGAGTGGTTCATTGTTCAGTTAAATGCTTTTAAATTTATTCATTTTATGTATTTTATTTTATTTTATTTCTTTATTTTTACTTTATTTTATTTGTATTTATTTTATGTTATTATTTTATTTGTTTTATTTTATTTTATTTTATTTTATTTTATTTTATTTTTTTGAGACAGACTCTCGCTCTGTCCCCCAGTCTGGAGTGCAGTGGCACCATCTCTGCTCACTGCAACCTCTGCCTCCTGATTCAAGTGATTCTCCTGTCTCAGCCTTCCGAGTAGCTGGTATCACAGGCGCCCACCACCACGCCTGGCTAATTTTTTCTGTTTTTAGTAGAGACGGGGTTTCACCACGTTGGCCAGGCTGGTCTTGAACTCCTGACCTCAAGTGATCTTCCCACCTCAGCCTCCCTAAGTGTGGGATTACAGGTGTGAGCCACTGTACCTGGCCCCCTTTAAATTTAATTCGGCTGAAGTTTTTCTTTTAACAGATGGTGTCAGAAGCGGAGTCCAAAGTAGAGCTTCTAGGGACCCTCAGGAGCGCCGAGTGAACACGCAAGGTGCCTGCGGAACCCTCTTGTGTCCATTGACCTCTCGGAGTGGCTGGGGATTGTGGGTAAGTGCCCTCTCGGATTTCAGAGCTCCGCAGATTTGTGTTTTGAGCTCTCCGAGTTTCACTGAGCAAATATCTGATCCAAACTGGGTTTGGAAGCTATGACAGAAACTGGACGGGTTCCGGGAACGGATCTGATCTGGTAATTAACTGGCTTGGATCCAGGTAGAGGCCTCATAGGTATGACTGCGTCAGAAAGAAACTTGGTAGCAAATGGTAATATTGCAGGAGATGTAAAATTTGGCTTTTAAAAATTAACGGGGATGTTTGTGTTCCACCCCTTTGTTTCATTTTCCTTGTGCACTTAGGTAGTAAAAAAAATTCCTGGGTAAGTTAATCAACGGAAGCTGCGAGTAACGCCAATATTTTAGGTAAAAATGGGATCCTTAAATTCTGAGAAATTGAGTTCCTTCCGCATATACATCAGGCACAGGAAGGGGCAAAGAGTTACAGAAATGGCAAAATCTGGCTGAGCGTGGTGCCTCACGCCTGTAATCCCAGCACTTCGGGAGGCTGAGGTGGGTGGATCACCTGAGCTCAGGAGTTGGAAAACAAACTGACCAACATGGTGAAACCCATCTCTACTAAAAAGACAAAAATTAGTGGGGCGTGGTAGCTTGCGCCTGTATTCCCAGCTACTTATGAGGCTGCGGCACGAGAATTGCTTGAACCCAGGAGGCGGAGTGGAGATTGCAGTGAGTGGAGATTGCACCACTCTACCCCAGCCTGGGTGACAGAGTGAGACTCTATCTCAAAAAATAAAAATGGCTGGGTGCAGTGGCTCACGCCTGTAATCCCAGCGCTTTGGAAAGCCAAGGCAGGTGGATCACCTGAGGTCAGGCATTCGAGACCAATCTGGTCAACATGGTGAAATTCTGTCTCTACTAAAAATACAAAAAATTAGCCAGGTGTGGTGGCACACACCTGTAATCCCAGCTGCTTGGGAGGCTGAGGCGGAAGAATCTTGAACCCAGGAGGCTGAGGTTGCAGTGAGCCGAGGTTGCTCCGTTACACTCCAGCCTGGGCAACAAGAGCAAAAGACCATCTCAAAAACAAATAAATAAATACAAATTAAAAAATTAAAATGAGGGCTCCCGAAAGTTAAATCTGCTAATCTTTCAGCTGAGTTCCTATCCTGATCCAAAGGACGCAGACCGCAGCACCCGTTGGCTGACTTTGGATGAGTAATGGGGTCCATTTTACCTGAGTAAAGAATGGGATCGGGTTAGAGGCCCTTCCCTCAGTAAAGTCCCCCTTGGTTAAAAATGGGTTAAAGATGACAGGGCCCAGCTGGGAGCAAGTTTGAGCCTTGCAAGTTCAATATTGGGTGCTAAGCAGAGTGGCCAGTGTCTGTGTTTTGTCACGTATTTTGCTTTGGCGCCAGAATGAAAAATGTTAATTGGCTTACCCCATGCAACCAACCCCTTGGGTGACAACTTGCAAAACTAAAAGGTTTTTGCCTGAGGTTCCATAAAACAAAAAAGAATTTCTTTTATGATGCGGCAGGCTTGGCCCTCAGGACTATAGTGTGGCAAGCAGGGTCACTAGAGCCACCTGGGCAGAGGGAACCCAGAAGTCTGGCATGCTGGCAAAAGGTAAAGTTATTTCTTACCAGTCAGACTCTGGCCTCTCTGTCTCTGTGCAAACTGGTTAAATGAACGGTAAAAATCACTGTTTATCTCCCGTAATGCTTTGATTAATACAAAAAAGAATTCTGAGGCTGGTCTTAAACTATAATAAATCTGGTATGCTTTGCGTCTTTCTGTATTCTGTCACAAAGAGGGGTACCTTGGGATAAAATGCGTGCCTAGGGCCCCATAAGCCCCCGTTCAAGACAGCCCAGTAAACTGGTCAATCATGTCCTTGGAAGCTTAACCTCCTAACCATGTGGCCGTGCTTTCTCTTTTCACAAAGGCGGGCCTTTTCAGGGTTCCATTCCCGGCTTACTCAATGAGTACTTTCTGGTGTGACCTTTGCCGTGTGTTGATTCTCTTCCCTCTCCATTATAGAACACAGAAATATTGGCTCTTAGGCCTAGCCAAGGTTGGGTAATAAAAGATTTAAAAGGACTTTTCTAAACAAACGCTATAGTTAAAACTCAGGTACATTAAAAGTGGATATTTGGCTGGGCGTCGTGGCTCATGCCTATAATCCCAGCACTTGGGGAGGCTGAGGCAGGCCTCACTTGAGGTCAGGAATTCAAGACAAGCCTGGGCAGCATAGCAAAACTCTGTCTCTACTTAAAAAAAAAAAAATTAGCTGGACATGTTGGCACACGCCTGTAATCCCAGCTATTCAGGAAGGCAGGAAAATTGCTTGAACCTAGGAGGCGGAGCTTGCAGTGAGCCCAGATTACGCCACTGCACTGCGACCTGGGTGACAGAGCAAGACTCTGTCTCAAATAATAATAATAATAATAATAATAATAATAATAATAATAATAAAATTAAATTAAAT
>NW_016807094.1:186763-227931 GCF_001698545.2 Rhinopithecus bieti
CATGCCTATAATCCCAGCACTTGGGGAGGCTGAGGCAGGCCTCACTTGAGGTCAGGAATTCAAGACAAGCCTGGGCAGCATAGCAAAACTCTGTCTCTACTTAAAAAAAAAAAAAATTAGCTGGACATGTTGGCACACGCCTGTAATCCCAGCTATTCAGGAAGGCAGGAAAATTGCTTGAACCTAGGAGGCGGAGCTTGCAGTGAGCCCAGATTACGCCACTGCACTGCGACCTGGGTGACAGAGCAAGACTCTGTCTCAAATAATAATAATAATAATAATAATAATAATAATAATAATAAAATTAAATTAAATTAAAGATAAAAAATAAAAACGTAGTGCTCGCTTCAGCAGCACATATACTAAAATTGGAACGATACAGAGAAGATTAGCATGGCCCCTGCACAAGGATGACATGCAAATCCATGAAGCATTCCATATTTTGTGCAGCCTGGCAAGATCATATCTGTATCTGCAAACTAGCACTAAGGAAATCGTGTGAATCTAAGCAAAAACGGGTGGCACCCAATAACGAAATTGTGATTTTCATTAAAAAAAATATATAAATATAAAAATGTATATAATATGTATACTATATATGTGTGTGTGTATATATTCAAATTCTTTTTTTTTTTTGAGACGGAATTTCACTCTTGCCACCCAGGCTGGAGTGCAGTGGTGCGATCTTGGCTCGCTGCAACCTCCACCTCCCGGGTTCAAGTGATTCTTCTGTCTCAGCCTCCCGAGTTGTTGGCATGACAGGCACCCACCACCACGCCCAGCTAATTTTTGTATTTTTAGTAGAGACAGGGTCTCACCATGTTGGCCAGGCTGGTCTTGAACTCCTGACCTGATCCACCCGCCTCGGCCTCCCAAAGTGCTGGGATTACAGGTGTGAGCTACCGTGCCCGGCAATGTGTATATTCAAATTCTAACAGCCTGGGACTCCTTGGGAAAAACAGGAGGCACCAGAGATGCCATTTTGGAAAAAAACCTGTTTTCCTCATGGAACCACAGGAATTTGAAATTGATAGATTCCTCTTCAGAAATCTAAGGCTCTGTTCTTTTTGGGATTCGGGATCTGGTATAAAACGGGACCCTTAATTTTGAAGATCTGTTTTGCCTTTCTTCTGTGCCCACTTATTATATTGGGCCCTAGAAATGGCATGCTTTCCTGGTCCTGTTTGTCCAAGGACTCCACCCTAAAGCCAGTAATCTCAAATAAATAAACACCAAAATCAAATATTTTGAAAGAACAATAAAAACTAATACCTTTTAGTTCACATAACTTTAGTAATCTTTGGGAAGTAAAAAGTTTTAAAGATAATTGGGGAAAATGAAGACATTTAGTCTAAATCAGGCAGGTCAGATATTAGGTTTGTTCAATGCTTTAAGGTCATCAACTGCTTCTTAGGCCTTTGAAAATTGTTCAGTTTACCTACTTTGGAGCATTAGATTCTAGATAAGGCCTGGGAACATGTGGAATTAGCCATGCACTCTACTCTATGTATGCAAAGATTATAAAGAAAAGAGATTTTTTTTAATTAAAAAAAACCACAGGTGCTTGTGCTCCGCCTACCCAGCGCAGCAGGTGAGTTGGTGCACCCTCCGTGGAATGAAGAGGCCACAGGATCCCACCTCAGCCGGATAGCATGCTGACCTTCACCTTCATTGCACCATGGCAGCTTTCATGTGAGCCACTGACTTGTGTATATGTTAGACTCTTTGGTCTATAAGAAAGCATCTTGTATGGTAAATTGTTGTTCTAAAGTAAAGTAACTGGTTGGTTCAAAAGGGGGATGTTAAGGACAAGTCAGAAAGTCAAAGCATGTTGTAGATGGTCTGGGAAAGTCATGAAAGGATTGTGAAAGGAAATTTAAGCCACCAAAAGTAAAAGTTGCTCATTACCATTATAACATGTGATTGAAACTACTGAAAAAATAGTTTTACGTGGAAAGTGTGTGAGAAGAGTGAAACATGTTTTGGTAAAAGATTTTAAAAGGCAGGAGAATGTAACTTTTCGCCTAGTTTAGAGGGTTATGTGATTTTTAAATTAGATAAGAATAAGCTCACGGTTTGAACAAGTTGTGGAAGGTTTGTAAAAATTAATCTTGCACAAAAAACTCTGTGTGGGAACATGCTGACTAAATTTAAAGGGGTATTTTTTAGTTTTCCATAAATTAAACATGGAAATAAAAGGACAAACAGGGTTTTTTTTTTTGTTTTTTTGTTGCCTAGGCTATGGGCAACTATGCAGCCAGGCATGTTGGTGCATGCCTGTAATCCCAGCTACTCAGGAAGCTGAGGCGGGAAAATTGCTTGAACCCGGGAGGCAGAGGTTGCAGTGAGCCAAGATTGCACCACTGCATTCCAGCCTGGGTGACAAAGCAAGACCCTATCTCGAAAGAAAGAAAAAAGAAAAGCAATAGCTCCCTGGGTGTCAGGTGTCAGTGAGAATGGGAAGTCAGGTCTCCTCTGACTCCTAGGACATTCCTCTCTCTGTCTTTGGGGGTTGAATTCCTTGTTAGAACTCCCTCTTGTTAAAGTGGCCTCACACCTGCCCTTGCCTTCTGCAGCAACCCTCCTTAATCCTCTCCAAACTTCCATCTCCAGACCACCCAGATTCTCCTCACGAGTGCCCTGGGTGGACATTGGTGAAAGGTTACTGCCTTCAGGATACACCAGAGGTACAGTCACCAAGGTAACCCAGTTCAAGGAAGAGCAGGATGTTGGGTATTTACAAAGGAGATCTAGCAATTGGTCCAAACCAGTCAGTGCTGGCATGCACCATTCATCGTGCCATCAGCGGCAGTGGAGATCTGGCAGTGCATGGGCTCATAGTAAGATACACGCCCTGTGCCATTCCACGCTATCATTGGAGAAGGAATCTTCTTTTTCTTTCTTTCTTTTTTTTTTTTTGGAGACAAAGTCTTACTTTGTTGCCCAGGCTATAGTATAATGGTGTAATCTTGGCTCACTGCAGCCACTGCCTCCTGGGGTCATGTGATCCTCTCACCTCAGCCTCCTGAGTGGCTGAGATCACAGATGCCAGCCACCACAATTTTTTTGTTTTTGTTTTTGTTTTCGTTTTTTGAGACTGAGTCTTGCTCTGTTGCGCAGGCTGGAGTGCAATGGTACAATCTCGGCTCACCGTAACCTCCACCTCCCAGGTTTAAGCAATTCTCCTGTCTCAGCCTCTCAAGTAGCTGGGATTACAGGCACCCGCCACTACGCCCAGTAAATTTTTGTATTTTTAGTAGAGACGGGGTTTCGCCATGTCGGCCAGGCTGGTCTCAAACTCCTGACCTCAAATGATCTGTCTGCCTCGGCCTCCCAAAGTGCTGGGATTACAGGTGTAAGCCACTGCACCCAGCTAATTTTTTTTTTTTTTTTTTTTTTTTTTTTAAATAGAGACAGGGTTTTGCCGTGTTGCCCAGGCTGGTCTCTAACTCCTGATCTCAGGCCACCTTCCTCAGCCTCCCAAAGTGTTGGGATTACAGGCGGGAGCCACCGCATCCAGCTGCTTTTTCTTTTTTTAATTACTTTTTTTTTTTGACGTAACAGACACCACTACTCTCTCTCTTTTATTTTTTCATAGAGACGGGGTCTCACTATGTTGACCAGGCTGGTCTTTTTAAATTTTATTTTTTTGAGATGGAGTCTCACTCTGTCACCCAGGCTAGAGTGTAGTGGTGGGATCTTGGCTCACTGCAACGTCTGCACCCCAGGTTCAAGCGATTCTCCTGCATCAGCCTCCCAAGTAGCTGGGATTACAGGCTCATGCCACGTCGCTGGCTAATTTTTTTTTTTTTTTTTTTTTTGTATGTTTAAAAAATTTTTTTTAAGTAGAGACAGGGTTTCACCATGTTGGCCAGGCTGGTCTTGAAATCCTGATGTCAGGTGTTCCACCCGCCTCGACCTCCCAGAGTGCTGGGATTACAGGCATGAGCCACCATACCCAGCCTTCCAGGTATTTTTGAAGTACCTGCACCAGGCTGGTTTCTCTGGGTGAGGGGAGTGGTCAGGCAGAGGCAGGCCCCGTCATGGTAAGCAGCTAGGAGACGCCGTCAATCGCCGTAGACGTAGATCAAGCAATATTACTGCAGAAATGGCAGGAGCAGATTTTGCAGCATGTTAGATCCAAAGAAACTTCCCTTGCAAATTAGTAACTTTGAGGTGACTTCAATACCATGCAGAGTTGGTCTGGGTGATGGCTGGCCATCCAGGCATAATAACTTGGGGAGCAATTCCAGGATGGAGGTTACGTTGCTAGACTTGTTTGTCCGGGAAAGTGGTAGACAGGAAGTTCCTGTCTGCACACGTGTCTCCTGGTTGCAGCCCTTTCCCGTGTCCATCTGTCCTACAGACTACGCCTCAGGCATATTGTCTTGGAGGACGTGCAGAAAGGCAGCCGTGCACTTCTAGGTTTCGATGCCATCTTAGAGTCACTGGTCACCAGGTCTGGGTCAAAGGGGAGTCTCTGGCTGTCAAGACTGTACTGGGAGGAATCACATCGCTTCTTCACCATCAGCTTTATCTGCTTTGCCTTTTCCGATTTCAGCTTTCTCTGCAGAACATATCAGCAGGGTTGACAAAGATTGATATTTTATATTATCCTCATCCCAAATCTTGCCACTGACATTCTTCAGTGCCTAGGCGATGCTGGCATTCTCCACAAAGATGTGGGCCTGCGTTTTCTCATAGCCAAACGGAATCAGGAGGAAGGGGCGTTGCATTCATTGACTCTGAATCAAAGTCAGCAGCCACTTCTCATCTTATTTTATGCAGATCTTGAACCAGCAGCTCCCTAAGGTCCCATCTGGTCCATTTCCCTCTGTTACTTTCTCTGGAGGTTTTTGGCACTTTCTCAATGTTAACATGGGTTTGGTCTTGTTTATGGAAACTGTCTCTCCATGGCCGGGCGCGGTGGCTCACGCCTGTAATCCCAGCTCTTTGGGAGGCCAAGGCGGGCTGATCACCAGAGGTCAGCCTGGCCAACATGGTAAAACCCCATCTCTACTAAAAACACAAAAATTAGCCAGGCATGGTGGCGGGCGCCTGTGGTCCCAGCTACTCAGGAGGCTGAGGCAGGAGAATCGCTTGAACCCGGGAGGCGGAGTTTGCAGTGAACCAAAATTGTGCCATCGCACTCCAGCCTGGGTGACAGAGTGCGACTCCATTTCAAAAAAAAAAAAAAGTAAATAAACAAAGGTAGATATTATGTAGCCATGTTACGTACTGATCTTTTAATTTCTTGGTCACAGCAGCTTTGCATAGCCTTTCTCTGTCTTATACCTGTAAAAGACAATTTCCAGAGCATAGCCTGGAATCAGAATTGAAGATGAAGTGAGAACTGTTGGGCATAGCAACCTAAAAAGGGATCCCCTCTGGTGTGGAAAGATTGTTCCAGTGCAAAACGGACTGAGAACCAGAGATGGCAGTTGTCTGAGATCTGGAATCTTGAGACGAGGTAGATCAGACTTGCTCAGGAGAGAGTGGGTCCTACCATCAGGGCAGGTACAGATGGGGCTACAAGTTGAGAGAGGCTGGATAGGAGAGTAAGGAAAAAAAGGTGGAAAAGACCAAAGGACAGTCCATGAGACTCCAGAGAATGCATTAAACCTGATGAATGGGCCGGGCGCGGTGGCTCAAGCCTGTAATCCCAGCACTTCGGGAGGCCGAGACGGGCGGATCACGAGGTCAGGAGATCAAGACTATCTTGGCTAACGCGGTGAAACCCCGTCTCTACTTAAAAAAATACAAAAAACTAGCCGGGCAAGGTGGCGGCGCCTGTAGTCCCAGCAACTCGGGAGGCTGAGGCAGGAGAATGGCGTGAACCCGGGAGGCGGAGCTTGCAGTGAGCTGAGACCCAGCCACAGCACTCCAGCCTGGGCGGCAGAGACTCCGTCTCAAAAAAAAAAAAAAAAAACGACGTCTGATATTCAGGCTTCCGTTGTCTCTTTTTGTGCTGTAATTCTCCGTGTTTTCTCTGCACACAGCTTAGTAAAGCTCTACTCCCCGGTTAACCTAGAGTCTGTCCTGAGATAAGCAGGGAGGGCTGTGATGGCTGCACGAGGGCAGAGTGGTTTGTAGACCTGAAAAGGAAATTGTAAGAGCTGGCAGATCTTAACCAGGAGAGGGAGCCCCTTGCCACAGCCTAGAAGCTTCTGAACTCATTTAAATAGAACTGAATTATATGAAGTCAAATATCAGTTGGGGAAACTTTATTTTATTATTTATTTATTTATTTTTAATTGTGTGTGTGTGTGTGTGTGTGTGTGTATATATATATATTTAATTACGATCTCCGTGATAGTACCAAATCAAACTTTAAATTTTTTTTTTGGAGAGAGAGTCTTGCTCTGTCACCCATGCTGGAGTGCAGTGGCGTGATCTCAGCTCACTGTAACTTACACGTCCCGGGCTCAAATGACTTTCCTGCAGTGAGTAGCTGGGATTATAGGTGCCTGCCACCACGCCCTGCTAATTTTTTTTTTTTTTTTTAGTAGAGATGGGTTTTCACCATGTTGCCAGGTTGGTCTGGAACTCCTGACCTCATGATCTGCCCACCTCAGCCTCTCCAAGTGCTGGGATTACAGGCGTGAGCCACCGCCCCCTGCAGATAATTCTGTAGTTCTGTGTTTAACTTTTTCCCCCCAAGCTTAACTGAAGTGATATTTAACTTTGAGGAATCACCAAATCCAAGGTGACTTTTGAGGCAAACACAGGAAGTGGAGGTGCTTTTCCTCAGGTAGATGAAGACCTTCTAAACCCAGAACTGAAAACACACATGGAATCCTTGTAAGTATCTGGATGCCTTGGTGGACAAAATGGATACATCCAACTTCTCAAAGAGCTTAATATTCAGTATTAAAGCTGAGGTGAGCTTAGGTGGTTCACACCTGTAATCCCAACGTTTTGGGAGGCCGAGGCAGGCGGATCACTTGAGCCCAGGAGTTCAAGGCCAGCCTGGGCAACATAGTGAACCTCCACCTCTGTCTCTACAAAAAAATTTAAAAATTACCAACGCATGGTGTAGGCCCAGCTACTTGGCAGTAAAAGGTAGGAGGATTGCTTGAACCCAGGAGCGGGTTGAAGCTGCAGTGAGCCTTGATTGTACCACTGAACTTTAGCTAGGGAGGCAGTGAGACCCTGTCTCAAAAAAAAAAAGAAAGGAAGAATTTCTCTTCCCTTGGTTTTGCCTCGCCCCCTGGCTAAAAAGTGATTGGGGACTTTTTTAAAAGCTCCCTGCTCTCCACAGAATGGGATTATGGCCCCGAGATGATCCAGAAAAGGTTTTCAGAAAGAATGAAGAGTTTAGGGAGTGAATAATGTATAAGAAAGGTTCTGAAACAGTAAATAGAGTGTCACAAAGAAACTCATTCATCTCCTTGAAGGCTGGGTATTTGGAAGAAGAGAGAAAGAAAACTTCATTCAGAGAGCACTTGCCAGTATTTAGGAGTGTTTGGAGAGGGTGGGGCGACTATGGAATTAGAGTAAAGTTGAATTGAATTGAATTGAGTAAAGTTCAGTGTCTTGCAAATCAGGCCTGAAATAGCCCTGATCCCTGCAGACCTCTCAGGTTTCCCACACCCTCCACCAGCTTCCAAATTTGCATTAAAAAGCTTTTGGCTTGTTCATTCTGTTCTTTCTTTTTTTCTTTTCTTTTTTTTTTTTTTGAGTCTGGCACTGTCCCCCAGGCTGGAGTGCAGTGGCGCGATTTTGGCTCACTGCAACCTCCGCCTCCCGGGTTCAAGCGATTCTCCTGCCTCAGCTTCCCGAGTAGCTGGGATTACAGGTGCCCGCCACCACACCTGACTTACTTTTTAAATTTTTAATAGAGATTCGGTTTCTCCATGTTGGCCAGGCTAGTCTCGAACTTCTGACCTCGTGATCCACCTGCCTCACAAAGTGCTGGGATTACAGGCGGGAGCCACCGCACTCACCCTTCTTCCTTTTTTTTTTTTTTTTTTTTGAGACACAATCTCACTCTGTCGCCTGGGCTGGAGTACACTGGCACCATCTTGGCTCACTGCAACTTCCACCTCCTGGGTTCCAGTGATTCTAGTGCCTTAGCCTCCCAAGCCACTGAGACTACAGGCACGTGCCACTACGCCTGGCTTATTTTTTTGTATTTTTAGTAGAGACGGGGTTTTGCCACATTGACCGGGCTGGTCTCCAACTCCTGGTCTCAAGTGATCACCCACCTCGGCCTCCCAAAGTGCTGGGATTACAGGCGGGCGCCACTGTGCAAGGCCCTCATTCTGTTACTTTTTTCTCTCATTTTTCATTAATTTAATTTAAAGTTCTGGGTGCAGGATGTGCAGGTTTGCTGCATAGGTAAATGCATGCCGTGGTGGTTTGCTGAACCTAGCGACCTAGGTGTTAAGCCCCGCAGCCACTAGCTATTTGTTCTGATGCTCTTCCGCCTCCTGCCCATTCTTTGTTATTTCTCCGTATTTCAATAAATGTTCATTTTTGAGGACCTGGCTCTGGCCAGGCAAGGCTCCAGTCTGGAGTCAAACCGAGGAAAGTATTACCTTTGACAGACACTTAGACCATGTTGGGAGGGGAAAATCATTGTTCTCCACATGCATATAGGTGTGTTAATAACCCCAGGGAGGTAAATACTAAGCAAAGGCGTGCACAGATAGTTACTGCAACTGATGATTCCACATCAATTGTACCGTACCGTGAGCAGATTTATAGGTACTGTGACAGGGGCCATCACCTGGGTACGAGGGTGCTGGCTTCCTCTTGAAGAGGTGGCTTTAAATTGTGAATTGAATAGATGAAAGGATATTGGCCAAGTGGAGAAACTTTGAGTGGAGGGTGTAGGGTATACTGGTTGGGAGGATATTACATACAGAAATTAGGGAATGGTGACAACATTGACTCTTCTAGTAATCGTCTGGGTGTGGTAACCCAGGACTGTAATCCCAGCACTTTGGGAGGCTGAGATGGGAGGATTGCTTGAGCTCAGGAGTTCTAGATCAGCTTGGGTAACACAGGGAGATCTAAAAGTAAAAAAAATTTAGCTGGGTGTGGTGGCTCCTTCCTGGTAATCCCAACAATTTGACTCAGGAGGCTAAAGTGGGAGGATCCCTTAAGATCAGGAGCTTGAGGCTGAAGTAAGCTAGCACTTTTTTTGGGAGGCCGAGGTGCATGAATTACTTGAGGCCAAGAGTTCAAGACCAGCCTGGCTAACATGGTGAAACCCCATCTCTACTAAAAATTAAAAAATTAGCCAGGCATGGTGGTGCGTGCCTGTAATCCCAGTGCCTCGGGAGGCTGAGACAGGTGAATCACTTGACCCCGGGAAGGCAGAGGCTGCAGTGAGCCAAGATCACAGCACTGCATTCCAGCCTGGGCAATAGGAGTGAAACACCATCTCAAAAAAACAATAATAATTTAAAAAAAAAATTTTTTAATAAATTAACAAATGACCTGCCTATCTGGGGTGAAGTGAGACAAGGCTGGTGGCGAGCTCTGTCACCCATGGTTAGGGTTAATTAAGCTCAGCTTTAAAGGCGATATCTTAGCCTCCTGGGTTTTAATTTTGACTTCTCCACTTCTCCGCCATGTTTTGTTTTTTGTTTGCTTGAGGAGGGACAAATCAGGCCAGCATTGAGCCTGTTTCCCCCATGTGTCAACTGGGATTGTTTGTCTGTGATATTAACCTGTGTTCAGCCCATCATTCATTTCAAGAGTATTGACTGGGCTTCCTGGTAGGTTCCCTGTTAGTACTGGGGACGCCATGGTGGGAGGGAGACTGGGTCTCCACCCTTCTAGAGTTATAGTCCAGGCCTGCAGTTAAGCAGATTTTTGTGCAGGAATCAAACCCACTACACTACCTGTGGGAAATCAAGCCCTGTTCTGGGCACTGGGAAACCTAGAATTTAAAGGCGATGTACCAGGTCTCTGTCTTTGCAGAGCATTATGGTCAGTAGGAGAGAGAAAATGAACGTGTAAATACCTGAGACAATTGTAATAGCAATAAGGTGACGTCAATAGAATGAAACAGAGCAACAGAAATAGGGTAGATGGTCTTAGACATGACAAGGAATCCCAATGAGAGGTTCTACCTGGGGCAAAATGGAAAAATGGGAAATCATAATAAGCTCTGGAATTGGGACAATGGTATTGTTTATTTCCTAGTTGTGGCAAGTCTAATGGAAAACGTGGACATTAAAGGAAACTGGGTGGAGAACATAGAGAACTTTGTGTACCTTTTGCAACTTTTCTATAAGTCTAAATTTATTCAAAGGCCGGGTGCAGTGGCTCATGCCTATAATCCCAGAACTTTAAGAGGCTGAAGCAGGCAGATCGCTTGAGCTCAGTAGTTTGAGACCAGCCTGGGCAAAAAAGTGAGACTTCATCTCTACTAAAAATTTTAAAAATTAGCTGGCTTTGCTGGTGAGCACCTGTACCAGACTGGTTAGCCTGGGCAGCATAGTGAGACCCTGTTTCTATAAATAAGATAAAAATCAGCTGGGGGCCAGGCATGGTGGCTCATGTCTGTAATCCCAGCACTTTGGGAGGCCGAGGTGGGCGGATCACCTGAGGTCAGGAGTTTTTGAGACCAGCCTGACCAACATGGAGAAACCCCGTCTTTACTGAAAATACAAAATTAGCTGGGCATGGTGGCGTGTGACTGTAATCCCAGCTACTAAGGAGGCTGAGGCAGGAGAATCGCTTGAACCCTGGAGGCAGAGGTTGCAGTGAGCTGAGATCACTCCACTCAAAAAAAAAAAAAGATTAGCTGGGTGGGGTGTTGCATGCCTGTAATCCCAGTTACTCTGGAGGCTGAGGCAGGAGAATCACTTGAACCCAGGGCACAGAGGTCACAGTGAGGCAAGATCATGCTATTCCAGCCTGGGTGACAGAGCCAGACGTCCTCTCAAAAAAAAAAAAAGAAAGAAAGAAAGAAAAGAAAACAAAAATGCATTTACAGAAGCTAGGAAAATCAAATTCAGGGAGGAGGCTGGAGGGCAAAGAGTGGGTGTGGCCAGACTCTAATCCATTCTCCATCTATGGGTGGTCCCTGGGGTATAAAACAGCTCCAGGGCCCCTGCCCTGCCTTTCATCCTCAGGATGGGAAGTCCTCATAGAGTTCACTAAGTATTGTCTTCCCATATTCACTTCCCCCATGGTCACAGGAGCCTCATATTTAGGTTGTAAGACTGCCCTAAAATCTCCAACACTGAGTCCTCTCTATTTGTAGTCATGACTCCCACACCTTGATTCTCTGCCCCAATACCCTTTTTTTTTTTGAGACCAGAGTTTCGCTCTTGTTGCCCAGGCTGGAGTGCAGTGGTGTGATCTTGGCTCTCTGCAACCTCCGCCTTCCACTCAAGTGATCCACCTCCGTCTCCAGAGTAGCTGGGACTATAGGTATGCACAACCACACCCAGCTACTTTTTAAATCTTTTGTGGACAAGTGGGCCTCAGTATGTTTTCCAGGCTGGTTTCAAAGTCCTGTGCTCAAGCAATCTTCCTACCTTGGCCTCCCAAACTGCTAGGATTACAGGCGAGCCACGACACCGGTCCTGTCCACGTAATTTAAAAGGTGCTGGACGTGCTCCGTGGCTTGTGTCTGTAATCCCAGCACTTTGGGAGGCTGAGGTGGGCGGATCACGAGGTCAGGAGTTCGAGACCAGCCTGGCCAAGAGACCAGCCTGGCCAATGTGGTGAAACCCTGTCTCTACTAAAAATACAACAATTAGCCAGGCGTGGTGGCGGGCGCCTGTAATCCCAGCTACTCGGGAGGCTGAGGCAGGAGAATTGCTTGAACCCAGGAGGCAGAGGCTGCAGTAAGCTGAAGATTGCGCCATTGCACTCCAGCCTGGGCTACAGAGCAACACTAAGCAAAAAAAAAAAAAAAAAGAAGAAGAAGAAAAAAGAAAGTAATTAAAAAGGTGTCATTCAGGAAGGTGTTATTCAGGCTGGGGACTCCCAAAGCGCTGGGATTACAGGCATGAGCCTCCGGGCAGGCCTAGGATTTGCGTTACAAGGATCTGCATTGTTCCTAAGAACTGGAGAGAGGGCTCACTCTACCTTTCACTACTGAGCCATATTCAGAAGTCAGTTTTAAATCTCCTACATCTGCATAGAGGATGTGCTTGCAGTTTCCAGATACCGGACAATACAGGGAGGGTACTTCTCACTCTGTGGCACTCAGCCTTGGGGGCACTTTCTGGTGTCAGAATGAAAGTGCTGTCAAAACTGAGGTCCAATGACTGAGGCGAGCACCGAAAAAACACCATAGGGGGAGCGGGGCCTCCAGGAGCCACTGCAGGTAAAAGCTAAACCGTGGTGCTTGCTCTGTGCCATAAACTGGACTTCAGTCCAGCTTTAAGGAAATGACCCAGGGTCTCTGGGTTGTGAGGCTGGGTTACGTAGCAGCTATAATGCTTGGACTCAGGGATAGCCCAGTCACACCGTTGCCAGAAAAGAGGCACCCAATCCAGACCCCAAAAGCAGGTTCTTGGATCTCTTGCTAGAAAGAATTTTTTGTTTTTTTTTTTTTTGTTTTTGAGACGGAGTCTCACTCTGTCGCCCGAGCTGGAGTGCAGTGGCCGGATCTCAGCTCACTGCAAGCTCCGCCTCCCAGGTTTACGCCATTCTCCTGCCTCAGCCTCCCGAGTAGCTGGGACTACAGGCGCCCGCCACCTCCCCGGCTAGTTTTTTGTATTCTTTAGTAGAGACGGGGTTTCACCGTGTTATCCAGGATGGTCTCGATCTCCTGACCTTGTGATTTGCCCGTCTCGGCCTCCCAAAGTGCTGGGATTACAGGCTTGAGCCACCGCGCCCGGCCAAGAAGCTTTTGTAGGACATTGACTATGTCTTAGTACCTCTGAGAACCCTTGCATAGAGCCCAACATAGATATCCCCACCAAAAAAAATGTAGTAGGAGGCAGTAATGACTGTAGACGGAACAAAAGAGAGACCAGCAAGGCCTTGCTGACAATGGAAGCCTGGAGCCTCCGTGACATTAAGGGGTGTCAATCCCGGGTACCCCACGTTCCCACCTCAGCAACATTCTGAGTGATCATATCCCAGGCCGTGGCTGTTTGTGCGTAGTCCCATGCTTCCTGGGGAGCAGCCCTTGTCACATACACCTGGTACATTTGTTTATTCTGGTTATAAATCATTGAGTTGTGGCTGCCTTGTTTTTAGTCACATGTCCCTTTGGGCTTCCAGGGCATCGTGAGAGCAATTCGAGATTACCAGGGCCCCCTGAAGGAGCACGAAGTAACAGTCTTTGTCCGAAGAGGTGGCCCCAACTATCAGGAGGGTTTACGGGTGATGGGAGAAGTCGGTAAGATGGGGACCTTTCTGTCCCCCTCGCCCTGAGTGTGGGTGACCTTCCTCTTTGGGATTCCTGATTCCTGAGCATCCGTCTTGGGCTCTTTCACTCTCTCTCCACTCCCCTTCCTGGGTGTGCAGTTTGGGTTTCCATTCCCTGTCCCAACACAGAGTGCTGTCCTAAACTTTGGTGTGGTCAGGAAAGCATTTTCATTCAGCTCTACACTTAACAGATATTTATTAAAGACCACTCGCTCTGTGCTGGGCTTTGTGCTGGTGATGAGGGTTACAGCCACAAATGGACAGACAGCAAGCCTTCATGGAACAGAGGACGCAAACTGTGATGTCAGGGGGTGCCGAGTGCCAGGAAGGAAAACAAAGCAGGGAAAGGGAGAATGCGTGTGGGAGGGGCCAGGGCAACCTTCAATAGGGAGATCAGAAAATGCTTGATCAAACTTGATCAAGGCTGGGCATGGTGGCTCACATACTTTGGGAGGCCGAAGCGGGAGGATCGCTTGAGCTCAGGAGTTCAAGACCAGTCTGGGCAACATGGCAAGACCCCGCCTCTACAAAAAAAAAATACAAAAATTAGCTGATTATGGTGACATACCTGTAGTCCCAGCTACTTGGGAGACTGAGGTGGGAGGATCACCTGAACCTGGGAGGTTGAGGCTGCAGTGAGCCATCATCATGCCACTATGCTTCAGCCTGGGTGACAGAGTGAGACCCTGTATCAAAAAAAAAAGAAAGAAAGAAAAGAAAGGAAAACTGACATTTGAGCAAAGACCTAGAATGAGGGAGCAGCACCATGGTGACTCTTGGAGAGGGAAGGACAAATTCCAATACCTGCAGTGGTAAGGGGCTGGGGCTGATAGAGTGGCAGTGAGACACTACAGGTCACAGGAGGACTTGGCCATCACTGTGAGATAGTAGGCACAAGAGGTATTTAAGCAGAGGAACCACATATTTATTATTGTTGTTATTATTTTGAGACAGTGCCTTGCTTTGTCACCCAGGCTGGAGTGCAGTGGTACCATCATAGCTTATTGCAGCCTCGACCTTGTGGGCTCAAGTGATCCTCCCACCTCAACCTCCCAAGTATTGGGGACCACGGGTGCGCACCACCACGCCTGGCTAATTAAAAAAAAAAAATTTGTTGTGAGATAGTGTCTCACTGTGTTGCCCAAGTTGATCTCAAACTCGTGGTCTCAAGTGATCCTCCTGGCTTTGCCTCCCAAAGTGCTAGGATTATAGATGTGAGCCACTACACCCAGCCAAGTGACACAATTTGACTTAGGTTTGAATTGAATAGGGTTAATTTTTTTTTTCTTTTTCTCTCTCTCTCTTTTTTTTTTTTTTTTTTTTTTTATGAGACAGAGTTTCACTCTGTCGCCCAGGCTGGAGTCCAGTGGCATGATCTCTGCTCACTGCAAGCTCCGCCTCCCGGGTCCACGCCATTCTCCTGCCTCAGCCTCCCAAGTAGCTGGGACTACAGGCACCTGCCACCACGCCCATCTAATTTTTTTTTTTTTTTTTTTTTTTTTAGTAGAGACCGGGTTTCACTGTGTTAGCCAGGATGGTCTCAATCTCTTGACCTCGTGATCCACCTGCCTTGGCCTCCCAAAGTGCTGGGATTACAGGCATTTTTTTTTTTTTCTGGAGACAGGGTCTCACTCTGTCACCCAGGCTAGAGGGTAGTGGTGTGATCACAGCTTACTGCAACCTCTGCCTCCCAGACTCAAGGGATCCTCCCACCTCAACCTCCTGAGTAGCTAGGACTACAGATGCACACCACAATAAATACAATTTTTGTACAAAAAATTAGCACACGCCTGGCTGATTTTTTTGTAGACGAACTTTTGCCCTGTTGCCCAGGCTGGTCTCGAACTCTTGGACTCAAGCGATCCAGCCGCCTAGGCCTCCTAAAGTGTTGGAATTACAGGTGTGAGCCTTTTGTTTTATTTTTCATAGAGCTGGTTCAAAGCTGAGGACCTGCTATGTGCAGTGGGGCAGGCGTGGGGACAGCACAGTGAAGTTACCAAATCATGCTCTTAAAATTAGAACATTCCACAAATAAACAGTAGGAGAAGATGCTAGGGGTCTGTCTATATAAGGAAGAGGGGAGTGTGGCATGGGAGAGAGTGACCATCAAGGTCAGAGGGGGCCTTTTTCAGGAGACGGTGCTTGGGTTGAGCTGGGAGACCAGAGAGCAGCCAGGGGAAGCTCCATGGAGAGTTCCATGCAGAGGGAGGAGCAGGGCCAGAGCCCTGGGGGAACGGTCTCAGGGTGTTTAGGAACAGAGACCAAGCACTGGTGGATGCATGTGATGAAGGCTAAGGAAAGCTGGAGAGCTGGGACCTGAGCAGGAGGAATACAGGCTCTGATAATTTGGTTACTTGAATCTTGCTATCTTGCCAGTAAATATATTTCTTGTTTTTGTGTCTTTTTTTTTTTGGAGACAAAAGTCTCGCACTGTCGCCCAGGCTGGAGTGCAGTGGTGCGATCTCAGCTTGCTTTGCAACCTCTGCCTGCTAGTTTCAAGGGATCCTCCTGCCTGAGCCTCCGAGTAGCTGAGATTACAGGCGCACGCCACCACACTTGGCTAATTTTTTGTGTTTTTGGTAGAGACAGGGTTTCACCACGTTGGCCCAGGTGGTCTCAAACTCCTGACCTCAAGTGATCTGCCAGCCTCGGCCTCCCAAAGTGCTGGGATTACAGGCGTGAGCCACTGCACCTGGCCTGTTTCTTGCTCTTGTTATCAGGAAGTGGCCTTTAGAAAGCTTTGTCTGGTGGTGAATTATGACAGCTGATTTGCCCTGGATATTGGTCTTGCACTAAATGCGCCAAACACTGATCATGGCTCTAAAAGGGCCTTTGCAGGATCACATGGACTTGGGCTCTTATCTGCAGACTTGAATTATGGATGTTTTTTTCCTTCCCTTACAGGGAAGACCACTGGGATCCCCATCCATGTCTTTGGCACAGAGACTCACATGACGGCCATTGTAGGCATGGCCCTGGGCCACCGGCCCATCCCCAACCAGCCACCCACGGCGGCCCACACTGCAAACTTCCTCCTCAATGCCAGCGGGAGCACATCGGTAGGTGCCAGCCTCCCCCAACCTTATGGGAAGGAACCATCTCATCTTTTCCACTAGAATACAGTCCTCCTCCTCTGTTCCCTGGGGGCATAGAGGAAATACAGCAGGAGTTAGTACATGGTTGGTTTCTGGATCTCTGCCAATTTTTTTCCTGCCCTGATCAAAGTAGTATAATGGAAGGACCAAGGATTTTAAAATTGGAACCAAGTTCAAATTGTGGCCGGGCATGGTGGCTTACGCCTGTAATCCCAGCACTTTGGGAGGCCGAGACTGGCGGATCACCTAAGGTCAAGAGTTCGAGACCAGCCTGGCCAACATGGTGAAACCGCGTCTCTACTAAAAATACAAAAATTAGCCGGATATGGTGGTACATGTCTGTAATCCCAGTTACTCGGGAGGCTCAGGCCTGAGAATCGCTTGAACCCGGGAGGCAGAGGTTGCAGTGAGCTGTGATGGCGCCATTGCACTCCAGCTCTGGGCAACAGAGCGAGAATTAATCTGAAAAAGAAAAGAAAAACTTAAAAATTGTTACTCTCTTACTTTTTGCTGAGAGAGCAACCTTAGCCAGTATTTTGTCCACTCAGGGCCTCAGTTTGCTCATCTGTAACGTGGGATAATATTAATTCATATCTTAGAGGATTGTTAGTACTTTTGGAAGCAGCTTATAAAGAGCATTGCCATGCATAATTTTTATTAGTTTTCTTTGGGGCCTTTGAGGACCAGTGGCTTTTTTCCCAGCTGTGACTCTTACCTCTTACTCTCCTTGTCTCACCCCAGACGCCAGCCCCCAGCAGGACAGCATCTTTTTCTGAGTCCAGGGCCGATGAGGTGGCGCCTGCAAAGAAGGCCAAGCCTGCCATGCCACAAGGTAACTCCCTGAGGCTTCAGGCATGTTCCAGGGAGTGACCTTTCGGTACCCTCTGTATCTCTCTCCCCTTTCCCTTTCCCCCCTGGGCTGGCAGAGGTGGATGAAAAGTGGTTTGGGTTTTGCAATGGGAGTGTGCCTGGGACGCGAGGATGGTATGACTTGAACCTCCCCTCTGGGCACTCCTGAGGCGGAGGACCCACGCTGTGCCTGGTCACCTCCATTCCCCCTATTCTCTTCTACCCCTGTTCTTCTTATGGGGATGTGAACTGGGCAGGGAGGCTGTGGAGGAGATAGGGTTACAGAAATTCCAGGAAGTGGAAATTCTCTGAGACTCTTCTCCCAAGTGGAGGGCAGACGCCGGGACCCCAGGATGACAGAGCCAGCTCCTACAACAGCAGTTCCCAGCCCACCCCCACCATCTTAGGGCCCTAACAGACATTCCCTCCTCTGAATCCCCAGCAAGAAAAACCCTCGCCTGTCAGCCCATCCGTATTTCAACTGATTTTTCTCTCCATGTAGATGTGATTCCTGCCGGCCAGCCCTTGCAGCCAGCTCTACATAAGTGGTGTTAGTTACCCCTGGGCTGGTACACCTGTGCAGCCTCTTCCTGGGACACACTTTGCTTACGGCATTTTGGGAAATAGTGACACTGTCCCAAATCAGCATCTTTGTCCACAGCACAGGTCAACCCCATGCTGGCCAATCATCTCATAGTGTTTCGTGGAGACAAAAAGGGGTTGGCATTAAGAGGGTGGGACCGCGCCAGCTGGAGAACCCAGAGTTCAAGTCATCCAGCTGTCCCTGCAGAGGGCCTGGGGGAGGCGCTGGTGTTGAGCACACCTGCCCAGCCTTCGTCCTCCTCCTACCCACTCTCTGCCCCTTTGGTCTTTGCTCTTTCTTGCTTCCATTCTGCTTATCAGTGCTGTCACCTCTTCTGCTGGCCTTACTCCGCTGTCCATTGCAGAACAGGAGAGGGATGGTGAGGGCTTTAACCCTGAAAGGCTTGTCCATGGGACCCTTCCCTGTTCCCACCCTCTCCCTCCAAAGCCTCCAGCCATCAGTGGATCACTCAGTTGCCTTGGTCATTTTCTTTGACAGATTCAGTCCCAAGTCCAAGATCCCTGCAAGGTAGGATGCCCCCACCCTGCCCCCACTCCGCGTGTGGCTTTGTTAGCGGGTGACAGTTTTACCGTGTGCTCTGTTTCCCCTCCCCTGGTGGGTTGCAGTGTCGTCTGGTCTATTTTCTGTCCCTGCCTTGGTGTGGCCTGACCCCAAGTCCTAAGTCTTCGCTCTTCCTCCCCTCCTATCTCTGCTCAGTACACGCCCCACTCAGCGCTCTCCTCACTGTGTGGCTGTTTCTGGCTCCAGACTTGGGAGGGGGTAGAGACTTTGGAAGGAGCAAGAGCCAGACCCACAGCCCTGGAGAGTGGAGTGGTGTCAAGGAGAGAGTGTCGCCTGGGAAGGAGGGAGCCATCCAACTGAATGGGGAGTGGCAGACAGCCGTGGGTGTCTGTCGCTGCTGGGTGCAGAAGGGGAGCCACAAGTCACCCCTGCTTCTCATTTACATCTCCTGATGTCATTTTCTCACCTTTCCTGCCTCAGCTTCACCACTGCCAGCTTCATCCTCAAGCTCCAGGGACCAGTTTATCTTTTTCTGGGGGTTGTGGAGGAACAAGAGAGGTGGAGAAGGAGGTAGACAGAAGCGCAGAAGGGTGTGCATCTAGAGACTGGGTCATTGGAAGGGGTATGAGCATTGTCTGGCGTATGAGGTCACATTTTATAGTGGACACTTCTGTGCATGTGCATTCACCCACTGGCCTAGCTGAGTGGATTAATTAGTTCATAGCATCAGAGCTTCCATTTAACTTTGACATTCACAGCCGTGGAGGCAGGGAAGTCTTTTGTTGTCCCCTTGCTAAGGGATGGGGGAGGAGTAATTGGCAGGGTTGATAACCAGCTGGAAAGGCCCGGAATGCAGCCCTCTGGCCACCTGGCTTTAATCCTGATGTTTTTGTCTCTGGAAAAAGTTAAGAGCAGAGTTAGCCCAGTGTGGAAAGAACAGGGACCGGCCCTGGTTCTCCAGGAACTCTCTGTGCTCTGAAGGGGAGGAAGGTTATGAGGAGGGGGGTTATCCTTGTTCCTTTCTGGAGTGTGAGAAATAAAAGGAGGGTGCGTCAGGGAGGGAGAGCAGATGATGGCTGAGCGAGCCCTCCCCTCAGTGAGGCCAGAGGAGGCCTGGTGTAGGGGGCATAGCCCCCAGCGCAGAGGTTCTCTCGGGCCTCTCTGCTGCTGGTAAGCTGAGGATACACCCTTCAGCTTTGGTTTCTCTGAGCTTGAGGAAGGGCCACTTCACCTCCGCCATTTCCTGCTGGAGATGCTGGTAGGTTTGTAGATTCCAGGCTTTGTCTTGATTTCTGTAGCTGGCAGAGTAGATAGATCAGAAGCATGTGCACGTGCATCACCTGTCGGGGGTGACATGATGCAGGCTTCCCCTGAGGATGGCGGGTCATGAACTCACGCTTGTATTCTCCCTCCTCACTTTCACAGTTGAGCTGCATTTTAAGTGATTATGTAATCCTGGCTCTGATGCTGGATGACCTCGGACCTCAGTCATTTGGCATCTCTGGGCTTCAGTTTCCTGGGACTGGGAAGTGGGGGAACTGGATTAGGTGGCTTCCCTTGTTCTGTGATCTCATGTCTCAGCAGAACCCAGGTGGGTCTAGGTGACAGTAAATGCCACATATTTGCAGCATCAGGAAACTTCTGCCATGAGAAGCTTAAGGCTGTGATGGGAGGCAGGCCTGTACAGGGATTTAATGAGACCATGAACTTGGTTAGCCAAGCCTGCTCTAGTACAGTAGGTTAATTAATACCAGATGCCACTGGGCTAGATGCATCATTCTCCCTAGGGGAGCTCAGAAACTCCCTGAGGGCTGCTTTCCTCCTCTAGGACTTGCAGGGACCCAGAGGGGAAGGTCAGCTGCCTGAAGTGTGGTAAAAGTCCTTTCCCTTTAGGCTAAGGACTGCACTTTTTTTTGTTGTTAAATATACTTGCATTGAAATCTTCTTTTTAAAATTTTTGTGAGTACATACTAGGGGTGCATGAGATATTTTGGTACAGGTGTACAATGCGTAATAATCACATCATGGAAGGTTTTTTTGTTTTGTTTTGTTTTGTTTTTGAGGTGGGGTCTTACTATGCTGCAGAGGCTGGTTTCGAATTCCTGGGCTCAAGTGATCCTCCCACCTCAGTCTCCTAAGTAGCTAGGACTCAAGCATGCACCACTAGGCCCATCTAGAGAACTGTATTTCTGCCAGCTCCTTTTGTTCCCTTACCTTTTGTTTTGTTTTGTTTTGTTTTTTTGAGACAGGGCTCACTCTGTGGCCCAAGTTGGAGTGCAGTGGTGCAATCTTGGCTCACTGCAACCTCCGCCTGCTTGGTTCAAGTGATTGTGTGTTGGTTTCCCAAGAAGCTGGGATTACAGGCACATGCCACCACACAAATTTTTTTTTTTTTTTTGAGATGGAGTCCCGGGCTGGAGTGCAGTGGCGCGATCTCAGCTCGCGGCAACCTCTGCCTTCCGGGTTCAAGCGATTCTCCCTGCCTCAGCCTGGGATTACAGGCGCCCACCACTACATCCAGCTAATTTTTGTATTTTTATTACAGACAGGGTTTCACCATGTTGGCCAGGCTGGTCTTGAACTCTGGAGCTCAAGTGATCTACCGGTCTCAGCCTCCCAAAGTGCTGAAATTACAGGCGTGAGCCACTGCACCTGGCCTGCGCCTTACCTCTTAAGTGCCCACTGGAGGGTCTGTCCAAGAGCACTGTCCTGAGCAGGAAAGAGCCACCTGGTAGAAGGGAGAAGGACAGGAAAAACAGGAAGGCAGATTGAGGGCGCTGGCCCTGTGTAACTAGCTTGCTGCTCCTGCCTTGTGCAGAGCCCTGGCAGGAACCTCAGTTAGTGATAAGGCTGCTGTGTCCTCAGCCCCGGCTGCAGCAAACCTCTTCATTGGACCTACACTGACCTAGAATTAATGCTGATTCAAACCCTAACTGGAGCTGGTTTTATGTCCAGATTTACAGGGTGGTAAGCATTGTTGGGACATCATTTGTAAGTCCTGAGCCCACCGAAATTGGGAGAGCTAAACATTTTTTTCCAATTACTTTAAAAATAATTTGTCAGGACCTCATTTGCATATAACCTGATGACACACCTTGCCTGGGAGATGAAGCAGGTCCTGTAGGAATTCTCCTGGGCATTTTTGACTGTGGGCCCTTCTTTCTCTGTACTTTGCAGAGCTACTTACCAGATAGGCAGGCCCTCTTAGCTTGATTTGCTCTTCCTGCCACCTTCATCCAGAAAAATCGAGGCACCTCCTCCCCAAGATCTCAGAATTCTGTCCTCTTGACATTCCTTTACGGTTGTGATGAGGCATCACCCTGTGGACATGGGGCGTGGAGGGGTCTGGCAGGCAGCCCTGGCCCCTGCAGGTCTCCGGGGGGTATGTGTTCTGGGTGCACTCTCTGTGTCTTTGCCCACCAGGAAAGAGCACCACCCTCTTCAGCCGCCACACCAAGGCCATTGTGTGGGGCATGCAGACCCGGGCCGTGCAAGGCATGCTGGACTTTGACTATGTCTGCTCCCGAGATGAGCCCTCAGTGGCTGCCATGGTCTACCCTTTCACGTGAGTTACCCCATGGTGGGAAGTATCTCCTTCCTCTGCTAAGACAAAGCTTGGGGCTGGGCACAGTGGCTCATGCCTGTAATCCTAGCACTTTGGGAGGTTGAAGTGGGAGAATTGCTTGAGCCCAGGAGTTTGAGACCAGCCCTTGGCAACATAGGGAGACCCCTATCTCTAGAGATAATTTAAAAATTAGCCGGGTGTGGTGGTGTGCACCTGTAGTCCCAGCTACTTGGGAGGCTGAGGCAGGAGGATTGCCTGAGCCTTGGAGGTTGAGGTTGCAGTGAACTCTGATTATGCTACTGCCGCTCCAGCCTGGGTGACAGAGCAAGACCCTGTCTCAAAAAAAAAAAAAAAAAGGCAGGGCTTGGGGAGTCAGCAAGCTCATTCCCTTTGCTGGGGAAGGCTTTGCCCATCCTAGAGACAGGGGCAGTCAGTATTCCTTTGTCCCTTAGATGAAAATTCTTTGAGGGCAGAGACCAATGCCTTTTCTGCCTTCTAGGTGAAATTCCTCCCCTCAGCTTCCCCATCCCCAGTCCTGACAGGTTGAGGATGTCCTAATTCTTTTACTTTCTCACAGTGGGGACCACAAGCAGAAGTTTTACTGGGGGCACAAGGAGATCCTGATCCCTGTCTTCAAGAACATGGCTGACGCCATGAGGAAGCACCCAGAAGTAGATGTGCTTATCAACTTTGCCTCTCTCCGCTCTGCCTATGACAGCACCATGGAGACCATGAACTATGCGCAGGTAGATCACTGGGTGGGCTCTGGGGGGTGGGGGGTGAAGACCATGAACTATGCATAGGTAGATCACTGGGTAGGCTCTGGGGGGCGGGGGTTGGGGACCATGAACTATGTGCAGGTAGATCACTGGGGCTCTGGGGGTGGGGGGTCGGGGACCATGGACTATGTGCCAGTAGATCATTGGGGGCTCTGGGGGCGTGGAGGGGGGTGGGGACATGAACTCATGCGCAGGTAGATCACTGGGCTCTTAGGTTGGGACAGTGGAAACTATGTGAGGTAGTCACTGGACTGTGGGGGGTGCGAGACATGACTATGCACAGGTAGATCACTGGGGTGGGCTGCAGGGGGTGGGACATGAACTATGCCACAGGTAGATCACTGGGCTCTGGGGCTAGGTTTGGGGACAATGAACTGTTCACAGGGTAGATCACTGGTGGGCCTCTAGGGAGTGCGGGATGGGGATCCATGAACTCGCGCAGGTAGATCACTGGGTGGGCTCTGGGAGGTGGGGGTGGGGACCATGAACTATGCGTAGGTAGATCACTGGACTCTCGGGGGCAGAGGGTGGGGAAGCAGGAACGGCTGCTGTATGATGTCCTGTCACTGCTGCCTGGGACAAAGGGCTGGGAATTTGGGAGTAGCCAGTGGTTTGGGTAGAAATGGTTGGAGACACGTGATCTTCAGAAGTCAGAATAGTGACCCAGGGCAGGTCAGTCTGGGCAGAGGCTGCTTACCTGGGCTTACAAAGAGGCTGCTCAGGCCTGGGACAGTGGCTCATGCCTGTAATCCTAGGACTTACAGGCATGAGGCAGGCAGAGGCAGGAAGATTGCCTGAAGCCAAGAGCTCAAGACCAGCCTAAGCAATAAAGCGAAACCCGTTCTCTACAAAAAGTTTAAAAATTAGTCCAGCCAGGCATGGTGACTCACACCTGTTAGTCTTAGCTACTCAGGAGGCTGAGGTAGGAGGATCGGTTTATCACCCGGGAGTTCAATACTGCAGTTACCTATGATCATTCCATGGCACTCCAGGCTGAGTGGCAGAGCAAGACCCTGTCTTTAAAAACATTCAATAAAGTAAAATAAAATATACCCTGAGCATGGTGGCTTGTGCCTGTTATTCCAGCACTTTGGGAGGTCAAGGCAAGAAGACTGCTTGAGCCCGGGAGGCCAGTAAAGCAAGACCCTGTCCCTACAAAAAAAAAAAAAAATTAGCTGGACATGGTGGCATGTGCTGGCTGAGGCAGGATGATCACCTGAGCCCGGGAGGTCAAGGCTACAGTGAGTTGTGATTACACCACTGCACTTCAGCCTAGGCAACAGAGTGAGACTCTAAATAAATAAATAAATAAATAAATGTTAAATAAATGTTAAATAAATAAATGAGGCGGCTCAGGCTCCACCCCACCCCCACTATATCCTCTCTGTGCTATCCATAACTGGCTTGAAAACCGGGTGGATGCCATGGCTTGTGTTTGTTGGAAGGCAGTGGTGGGGGGATTGTTTGAGGCTAGGCGTTCAAGACCAACTTGAACAACACAGCAAGACCTTGTCTCTACTTAAAAAGGATTAGCCAGGCATGGTGGCACTCACTAGTCCCAGCTGCTAGGGAGGCTAAGGTAGGAGGATCGCTTGAGCTCAGGAGGTTGAGGCTGCAGCATGCTGTGATCATGCCCTTGCACTCCAGCCTGGGCAGCAGAGCAAGATCCAGATCCTGTCTCAAAAACAAAAAAACAAAAGCAAAAACAAATCAGGATTAAAGCACTTTATTTTATTTATTTATTTTTTGAGACAGGGCCTCACTCTGTCACACAGCCTCCGCCTCCCAGGCTCGAGTGATTCTCGTGCCTCAGCCTCCCGAGTAGCTGGGATTACAAGTACACATGCCACTACACCTGGCTTTTTTTTTTTTTTTTTTTTTTTTTTAAAGATGGAGTTTCACCATGTTGGCCAAACTGGTCTCGAATTCCTGGCCTCAAGTGATCCACTCACCTTGGCCTCCCAAAGTGCTGGGATTACAGGAGTGAGCCACTGTACCCAGCCTATTTTAATTAATTTTTTTTTAATCAGTCAGCTTCCTAAGCCAGAGGAGGCCCAGAGAGACTCCAACATTTCATGATAAAAATATTATGTATTTATTATAGAACAGTTTCAGAATACTGATAAATATTGTTTTGTTGAAAATAAACACTTGAGGTCCCATTTCAGAAAAACATGACTGCTGCTATGAGAGTATGTCCTTATCTACACCTTTTTCTAGATTTGAGCAAAGGGAATAATACTGTATGCCACTCCTATAATCTGCTTTCTTCAGTTGCTCTTTCCACATCAATAAGCATTTACTAGCAGCATCACTTTTGCTTTTGCAAATCTTGTGATGGGCAATCTCAGATTAACATTTGCCTATATCCTTAATTATTCCCTAAGCATAAATTTCTAGAAGTTGAACTACTGCATCAGAAGGTGCAGGTTTGAGGCTGGGTACGGTGGCTCACACCTGGAATCCCAGGACTTAGGGAGGCCAAGGTGGGTGGATCATTTGAGGTCAGGAGTTCGAGACCAGCCTAGCCACCGTCTCTACTAAAAATAAAAAAAATAGCCAGGTATGGTGGCGGGCACCTGTAGTGCCAGCTACTTGGGACACTGAGGCAGGAGAATGACTTGAATCTGGGAGGTGGAAGTTGCAGTGAGCCAAGGTTGTCCTATTGTACTCCAGCCTGGGCAACAAGAGTGAGACTCCATCTCAAAAAAAAATAAAATAAAATTAGGATATTGATTATTTTGTTGAAAATTATCACCTGATCCCAGACTGGCTTGAGTTTATGACCGAAGAACATAAAATTGTTTTGATATCTAGAGGAAGTGAAAAAGAAAACACATTTGTTGAAATGGAGTCTCTCTCCGTCACCCAAGTTAGAGTGAGTACAGTGGGGTGATCTCGGTTCACTGCAACCTCCACCTCCCGGGTTCAAGCAGTTCTCCTGTCTCAGCCTCCCAAGTAGCTGATACTACAGGCGCCTGCCACCATGCCTGGCTAATTTTTGTATTTTCAATAGAGATGGGGTTTCACCTTTTTGGTCAGGCTGGTTTCAAACTCCAGACCTCAGGTGATCCACCCGCCTGGGCCTCCCAAAGTGTTGGGATTACAGGCGTGAGCCACCGTGCCCGGCTGCTACTTATTTGGTCTAGGGCAGAGGTTGGCAAATTGCAGCCCAAGGCAAAACCTAGCACATCACCTAGTTTTAGGGTTGTTTTCTGTTTGTTTTTTGAGATGGAATTTTGCTCTCGTTGCCCAGGCTGGAGTGCAGTGGTGCGATCTCGGCTCACCACAACCTCCACCTCCCAGGTTCAAGCGATTCTGCTCCCTCAGCCTCCTGAGTAGCTGGGATTACAGGCATGCACCACTATGCCCAGCTAATGGGTCTCCCCGTGTTGCCCAGGCTGGCCTTGAACTGTTGGGCTCAAGGAATCCACCTGCCTTAGACTCCCAAAGTGCTGGGATTACAGGCATGAGCCACTCCACCTGGCCCCTACAATACTATCTTGACCCTTTATAGAAGTTTGCTGGCCCTGGTTTAGAGCCAAAGAGAGATGATTCCTGGATCTGTCCCATGCCCCTCCCACCCCGTCTCTGGGCTGAGTGTAGAAGCAGCTCATTTCTCTTAAACGCTGACCCTGTCCTATGGGGATGGTGACAAGACTCGGAGGGTACCATGGAGAAAAGCCTTAGATAGCTGCTTTATGAGCAGGCACAGGAACAGGTGGACAACAGGAGGGTGTGAGCTTTTGGGTGAGAATGAACGTAGCTGCTATGACTGTAGCAGGGATTCTGAAATATCTGCCTCTGTTGGGTGGATCCACTACGGTGTTAGCTAGTGGAGATCAGTTTCGGCTATCCACCACCTGTGTTTTCAGGAGATGATTAGAGTGATCAGGAGCAGAGGCCTGTGGGAAAAATGAGATGCATATTGGTTTTGTTTTTTTGTTTTGTTTTGTTTTTGTTTTTGAGATGGAGTCTCTCTCTGTTGCCCAGGCTGGAGTGCAGTGGTGCCATCTCAGCTCACTGCAACCTCCACCTCCCGGGCTCAAGCAATTCTCCTGCCTCAGCCTCCCTAGTAGTTGGGATTACAGGCACACACCACCATGCCCAGCTAATTTTTGTATTTTTAGTAGAGACGGGGTTTTGCCATGTTGGCCAGGCTGGTCTTGAATTCCTGACCTTAGAAGATCCACCCTCCTCGGTCTCCCAACGTGCTGGGATTACAAACATGAGCCACCGCGCCCGACTGACATGCATATTGTTATATTCTTGGACCCTGGAAGGGAACATGGGGAATGGGAGGTGGGCCCTTGAACGGTGCTGTCTTGTTGCCCTTTCTGAGGCAGAAAGTTAACGGGAAGGGACTCTTGTCATCCTCTAGATCCGGACCATCGCCATCATAGCCGAAGGCATCCCTGAGGCCCTCACAAGAAAGCTGATCAAGAAGGCGGACCAGAAGGGAGTGACCATCATCGGACCTGCCACTGTGAGCTTCCTGTCCAGAAAGCCTTTTACGTTCGATGCTATCTTATGAAGTTCAGTGCCCTTAGGAAGTTTACTTTTTGACTCCTCTATCTCCCTCCTAGGTTGAGAAGGTTCCGGAAGTATTTGTTGAAAATCATTCTGTCCATTTTTAGCTTTTTTTTTTGAGACAGAGTCTCACTGCAACGCCTAGGCTGGAGTGCAATGGCGTGATCTTGGCTCACTGCAGCCTCCGCTTCCGGGTTCAAGTGATTCTCCTGCCTCAGCCTCCCAAGTAGCTGGGATTACAGGCACCCGCCACCATACCCAGCTAATTTTTGTGTTTTTAGTAGAGACGGGGTTTCACTGTATTGGTCAGGCTGGTCTCAAACTCCTGACGTCGGGTGATCCACCCACCTCAGCCTCCCAAAGTGCTGGAATTACAGGTGTGGGCCAACGTGCCTGGCCCATTTTTAGATTTTGTTTTGTTTTGTTTTTTTTGTTTTTTGTTTTTTGTTTTTTGAGATGGAGTCTCATTCTGTTGCCCAGGCTGGAGTGCAGTGGCATGATCTTAGCTCACTGCATCCTCTGCCTCCTGGGCAGTTATTTTTTTAAAGGACTCTCTCCCTAGTCCATATCACCTTTATGGTTTCAAGGAGCTAATGCGTAATTTTTTAGTATTTGTCTACCTTCATACAACCATAGCATAGTCTTTGCTAAAGCAAAGAATAAACTGCCTGGTAGCCCAAAGTCTTCATATAAGAAAAAATTATTATTTTTTGGGGGGTAGCGGGGACAGAGTCTCACTCTGTTGCCCAGGCTAGAGTGCAGTGGTGCAATCTTGGCTCACTGCAACTTCCACCTCCTGGGTTCAAACAATTCCCCTACCTCAGCCTCCCGAGTAGCTGGGACTACAGGCGGCTGCCACCATGGCCAGCTAATTTTTGTATTTTTAGTAGAGGCGGGGTTTCACTATATTGGCCAGGCTGGTCTCGAACTCCTGACCTCAAATGATCCACCCCACCCACCTCTGCCTCCCGAAGTCCTGGAGTTACAGGCGTGAGCCACCGTGCTTGGCCTTTGTTTTTTGTTGTTGTTGTTTATTTGTTTGTTTTTCCTTTGAGCTGGAGTCTTGCTCTGTTACCTAGGCTGGAGTGCAGTGGCACAATCTTGGCTCACTACAGCCTCTGCCTCCTTGGTTCAAGAAATTCTCCTGCCTCAGCCTCCTGAGGAGCTGGGACTACAGGTGTGAACTACCATGCCTGGCTAATTTTTGTATTTTTAGTAGAGACAGGGTTTCACCATGTTAGCCAGGCTGGTCTCAAACTCCCAACCTCAGGTAATCTGCCCCCTTCAGCCTCCAAAAGTGTTGGAATTGCAGGAGTGAGCCACCATGCCTGGCTGAAATTATTCTTTGAATTATGTTTTGTTTGTTTTTTTAAGAAGCAGGGTCTCACTGTGTTGCTGGAGTGCAGTGGCTTTTCACAGGTGCAGTTATAGCACACTTCAGCAGCCCTGAACTCTTAAGCTTGAGCAGTCTCCCTGCCTCAGCCTCCTGAGTAGCTGGGATTACAGAAGTGTTCCTCTACACCTGGCTTATTTTTACTTCTTACTGTAGTAAAAAGTTGAAGCTAGTATTTATTTCCAAAGAGCTGAGATTACAGGCCTGAGCCACTGTGCCGGGCTGAGTATACGTATCTTAACCTGAATTAGTGAGCCATGTTTTACAAATAAGGCTGTCTTTTGTTCTGTATAATGTCTCTTGAGAGAGAGGAGACTTTCCTAAGCAGGAAACCCAATGGGCAAGTGTGATTCCTCTTCGTCATTCTCTCCCCAGCCTGGCCAGAGAGGGCTGGGCAGTAATGCAGGGGCTTTGTGATTCTTTGTGGTGAATCTAGAAGTCATCTTCCTCCCTGATTGTGGTTTCTGCCCCCACAGGTTGGAGGCATCAAGCCTGGGTGCTTTAAGATTGGGAACACGGGTGGGATGCTGGACAACATCTTGGCCTCCAAATTGTACCGCCCAGGCAGCGTGGCCTATGTCTCACGTTCTGGAGGCATGTCCAACGAGCTCAACAATATCATCTCTCGGACCACAGATGGCGTCTATGAGGGTGTGGCCATTGGTGGGGACAGGTAATCACTTGGGAAGCCAAGGAGGGGCTTCCCACATTGAGAGCGGCAGGCTAGGAGGTGACGCTGTGTCCTGCAGGCTGCTTGCTGCCCCTGAGTTCCAGGCCCACAGGAATGCTGCTGAAGTCTAAACAATGGGGGCATCACTGCTCTTGTCTCAGGACTGACAGAGCATGAAATCGGAAAGCACAGAACAGGGCAATGTGCAGGAGAGGAGACTGGGCTTTGGGGATAATTTTGTTTGTTGTGATTGGCCACAGGGAGGCAGCAGAGTGCAGTGGTTAGGAGGACCAGTTCTGAAATTGGATTGAAGAGGTTCAAATCCCATTTTCCCTCTTTAGTAGGGGGTGGGTGGCAGGGGCCATCCTGGGAGCCGGTTACTTAACCTCCCTAGACCTCCATCAAATGGGTAAATAATACCCCCACCTCATGGGGTCACTGGAGGAATAAATGAGGTGTAATACATGGAAGTGTCTGAGCCAGGGCCTGCTCTCAGTAGGTGCTCAGTGAGTTTTTATGGTAGTTAATACTGGTATCCTCATTATTTTTGTTAGTGGGAACCCTGATCAGTAGGTCATGAATAGAGTATTATATCTTAGAGTAACATCTGGCACTTAGTAAGTCCATAATAAATGTTAGCCATTATTGTTTATTATTCCTACTGTTACTACTGCTGTCGGGCTTAGAAACCAAACGCTGTTGAGATAGAGTCACCTTGTCTGTCTGCCTGGCTCTACCACATGATTTCCGACAGGATGCCTGGGTGAGGAAGAACTCTCACCAAGGTCTTTAGGGGTGTGGCCTGGGAATCCCCAGTCCTTGGGTACTGCCTGACCAAAGGCTCCGGGAATAAGTCTAGGAAATGCTGCTTGTTTAGATTGTCTTCTTAGATTTATAATGATCATATCAAAAGACATGAAGAGGCCTAGAACAGTGGCTTATGCCTGTCATCCCAGCACTTTGGGAGGCTTAGGTAGGAGGATTGTTTCAGCCCAGAAATTCGAGACCAGCTGAGGCAGCACAGTGAGACCCCCATCTCTACCAAAAAAAAGGTAGCCAGATGTGGTGGCATGTGCCAGTAGTGCCAGCTACTCTGGAGGCTGAGGCAGGAGGATTGCTTGAACCCGGGAGGCGGAGGTTGCAGTGCACCAAGATTGCACCACTGCACTCAAGCCTGGGTGAAAGAGCAAGACTTCATCTCAGAAAGAAAGAAAGTATGTGTGTGTTCTTAGATTTTTTTTTTTTTAGACGATCAAAAAATTCAAGCGATCCTCCCGCCTCAGCCTCCCGAGTAGCTGGGACTATACAAGTGCTCACCACCACACCTGGTTGATTTTTGTGTTTTTAGTAGAGACGGGGTTTCACCATGTTGGCCAGGCTGGTCTGGAACTCCTGACCTCATGTGATCTACCCTCCTGGGCCTCCCAAAGTGCTGGAATTACAGGCGTGAGCCACTGCCCCTGGCCGGAATTTGTGGATATATTTTAAAACAACTGCACCAGGGTGTGCTTTCTCCGTCATCTCTTACTACTGAGTGAACCTCTCTGGGCTTATTTTGTGCCCAGTCTTTTCCTTTGCAAGTTAGATAGCTCCAACTCCTTCCCTCCTCTTTCTTCCCTTCTGCTCCATTTGCTACCTTCTCCCTCCTACCCCATTCTTACTGGGGCATCTCTGGACCCTTACCAGCCATCCACACCCCCCCAAAATCCAGTGTTCCCAGTACAAGTGTGCTTCCTAACCCTGTACACACTTTCCCATGCCTTCTCCTGATCCTGTATCCTGATACTCCCTGCTCTCAACAGGTATCCAGGCTCCACATTCATGGATCATGTGTTACGCTATCAGGACACTCCAGGAGTCAAAATGATTGTTGTTCTTGGAGAGGTGAGTTACTTCAAAAAATATATATATATATGATTTTAAAACTGTAATGCATGATCTCAGTTTTCAAAAAATTTAAACATTTTGGTTACATGTAACTTAAAGGGACAGTCCCTGGTAATCCCACCCTCTAGATGCTGGGGCCTCGAGGTTGTCACTATTAGTACTGCCATTTATGTTTCAGAGAAAGGAGTTCTTACCTCCCAGTGTCCCAGACTTTAGCGCCAGTAAGAGAGAAGCTCCGCTCTGGCTGGCCGTGGTCTCTACCTGGTGGGCAGTGAAAAGCTGGAGTAAAAAGTGCATTTTTTTGCCCAGGTATGGTGGCTCACACCTGTAATCCTTCCAGCACTTTGGGAGGGTGAGACAGGTGGGTCACGTGATCAGGAATTCTAGACCATCCTGGCCTACGTGGTGAAAACCCATCTCTACTAAAAATATAAAAATTAACCAGGCACTTGTAATCCCAGCCACTCGGGAGGCTGAGGTGGGAGAATCACTTGAACCCAGGAGGTAGAGGTTGCAGTGAACAGAGATCACGCCACTGCCCTCCAGCCTGGGAGGCAGAGCAAGACTCTGGGGAAAAAAAAACAAAACAAAACGCTTTTTTAAAAATTTGATGACTTTTGGATAGAACAGTTAAAAAAAATTTTCTAAATACTGAAAAATGTGGGAGTCCCATAACTCCATCCCTTGTTTGCACCTCTGAAGGCAGGTCTAATCCTAAATCATGTTATATCTCTAGATCAGGAAGGGGGAGTCCCAGAGATTCCTCTAGGAGACCTGCTGTTTGTTCCTTTAGAAATCCTCCTTGTATCCGGGCTGAAACTAAACTCCTTTTATTTGGCCGAAGCCCGTGTCCCTCCATTTTCTATCCAGTTTTTACGTCAGGATGGGCTCCACTAACAGCTTTTTCTCATTCCCCATTCCTTGGCAGATTGGGGGCACTGAGGAATATAAGATTTGCCGGGGCATCAAGGAGGGCCGCCTCACCAAGCCCATCGTCTGCTGGTGCATTGGGACCTGTGCCACCATGTTCTCCTCTGAGGTATGGCTGAGACGGATCACTCCCGGGCTGGGAGTGGGGATTGCAAGGGGGCATTTGAGGTGAACCTTGTAGTCATCTTATTAAGCAGCTAGTTCCTTCAAGAAACGTTTGTTACTTGCTTGGTTACTGCAAAAGTCCAGCCAGGGCCCTGCTCTCATCCAGTTGGAGGAGACCAGTTTATAAGCAGATTAAAGCCAGAATCGGCCGGGCGCGGTGGCTCAAGCCTGTAATCCCAGCACTTTGGGAGGCCGAGACGGGCGGATCACGAGGTCAGGAGATCGAGACCATCCTGGCTAACATGGTGAAACCCCGTCTCTACTAAAATACAAAAAACTAGCCGGGCGACGTAGCGGGCGCCTGTAGTCCCAGCTACTTGGGAGGCTGAGGCAGGAGAATGGCGTGAACCCGGGAGGCGGAGCTTGCAGTGAGCTGAGATCCGGCCACTGCACTCCAGCCTGGGCGGCAGAGCGAGACTCCGTCTCAAGAAAAAAAAAAAAAAAAAGCCAGAATCAGGCTCTGAGTCTCTGCTTGGCGTAGGTAGCAACCAGCTGTCTGGAGAAGTTGAGATGGCCTCCCTGGGAAGGTGATGTTTGAACTGTAGTTTAGGGGATGAGAAGGGCTTTGCTGATGGAAAGGAGGCTGAGGAGGGAGAAGGACACAGCCTGAGCTCAGCTGGGTGGGGCTTGTTGAGATGTTTCGTGTGGGGAGAGGTGGTAGAAGGAAAGGTTTGTTCTTCATGTGTTAAAATGATAAAATGTATGTGAAAGTGCCTGGCGGCACCTGATACTGTTGAGTATAAACACTCCTTAGGCTTCTGCTGTCTGCTAAGCTTCTGAGCTATCTGTCTTCTGCTGGGGGATCATACACGAGACTTCAGCCCCTGTGCTTCGGCTTAGAGAACCCTCTACCACGTTGAAGGTGGCCCACGTGATGATGATGATGAAATTGAAGGAAAAGCCGGGCATGGTGGCTCATGCCTGTAATCCCAGCACTTTGGGAAGCCAAGGTGGGAGGATCACCTGAGGTTGGGAGTTCGAAACCAGCCTGACCAACATGGAGAAACCTCGTCTCTACTAAAAATACAGAACAAGTCGGGCATGGTGGCACATGCCTGTAATCCCAGCTACTCAGGAGGCTGAGGCAAGATAATCACTTGAACCCGGGAGTTGGAAGTTGCAGTGAGCTGAGATCGCGCCATTGTACTCCATCCTGGGCTACAAGAGCAAAACTCCATCTCAAAAAGGAAACAACCACTCATCACCCAATTAGTTTATCAATAGTTATCAAGCACCCTGTGAGTGTAGGGCCTTCTCTTATTGCTGTGTATATAAAAAGGTAAAGCCTTCAAGGCTTCCTGCAATCATGAGAATCCTTAACCCTAAAGTTTTCCTACCGGTAAGCTATTGTCACTCTTCCTAGAATGCATGTTTTTCCCCTTCAGATTCCTGCCCACCTCAGAGTGGCAGTATTTGTCCAGTTGTCAAGTGCGTGTCTCCTTTGAGTGAGTAATTCCACTTTTGCAGATTTACTCCATGGGTATACATGCAGAGTGTTTCAAAGTATGTGTACAATAATACTCTGCAGTATCATAACGGTAAAAACTGGAAACAACTTTTTTTTTTTTTTTTGAGACAGAGTCTCACTCTGTCGCCCAGGCTGGAGTGCAATGGTGTGATCTCGGCTCACTGCAACCTCTGCCTCCTGGGTTCAAGTGATTCTCCTGCCTCAGCCTCCTGAGTAGCTGGGATTACAGGCGCATGCCACCATACCCAGCTAATTTTTGTATTTTCAGTAGAGATGGGGTTTTACCTTGTTGGTCAGGCTGGTCTCGAACTCCTGACCTTGTGATCTGCCTGCCTTGTCCTCCCAAAGTGCTGGGATTACAGGCGTGAGCCACCGTGCCTGGCCTGGAAACAACTTACATGCTTACCAGGAGGGTACTGTCAGCATGGCATATCCACAAACTAATGGAAAACGGGGCAGGCATGCAAAGAAGGAGGTGGAACTTGATATGTTGATACAGAAAGAGTTTAAGATACATTACCTGTAAGAAGGGGCAGAGTTCAGTAAATGCTTATAATATCCATTTTGTACAAACTGTGTGTGTGGGGGGGGGTTTATTTTTATTTTTTTTCCCAAGTAAGTAAAAGGGAAGGAGAGGTCCAGAATCATCCTGCCCATCCCTCCAGGGTGAGCTCTGCTTGCACAGGCTTTAAAATCAGACCTTGGCAGATCTGTGTAGCCAGACGTGGTGGCTGGTGCATATAATGCCAGCTACTCGGGAGGCTGAGGCAGGAGAATGGCTTGAACCCGGGAGGCGGAGGATGCAGTGAGCCGAGATCAGATCTTTAAAATCAGATATTGGTAGACCTGGGCAAGTCATTTAGCCTCTTGGTAACTGTTTCCTGAGCTGTAAAATGAGGATGCTGCAAGGTTGTTGTAAGACTTAAATGAGAAAGTAATTGTAAAGGTCTGGCGTGCATAGGTCTTAGAAACTGTTCCTTTCCATGCCTTGTCAGTCCACTTATTCCATGAAGCTGTCCCTGATTCTCCTTTATTTATTTATTTATTTATTTAATTTATTTTTTGAGACAGAGTCTCACTCTGTCGCCCAGGCTAGAGTGCAGTGGTACGATCTCGGCTCACTGCAACCTCTGCCTCCCTGGTTCAAGTGATTCCCTTGCTTCAGCCTCCCAAGTAGCTGGGATTACAGGCGCCTGCCACCACGCCCGGCTAACTTTTGTATTTTTGGTAGAGACAGGGTTTCACCATGTTGGCCAGGCTGGTCTTGAACTCCTGACTTCAGGTGATCCACCTGCCTCGGCTTCCCAAAGTGCTGGGATTACAGCCGTGAGTTACCTCACCCAGCCGATTCTCTTTCTTCTTGAGTGCTCTCTCCCAACTCCATACTCACCCAACAACCAAAAATCAATCAGCCTCCCCATTGTTTCTCCTGGCTTGCTTCGCATTACCCGCCCCTCCACCTTTCCAACCCACCTCCGCATCCCCACCGTGATCAGGACACTTCTAAGAGGGTGAGCACCTCACATTTCAGTATCTGGCCGGCACTCATCGCCCCATGGGTGGGATGGGTCCTTGAATTAGTTTAGGTTTTTTTTTGGTTTTTTGGTTGTTGTTTTTTTTTTTTGAGACGGAGTCTTGCTCTGTCACCCAGGTTGTAGTGCAGTGGTGCAATCTGGCTCACTGCAGGCTCCGCCTCCCGGGTTCATGCCATTCTGCTGTCTCAGCCTCCGAAGTAGTTGGGACTACAGGCGCCCACCACCACACTCAGCTAATTTTTTTGTATTCTTTTAGTAGAGATGGGGTTTCACCGTGTTAGCCAGGATGGTCTCGATCTCCTGACCTCGTGATCCACCCGTCTTGGCCTCCCATAGTGCTGGGATTACAGGCATGAGCCACCATGCCTGGCCCTTTAGTTTTGGTTTTTAAATAATTCATCTCCCTTTTAGAAATTTTGGTTTTAGTTTTGAGAAATCCAGAGTTAAAGAAACTTAACTTCCTTAAACCCAGGGTTTCTGAATATAGAATCTCTTCTCCTTCCCACCCATCTGTGGATACAGATTAAATCCTACAAAGAACGCATTGGGAACCCATGCTTTAAGGTGTCTTTCAGCCTTTGCTTACAGAGCAGCAGTTCCTAGGCTGAGGCCAGGTTGCCTAGGTTCAAGTGCTACCACATACTACCTATGTGACCTGGGATAAATCACTTTACCCATCTGTGCTCCCATTTCCTTTTTTATAGGAAACGATCATAGCTACTGAGATTGAATGAGTAAAACTCTTAGAAAAGTGCCTGAACATAGTGTTATGTAAACAGGTTAGGTAGTACTATGATTACCCTCTGCACCCCATCCTAAGACAAGGCTTTGCATCAGATGTCTTGTGTGTTAATTTCCTCCATCGCTTGGTTAAAGGCACAGTCAACGCTGGGCGTGCTGGCTCACGCCTGTAATCCCAGCAGCTTGGGAGGCTGAGGTGGGTGGATTGCTTGAGTCCAGGAGTTGGAGACCAGCCTGGACAACATGGCGAAACCCCGTCTCTACTAAAAATACAAAAAACTTGTAGCCAGGCCTACGCCTGTGATGGCATACGCCTGTAGTTCCAGCTACATGGGAGTAGGTGGAGAATCACCTGAGCCCGGGAGGTTGAAGCTGCAGTGAGCCAAGATAGCGCCACTGCATTCCAGCCTGGGTAACTAGAGTGAGACCCTGTCTCGAAAAAAAAAAAAAGAAAAGAAAAAACAAAGACGCAGTCTTACTTAGTGCTTTTTTTTTTTTTTTTTTTTTTTGAGATGGAGTCTTGCTCTTGTCACCCTGGCTGGAGTGCAGTGGCACAATCTTGGCTCACTGCAACCTCAGCCTCCCAGGCACATCTCTGTAGTCCCAGCTATTGAGAAGGTTGAGGTGGGAGGATTACCTGAGCCCAAGGAGGCCAAGGTGCCAGTGAACCGTGACTGCATCACTTTACTTCTGCCTATATGACAGAGTGAGACCCTGTCACTTAAAAAAAAAGGGTGGGGGGGCAGGCGTGGTGGCTCACACCTGTAATCCCAGCACTTTGGGAGGCCGAGGCCGGTGGATCACCTGAGGTTAGGAGTTCGAGACCAGCCTGGCCAACATGGTGAAAACCCATCTCTACTAAAACTACAAAAATTAGCTGGGCGTGGTGGCAGGCACCTATAATCCCAGCTACATGGGTGGCTGAGGCAGGAGAATCGCTGGAACCCAGGAGGCAAAGGTTGCAGTGAGCTGAAATCACGCCATTGCACTCCAGCCTGGGTGACAAGGGCAAGACTTCATCTTAAAACAAAACAAAAAGAAGGTAAGGGTAAAAAAAAAAAGGAAGATGATTCTGGGGTTGGGCTGCCAGTCTTTGTATCCTGACTTCCATGCACATTAGCTGTGTGACCCTGAGAAAGCTTCTGAACTTCTCTGTACTTCAGTTTCCTCGTCTGTAAAATGGAAATCATCTGTTGTACCTATTCAGTGACCTTGCTTGAGGCTTAAATGAAGTGATTCATGTAAAGTGTTTAGCACAGTGCCAGCCTCACCATTGCTGGCATTAAATGAAGTGATTCATGTAAAGTGTTTAGCACAGTGCCAGCCTATGACCAGTGCTGGCATTTCCCTGGGAATTCTTTGTTCACTCTTGGGGGCTTAGCAGTAAAGCTACTTTCCTTTGCTTTCCAGGTCCAGTTTGGCCATGCTGGAGCTTGTGCCAACCAGGCTTCTGAAACTGCAGTAGCCAAGAACCAGGCTTTGAAGGAAGTAGGAGTGTTTGTGCCCCGGAGCTTTGATGAGCTTGGAGAGATCATCCAGTAAGTGGACCTTGGGGAGGATGCCGGCCTCCCCCTCCTTTCCAAATCCCTCCTGAGACAACAGCCTCTCCCACACAGGGACATCCCATATTCCTGGTCCCTCTTGGTGTCTAGCGCAGCTGTATGGATGGTTCAAAATTCTGTTTCTCTTTGGCTTTCCTTTTGTTTTATTTAGTTTGTGGAAGCAGTAGGTCTAGGCTGGTGTTAAAACGTGTTGAGTTTCTGAGCCTACCTATTTGGCTGGGAGGCGGCAGCCACAGATGAGCGCTCCGCATGAAAATGTTTAGAGAGTGTTACCTATGATCAATAGAGAGTTATTAGATACCCTCTGATCTCTACCCATTTCTACCTCTTAAACCTGTCTGGACTCCCAGCTCTGTCCTTCCTTGCCATCCAGAGACTGGGACGTGAGGTAGTAGGGAGCAGAGGGGCAGGTGCGGTCTTGGCTAGAACTTGTTTTCATTTAGTTCTCAGAATTCAGCAGGTGAGAGTAAACTAAGAAACCTACAGTGTTTGGGTTAGATAGAGCATTCTTGGGATGTCTTACAGAAGCCCAAAATAAAAAAATCCACGTGGATGTGTTTTTTCTCCTGCCTCCCAGGTCTGTGTACGAAGATCTTGTGGCCAACGGAGTCATTGTACCTGCCCAGGAGGTGCCGCCCCCAACCGTGCCTATGGACTACTCCTGGGCCAGGGTAGGTGCCTTGAATGTCCCTAACAGGGTGAACAAGAGAGATCTGTGGGTCTATGGTGGTGGGTTTCACATTGATTTGCCTCGAACTCTTGGAAACCAGGCCTTCCGTATTAGTCGGGGATCTCTTAAAGGGACAGAACTAATAGAATATATATATATATATAAAGGAGAGTTTATGACTCTTGGAAACCAGGCCTTCTGTATTAGTCGGGGATCTCATAGAGGGACAGAACTAATAGGATATATATATAAAGGAGAGTTTATTAGGTATTAACTCACATGATCACAAGGTACCACAATAGGCTGTCTGTAAGCTGAGGAGCAAGGAGAGCCAGTCCGAGTCCCCAAACTGAAGAACTTGGAGTCTGATGTTCGAGGGCAGGAAGCGTCCAGCACAGGAGAACGATGTAGGCTGGGAGGCTAAGCCCATCTCTCTTCTTCATGTTTTTCTGGCTGCTTTATATTCTCTGGAAGCTGATTAGATTGTGCTCACCACATTAAGGGTGGGTCTGCCTTCCCCAGCCCACTGACTCAAATGTTAATGTCTTTTGGCAACACCTACACAGACACACCCAGGATCAATACTTTGTATCCCTCAATCCAGTCAAGTTGACACTTTTGGAGGCCAAGGTGAGAGGATTGCTTGAGACCAGAGTTGAAGGCTGAAGTTAGCCATGACTGTGCCACTGCACTCCATCCTGGGTTACAGAGTAAGACCCTGTCTCTAATTAAAAAAAAAAAAAAGTGCTGGGTGCAGTGGCTCATGCCTGTAATCCCACCACTTTGGGAGGCTGGGGTGGGCGGATCACCTGAGGTCAAGAATTCGAGACCAGCCTGGCCAACATGGTGAAACCCCATCTCTACTGAAAAAAATACAAAAATTAGCCAGGCGCAGTGGCGGACTTCTGTAATCCCAGCTACTCGGGAGGCTGAGACAGGAGAATTGCTTGAACCCGGGAGGCAGAGGTTGCAGTGAGCTGAGATAGCACCATTACACTCCAGCCCGGGCGACACAGCAAGACTCTGTCTCAAAAAAAAAAAAAAAAATGAAGCAATGGACTGGGTCTCACACCTATAATCCCAGGGACTTGGGGAGGCCGAGGTGGGAGAATTGCTTGAGCCCAAGAGTTTAAGACCAGCCTGGACAACATAGCAAGACCCTATCTCTAAAAAAAAAAAAAATTAAATTAGCCAGGTGTGGCAGTGCATGCCTTGTTGCCTCAGCTACTAGGAGGCAGAGGCAGGAGGATCGTTTGAGCCTAGCTAGGAGTTTGAGGCTGAAGTGAGCTATGATCGCACCAGTGTACTCCAGCCTGGGCAACAGAGAGACCCTGGTCCCCCTCCAGAAATGAAGCAATGGATATAAACTGCTTAGGTTATTTTCTAGCCCAGCAAATGCTCAGAGAAGGATAGAGATAGTGCTGACAGTGCTGATGCCAAGTGGTACCATGGGTCCTCCTGTTTTCTATGCCCAAAATGATTTAATGAAAGGGCTTTTGCACTTCTTTCTTGGGAAAACTTCGTCTGAGAGTTGTTACTTTGCTGCCAGAGTTTAAGACATTCCTGGGGCACTTTGGTTCTGAGAGTACACACAGTGGGGCAGTCCTGGAAGAATCTGCGGTGGTCACCAGGGCCCTGCTTCCCTCTGCCCCATCTCTGCCCAGGAGCTTGGTTTGATCCGCAAACCTGCCTCATTCATGACCAGCATCTGTGATGAGCGAGGACAGGAGCTCATCTACGCGGGCATGCCCATCACTGAGGTCTTCAAGGAAGAGATGGGCATTGGCGGGGTCCTTGGCCTCCTCTGGTTCCAGAAAAGGTGAGCATGGAGGGCAGAAGATGACAGGGCCCTGCAGCTCAGAGTTAATGATTTTCCCCCGACAAAGGAGTGGGAGTGGACAGGCCTGGGGAGTGTGTCCAAGGTCAATCTTTGGGGCCACGGGTCAATTGAAAGGGCAAAGGAAGGACACTTAAGCTATGAGCCACTGCACCCGGCCAAATGCAGAACTCTTGACAGCAAGATAGAGGTTAGGCAGGAGAGAACTGGAAAATGTGGTGGCCTAAGGAGTGTGGGCCTCATGACACTGCTGAACAGATAGAGAGTACCTTATGGGCCAGGCGTGGTGGCTCACGCCTGTCATCCCAATACTTTGGGAGGCCGAGGTGGGTGGATCACCTGAGGTCAGGAGTTCAAGACCAGCCTGGCCAACATGGTGAAACCCTGTCTCTACTAAAAATACAAAAAATTAGCTGGGCATGGGCCGGGCGTGGTGGCTCACTCCTGTAATCCCAGAACTTGGGGAGGCCGAGGCGGGTGGATCACAAGGTCAGGAGATCGAGACCATCCTGGCTAACACGGTGAAACCCCATCTCTACTAAAATACAAAAAGTTAGCCGGGCATGGTGGTGGGCACCTGTAGTCCCAGCTACTTGGGAGGTTGAGGCAGGAGAATGGCATGAACCCGGGAGGTGGAGCTTGCAGTGAGCTGAGACCGCGCCACTGCACTCCAGTCTGGGAGACACAGCGAGACTCCGTCTCAAAAAAAAAAAAAAAAAATTAGCTGGGCATGGTGGTGCATGCCTGTAATCCCAGCTACTCAAGGAGACTGAGGCAGGAGAATCACTTGAACCTAGGAGGTGGAGGTTGCAGTGAACCAAGATCGCGCCATTGCACTCCAGCCTGGGCAACAAGAGCAAAAATACTCCATCTCAAAAAAAAAGAAAAGAGGCCAGGCTCGGTGGCTCAAGCCTGTAATCCCAGCACTTTGGGAGGCTGAGACGGGCGGATCACGAGGTCAGGAGATCGAGACTATCCTGGCTAACACGGTGAAACCCCGTCTCTACTAAAAAATACAAAAAACTAGCTGGGCGAGG
>NW_016807094.1:229598-232004 GCF_001698545.2 Rhinopithecus bieti
AAAAAAAAAAAAAAAAAAAAAAAAAAAAAAAAAATTTATTTGGGAGAATACCTAAGCTTTCAACTCCCAACATACAAAGCTTTGGATGTGTTGACAGATGCCAAATACAAGGCAGCTATTGGCCGGGCGCGGTGGCTCAAGCCTGTAATCCCAGCACTTTGGGAGGCCGACATGGGCGGATCATGAGGTCAGGAGATCGAGACCATCCTGGCTAACACGGTGAAACCCCGTCTCTACTAAAAAATACAAAAGATAGCCGGGCGAGGTGGCGGGCGCCTGTAGTCCCAGCTACTCGGGAGGCTGAGGCAGGAGAATGGCATCAGCCTGGGAGGCGGAGCTTGCAGTGAGCTGAGATCCAGCCACTGCACTCCAGCCTGGGTGACAGAGCGAGACTCCGTCTCAAAAAAAAAAAAAAAAAAAATGGAAGAGCAAGAGATGAGGTCACTGGCAGCTGCTCAGGGCCATATGGGGACAGCTCCTTAGTAGATCCCTTTGCCCTGGGCTCCGTGGCTCTGTAGCTCCAAAAACCTCATGTATTTGGTCACTCCACTGGCCTAGGTGGGGAGTATTAATATGAAGGTCATGCGTGTGATTCAGGACACCACCTTCTAGGCAGCCAAACACTTGGCCATCTGAGGTGAGATACCCAGAGGTTGCTTGATGAGCAAGGACCAGCTCAGAACCAAGCAGGGAAGGAAGGTGGGTGACTCTGAGGGACATTCCATCTAGGACTTGCTGAACTTTACTCAGCCAGCCCCAGCTCCTGACCATATAACACCTTTCCCATCTACAGCACAGGGCCTTTCTAAGATAATGCTAGACCTGCACTCCACACTCACTCACTCACTCTTTGAGCTCCTCAGTTTCTAGAGGATGTACTGACCCAGCTATCTCTTTGCTGAGGGCGGAAGTTGCTTCGGTATTGGGATTTGGTGTGTCCCTAGATCATCTTCCTCCCCCACTGACAGGTGGTTAATTTCATTCACGGCAGGTCCATAGTTTTTCCTAAAATTTTGGGAATACTTTGCCCCCCACACTCAACACGTGTTTGTTTAGTGTTGAACTCTGTCACAGCTTGAGTAGGCACAGAGCTGGTGGGGGCGTGGCTGGAAGCTGGAACCTAAGACTCTGAGTTGGAGAGTGGTTAACTTTCAGACCTCTGCTGCTCAACACTGTAGGACCTGGCCAGCTCCCTGAACATCTCGGGGCTTAGTTTCTTCTTTGTAACTTAAAAGTGAGAACCTACCAAGGTTGTTTTGTGTCCCAATTGAGATATGAGAGGACTTCAAAAGCTAGCCGCATGACATTAGCACAATTGGTGCCACATGGAATTGTACACGTGGGTCAGGTTCCTGAATTGCCTCTGGGATATGTCCAGTTCTACCGACCTGTAATACAAGTATGAACAAACACATCCCAGCAGTGTGTGAGTGTTCCTCTGTAACATTGGGTTCATTTCTAGATAAACAACCCAGACATGCGAGTGCAGATTCTCAAAGATTACGTCAGGCAGCACTTCCCTGCCACTCCTCTGCTCGATTATGCACTGGAAGTAGAGAAGATTACCACCTCAAAGGTAACAAAGGAAAAACTTCCTAGTTCCCTAATATTACGTTGGACAAATGTATTGGAGGAAATAGGAGCCAGGTTACATTTTGATTATGCAGCTAAAAGCAAACCTAGTTTTCTGGAAATGTTATTTTTGTTTCATAACTAAATTTAACAGACATGCACTAAATGTCAACTAGGTGTTGGGTACGTTGCTAGATGCTGGGAATTGAACTGAGTCAGACACAGTGCCAACCAGTGGGGCTGGTAGAAGTTTTTAAATGATGGTCACAATTCGTAGTAATAGTAGTAACAGTGGAAAATTATGAAGAAAAAATGAGAAATAATGATAAATGCTTTGAATTTTTTGCCTTCCCAGAAGCCAAATCTTATCCTGAACGTAGATGGTCTCATCGGAGTCGCATTCGTGGACATGCTTAGAAACTGTGGGTCCTTTACTCGGTGAGGACTGCAGCTGTTTTCTTCGTTACGTTTGTTGATTTTTGTTGTTTCCTCCAAACTATGAAAGTAATGCATACTCAGAATAGAATATTTGAAAAATAAGGAGAGGTATAAAGAAGAAAACAAAAACTGCCTGTAATCCTACCACCCAGAGCACCCCTTTTCTTCTTATTCCTGGGCAGTAGTAGTACTGTCTGTGGGGAGAAGGGCAGTCACGTGAGCCTTTTAAAACTACAAGTTGATTGTGTGTTGCAGGGAGGAAGCTGATGAATACATTGACATTGGAGCCCTCAATGGCATCTTTGTGCTGGGAAGGAGTATGGGCTTCATTGGTGAGTCCATTCGTTATTGTTTTAAGTGTTTTTTTTTTTTTTTTTAACCCCAATGGTTCAGCTA
>NW_016807094.1:233954-250814 GCF_001698545.2 Rhinopithecus bieti
TTTGAGGTGGAGTCTTGCTCTGTCACCCAGGCTGGAGTGCAGTGGCCAGATCTCAGCTCACTGCAAGCTTCCCCTCCCGGGTTCCCGCCATTCTCCTGCCTCAGCCTCCCAAGTAGCTGGGACTACAAGCGCCCGCCACCTCGCCCGGCTAGTTTTTTGTATTTTTTAGTAGAGACGGGGTTTCACTGTGTTTGCCAGGATGGTCTCGATCTCCTGACCTTGTGATCCGCCCGTCTCGGCCTCCCAAAGTGCTGGGATTACAGGCTTGAGCCACCGCGCCCGGCCTCCTTTCTAACTATACTCTTTTCCAGACAGGATCTCACTCTGTTGCCCCAGGGCTGAAGTACAGTGTCACCATCACAGCTCACTGCAGCCTCCATCTCCTGGGCTCAAGCAATCCTCCCACTTCAGCCTCCCAAGTAGCTGGGACTACAGGAGCGCACCACCACCCTAGGCAAACTTTTGTATTTTTTGTGGACTCAAGCAATCCATCCTCCGTGGCCTCCAAAGTGCTGTTACAGGCATGAGCCACTGTGCCTGGCCTGAACTGTACTGATACTTTCAGTATATGTGGTTTTAAAAGTTCTCATCTACCTTTTCAAAAAATAAAACACTAGCATCAAGAACCTCCAAAGCCCACTTATTTCCTCCCCTAAATCTATACCCCTCCCTGAGTGAATGGTAACCAAAGCGCTACCCAGGTACTCGGGCCAAAAGCTTGGAAGCCACCCTTTCCTCTACCCTCTCCAGTTGCCAAGTCTTGTTGATTGACCCTTCAACTTTCACTCTCATCTGTCCACGTCTGGTTGGCTATTTCCCCCTTTGTCACCTACACTGCATTCTCCACACAGCCACTAGTGAATTTTTTAAACCCATTGAATTGAGCCACTCCCTTGTCTAAAATCCCCAAGTGACATTTATTTACTTATTTTTTTATTTTTGAGATGGAGTCTCCCTCTGTTGCCAAGCTGGAGTACAGTGGCACGATCTCGGCTCACTGCAACCTCCGCCTCCCAGGTTCAAGCAATTCTCCTGCCTCAGCCTCCCGAGTAGCTGGGATTACAAGCACGTGCCACCACACCCACCTAATTTTTGTATATTTAGTAGAGATGGGGTTTCACCATATTGGTCAGGCTGGTCTCAAACTCCTGACCTCGTGCGTGATCCACCTGCCTCGGCCTCCCAAAGTGCTGGGATTACAGGTGTGAGTCACCTCACCCGGTTTATTTTATTTTTGAGACAGGATCTCTGTCGCCCAGGCTGGAGTACAGTGGCTCGATCTCTGCTCACTGCAACCTCCGCCTCCCGGGTTCAAGCTATTCTCCCTGCCTCAGCCTCCCGAGTAGCTAGGATTACAGGTGCCCACCACCACGCCCGGCTAATTTTTGTATTTTTAAGTAGAGATGGGATTTCACCACGTTGGCCAGGCTGGTCTCCAACTGCTGACCTCAAGTGATCCGCCCGCCTCGGCCTCCCAAAGCACCGGGGTTACAGGCGCCCGCCACCGTTCCCAGCTAATTTTCGAATTTTTATTAGAGACGGGATTTCGCCATGTTGTCCAGGCTAGTCAGGAACTCCTGGGCTCAGATGGTCCGTCCACCTCGGGCTCCCAAAGTGTTGGGATTATAGGCGTGAGCCACCGCTCCTGGCCCAAAAGTGCCTTTTAAATTGATCTTTTCAACAAGTATATACTGATCATTGGCTATGAACCAAAGCACTATGCAGAACGCTTGGCTTCAGTATCATCTCATTGAATCCTCACCGTGGGCTTACAAATTAGGCAATATTCCCGTGTTTATAAATTAAAATAGGGGGCCGGACGCGGCGGCTCACGTCTGTAATCCCAGCACTTTGGGAGGCCAAGGCAGGCGGATCACGAGGTCAGGAGATCGAGACTATCCTGGCTAACACGGTGAAACCCTGTCTCTACTAAAAATACAAAAAATTAGCCAGGCGTGGTGGCGGGCGCCCGTAGTCCCAGCTACTCGGAGAGGCTGAGGCAGGAGAATGGCGTGAACGCAGGAGGCCGAGCTTGCAGTGAGCCGAGATGGCGGCACTGCACTCCAGCCTGGGAGACAGGGCAAGACTCCGTCTCAAAATAAATAAATAAATAAATAAATAAATAAATAAATAAAAGAAAATAAATTAGGTGGCCGGGCGCGGTGGCTCACGCCTGTAATGAGGTCAGGAGATAGAGACCATCCTGACTAACACGGTGAAACCCCGTCTCTATTAAAAACACAAAAAATTAACTGGGTGTGGTGACAGGCGCCTGTAGTCCCAGCTACTCGGGAGGCTGAGGCACGAGAATCGCTTGAACCCGGGCAGCACGCCACTGCACTCCATCCTGGGCGACAGAGAGAGACTCCGTCTCAAAAACAAACAAAACAACAACAACAACAACAAAAAAGGATAACAAGTAACTCATTCATCCCTCATCCACCTAGCTGAGGCTAGATCTTATAAAAATCCTGTATTGCCACTCAAGGCTTTAACAACAGGTGATGGTCTAGGTGGCTTTTACTCGACAAAATGACTGCAGAGAGCATGCTACCCACTAAGGAAAAGGAGCCAGCCATCTTCGCACCGACATCCTCGTGGGGAGGCCTGGGGCGAAGTCGTCCCGACCATGCTACAGTTACAGCCTAACCTCACCAAGGCAGGCAGGGCTGCTGGAGGCGAGGCGGCGCATGCGCGGCCCCCGGGCTACCCGGCTCCGCCCCGCGCGCACTATTTAATCCCAGAATCCCTCTGTGTCGCACCAAACGGCCGCATAGTTCCTAGGCTGCGGAGGCCGGGCGCGGCAGCGTCAAGATGGCGGCTGCGGCTGTGGCGGCGGCGGCGGCGGCGGCCGCGGCTGCATCTCTTCAGGTGCTGGAGATGGAGAGCATGGAGACGGCCGCTGCCGGCTCGGCAGGGCTAGCCGCCGAGGTCCGAGGCAGTGGCACCGTGGACTTCGGGCCTGGGCCAGGGATCTCTGCAATGGAGGCGAGCGGGGGCGATCCGGGCCCAGAAGCCGAGGATTTCGAGTGCAGCTCACACTGTTCAGAGCTGTCCTGGCGGCAGAACGAGCAGCGACGCCAGGGCCTCTTCTGCGACATTACCCTGTGCTTCGGCGGGGCTGGAGGCCGCGAGTTCCGGGCCCACCGCTCGGTACTGGCTGCCGCCACCGAGTACTTCACGCCCCTGCTCTCGGGCCAGTTTTCCGAGTCCCGCTCGGGACGGGTGGAGATGCGCAAGTGGAGCTCCGAGCCGGGGCCCGAACCCGACACTGTGGAAGCCGTTATCGAGTACATGTACACCGGGCGCATCCGCGTCAGCACGGGCAGCGTGCACGAGGTGCTGGAGTTGGCCGACAGGTAGGCGAGGGGGGCGGGAGCATGGACGGCAGCGGGCGCGGAGAGGGGGAGATGCTCGCCGGCGGAGGGGAGGGCAGTGCCTGCCACGGCAGCTCGCGAGTCCTGAGTGAACGCATTGGGTTCACACTCGCTGAGCGCCTGCTGGGGGGGCAGCCAACCGCGGTGGGCGAGGAGGATGCACCGTCAGGTCGCGTCTCGCGCCCAAGGAGCTCAGATACTAGGTGGTGGGACAAAAGTGATGGAAAGGAAAGTCAGTATGTGGTAAGTGTTGTGCTGACGTTCAAAAGGAGTGAAAGGCTAGGGATTGAATAAAGACCTTTCTGAGGAGGTGACACTTAGACCGACCTCTGAATGTCAAAAAATAACTGACCGTGCAAAGATGGGGAATGAATATTCCAGACAGCGCAAAGGCCCTCAGGCAGGATCCAGTTTGGCTTAGAGAAGAGAATTAAAATACAGTCTAGTGAGGCTGGATCTGGTGGATGAAGGGGAGAAGAATGCGTGAGATGCGTTTGAATAAGGAGCTTGGATTTCACTGAGTGTGATAGGAAGCTGGGTAAATAAATGATCTGATTTAAATATTTTAGTATTATTCTGCCACTGTGGTAAACGGATTGTAGGGAGCAGGAATGCTCCAGAGACTGGTTAGAAGGCAAGTAATACCGTTTATAGAGATGGAGAGGCATTTGTTTTGGCAATTATCATTTTACAGATTCCTTAACAAAAATGCCTGTTGAGCGCCGATTACGCATCAGCTCAGATGCGGGATTCTAAGGTGCTAGGGTTTCAGCAGTGATCAAAACAGACAAAAGTCCTTTTCCTTATCGCACTTACGTTGGTAGATAGACGGTAAATAAGTAAAATGTATATCCTGTTGGATGATTGTTAAGTGTATGTAGCCTGTTGGATGATTGTTATCACTGATGAAAAATAAAGCATGGGGGGAGTACATAGAAAGTGCTGGGGGAGAGGCAGTGTTTGTCAAATTGCGTGGATAGAGAATGCCCTATGAAGAAGACGTTTTGCTAAGAACCAAAGGAGATAAGGTAGACTGTGTCAGGTAGGGGACACAAGTACAGAGGCTCTGAGGTGGAGCTTGTCTGTATGTTAGAGAACAGCGGGGAGCCAGTGTGGCTGTATCAAAGGGATGCAGGGTGAGAGGAACAGGAGAAGCCTCAGGATGGTAATGGGCATGGATCCAGATCCCATAGGGCCTTGATGGTCTGTGGAAGGACATGAGCTTTTACTCTGATTGAAATGGGAATGTTTGGGGTAGAGGAATGATGCAGTCTGATTTGATGAATAGTGCTGTGTTGAAAAAAGGATGTGGCGGCCAGGCCCGGTGGCCCATGCCTATAATCTCATCACTTTGAGAGGCTGAGGTGGGTGGATGCTTGAGGTAAGGAGTTCGACACCAGCCTGGCCAACATGGTGAAACCCCCGTCTCTACTAAACATGCAAAAATTAGCCGGGCATGGTGGCATGCCTGTAATCCCAGCTGTAGGGGAGGCTGAGGCACAAGAATCGCTTGAGACTGGGAGGCGGGAGGCTGAGGTTGCAGTAAGCCGAGATTGCGCCACTGCACTTCAGTCTGGCTGACAGAGCGAGACTGTCTCAAAAAAAAGAACAAAGGATGTGGCATTGGGGAGGAGGGGGCACCAAGGGCAGACGCAGAGAGACTAGTGTAGGAGGTTGTGGCAGTGGTGGTGGAGGCTTCGATTGAGGAGGGAGAAGTAAAGGTGATGAGAAGTGCTCTGGTTCCAGATATATTTTGAAGGTAGATGAGATGAATTTGCTGATTATTTGATGTGGGGTATAAGGGAAAAGACTGCTACCTTTTTGACCCAAGCAATAGGAAGGATGGAATTATAAAGATGTGGAAGATTCCAGAAGAGCAGGTTTGGGAGTAAGAGCAGTTTTTGGATTTGGTTAAGGAGATCCCTGGGAAGCCCCTGGGCGCTAGAGATACAGATTGGGGAAAATTAGCATATAAATGGTAGCTAAAAGCCTTGGGACTGAATGGTATTACTTAGGGAGTATACATAGAAAAGGGGTAGCAGGGAGAGGGTAGGCAAGACTGAGCCCCAGGGTTCTCTAGAATGTAAAATAGCCGGCTGGGCGAGGTGGCTCACGCCTGTAATCCCAGCACTTTGGGAGGCCAAGGCAAATGGATCATTTGAGGTCAGGAGTTCGAGACCAGCCTGGCCAGCATGATGAAACCCCATCTCTACTAAAAATACAAAAGTTAGACCGGGCGCGGTGGCTTACGCCTCTAATCCCAGCACTTTGGGAGGCCGAGGCAGGCGGATCACAAGGTCAGGAGATCGAGACCATCCTGGCTAACATGGTGAAACCCCGACTCTACTGAAAAAAAAAATTAGCCGGGTGTGGTGGTGGGAGTCTATAGTCCCAGCTACTCAGGAGGCTGAGGCAGGAGAATGGTGTGAACCCAGGAGGTGGAGATTGCAGTGAGCTGAGATCATGCCACTGCACTCCAGCCTGGGCGACAGAGCGAGACTCCATCTCAAAAAAATACAAAAATTAGCAGGGTGTGGTGGCAGGTTCCTGTAATCCCAACTACTCCGGAGGCTGAGGCAGGAGAATTGCTTGAACCCAGGAGGTGGAGGTTGCAGTGAGCTGAGATCGCGCCACTGCATCCCAGCCTGGGCGACCGAGTGAGACTTGGTTTCAAAAAAAGAAAAGAATCTTAAAGAGGAGATTGATCTCATGGAAACGTAGAAAGGAAAGATATCAAGGAGGGAGCAGCCAATCGTGTCACCTCTGTCAACCCATAAGTGATGGTTGCAGGTCAGAGATGCCATTGACAAGAGCTAGTTAAGCCTTGCTTTATAAAGAGGATCAGAAAAATGGTACACATGTGTAAATGTTTTGGGGGACAGTCCCACCAAGGTAAGAGATACTAGAGCATGTCTGTGTGCTGCTGAAAATAATTCAGTAGAAGATGAGTAATTGGTGTTACAGGAGCAGGGGAAAATAATTGCAGGAGTAAAGTCCTTGCAACCAAGAAGGGAACTGCCGGAGTGGAAGAGGGGTGATCCCTTTCCTCCCCTTCATAAAGGGGTCACAGCTGACATTCTTTTTTTTTTTTTTTTTTTTTGGTAAAGGGGTTCTTTTGTTTCCCAGGCTGTAGTGCAATGGTGCAATCTCGGCTCACGCAACCTCTGCCTCCTGGGTTCAAGCCATTCTCCTGCCTCAGCCTCCCAAGTAGCTGGGATTACAGGCATCTGCCACCACGCCCAGCTAATTTTGTATTTTCAGTAGAAACGGGGTTTCACTGTGTTGGCCAGGCTGGTCTCGAACTCCTGACCTCGTGATCTGCCCGCCTTGGCATCCCAAAGTGTTGAGATTACAGGCGTGAGCCACCGTGCCCGGCCACAGCTGACATTCTTATAATAAAAGACAGGTTATATAGGGCAGAGAAAACCATAGCAGATTATTACAGGCACATTTGTGCTCGAGAGTCATACAAAATATGAAAACTCTAAGGGTGACTGAAGTTTTTATACTATTCTGTGGTTATAGAAAGAATAGGGGTTTGGAATGCATCAAGACAGGTTATGGGAGAGCCAGGAGAGGAGAAAGCTTGGCAAGCACAGGCTGTCCTGTTATGCCGGTGAAACCTCACAGGCAGCAGCTGTCAGAAAAACTGGATGTAGCCTGTGGGAAAAGTTTCTGTCAGATCTTTAAAGTGTCAGACCTTCGCCTCCTTAGTTTTTCCTGAGTGCATCTTTCCTCGATCTGAGTGGGGGGGGGGGGGCCCCAGAGAAAGCCTTTTGCATCCCTGTTTTCCTTGCTGTTTACCTCATTAATGTGGATTTTCTTTGCAGATGCAAATCTCCCCACAAAAGACAGCTAGCTCTTCAAAGCTATTCCTGTGGTTTCGGCCCCTCTGAATATGTCAAATAAGTATATTTTGGGGTGAAATATTCTGGTTATTCTTCAGTGTAGAATCCATATTAAAATTGGAACAGTTGGACTGCAAAGTTTAGGGTACAACTGCTGGTGGATAGGGTGGTGGGAAGATGAAGTTCCTGCTTGATTGTCTCTGTTTTCTCAAGAGGCTGGGTCATCAATGAGAAGGTGGAGTGGGATGGGCATAGCTCTGAGGGAGACAGGTTTGTTGCATGAAAATGGGTAGAAAAGGGTCATTGCACTCACTCAAAGCTATGTTTGATTCTGTCATATCATCTTGAGTTTGTCAGATTTGCCCCTGCTCTATTGGGGAGTTAGAGGAGAGGAGAGGATACTCCAGGCATTTTACTAAAACTCTTAACTTCTCTCCATCTATCAGCAGCTAAGCCAATAGCTTGTCAGGCACTGTTCAAAGTGCTCTGCAACCATCACATTTAATCTTCCCATCAACTCTGAGGCAGGACCCTCCCCGCCCACCAACCCCTAAATACATATGTCTGTTGATGATCATGCCTGCCTCACTGGACACTTGTAAGGATCAGAAACATAATAATAGGATGTGCACGATGCCCCTCACATGACAGATGCCTAGTGTATGACAGCTATTTTCATAGAGCATTTTTTCGAGACACCTACAGGAATTTGTCTCCGAATTACCTGGAGTGCCTGCTAAAACTAGGAGCCCAGGAATCAGGTGACACTGGCACCCAGACATGTCTGGGAGCCACTATATCCCTTTGTCTTTGCTTTATCTCTAAGATGATATGTTCTCTTAAAAGGGTGGAGGGAGCCTGCCTTATTCATTTTCATATCATAGTTAAGACAGTTACTAAGCACAGTCACTAATAATAAATGGTTACTGAATTGAGAGAGGCCTGAACCAATGAAGTGATTCTTGTTTAAGGTTCTTCTCTGTTCTGGGGACTTAGTCTTTTAGAGCAGTGGTCTCAAATTGGCTATCCTCAGGCTGATAGCTGCCAGATTTATGAATTTGTCTGAAACATTATGGTTTTTTTTTTAAGTAAACTTTAAATGGATTTAGGTGAGCAGACAATATTTAGTCAACTACATCCAAATCACTTTCCTTTGTTTTTTAACCTACACGTTTTGTTTTGTTTGGAGCCGAGTCTTACTGTGTCACCCGGGATGGAGTGCAGTGTGGCATGATCTCAGCTCACTGCAACCTCTGCCCCAGGTTCAGGCAATTCTTGTGCCTCAGGCTCCTGAGTAGCTGGAATAACAGACGCACACCACCACGTCCAGCTAATTTTTATTTGTTTTTTGTTTTGAGATAGCGTCTCATTCTGTCACTGGAGTGCAGTGGCGTGATCTCGGCTTACTGCAATCTCCACCTCCTGAGTTCAAGCAATTCTCCTGCCTCAGCCTCCCTAGTAGCCAGGATTATAGGCACCTGCCAACCATGCCCAGCTAATTTTTTGTATTTTTAGTAGAAATGGGGTTTCATCATGTTGGCCAGGCTGGTCTCAAACTCCTGACCTCAGGTGATCCACCCACCTCGGCCTCCCAAAGTGCTGGGATTACAGGCGTGAGCCACCACGCCTGGCCTACTTTTTGTAGTTTTAGTAGTGACAAGATTTCACCATGTTAGCCAGGCTGGTCTCAAACTCCTGACCTCAAATGATCCTCCTGCCTCGGTCTCCCAAAGTGTTGGGATTACAGGCCTAAGCCACTGCACCCGGCCTGATCCACTGCGCTCAACCCTACACATGTTTTTTTGTTGTGTTTTTGTTTTGTTTTCTGCTTCTTCAGGTGTTTGAGTTTGCTTTGTATCCCTGCTTTGATGAGAACCCAGTTCAGGACAAATCTCAGTACCCCATCCCCTCTGGCTGCCCAAAGAAAAAGCTCTGGTGATGAGATTAAAAACTGTCTCCAACACAGGGAGTATATATTCAGGGCAACTTGAATCTGTGATCTTGGAGAAAATTTTTAAAATAAAATAAAACCTCTAGCAGAAAGCCTAGATCTGAGTAAGGGGTCGGGGGGGGGGGCCTTCCTTCTGATATCTGACCGAACAGACCCCCTGAGAAGTTCCTGCCTGGCTGTTTCTTTATACCATAAAGTCCCTTCACTGAGACCCTGTTTCATTTAAGAAGAGACTGGTGGGCTGGGCCTGGTGGCTCATACCTGTAATCTCAGCACTAAAGTAGGCAGATTGCTTGAGCTCAGGAGTTTGAGACCAGTCTGGCTAATATGGCAAAACCTTGTCTCAAAAAAAAAAATACACCAAAAAAAATTATCTGGGTGGCCAGGCGCAGTGACTCACGCCTGTAATCCCAGCACTTTGGAGGCCGAGATGGGTGGATCACCTGAGGTCAAGAGTTCGAGACCAGCCTGGTGAACATGATGAAACCCTGTCTCTAAAAATACAAAAAATTAGCTGGACGTGGTGGCAGGTGCCTATAATCCTAGCTACTAGGGAGACTGAGGCAGGAGAATCGCTTGAACCCAGGAGGCAGAGGTTGCAGTGAGCCAAGATTGCGCCATTGCACTCCAGCCTGGGCAGTAAGAGCGAAACTCCATCTCGGGGGGAAAAATATATATATATATATCTGGGTGTGGTGGCGTGTTCTGTAGTCCCAGCAACTTGGGAAGTTAAGGTGGGAGAATCACTTGAGCCCAGGAGGTCGAGGCTGCAGTGAGCCATGATTGCACCACTGCACTCCAGCCTGGGTAACAGTGAGAATCTGATCTGTCTCAAAAAAAAGAGAGAGAGAGAGAGAGAGGCTGGTGACTAGCAAGGAATTAGGGAAGGATGGCAAAGACAAATTTAGATAGGGATTTGCCTTTGCCAAGGACAAATTAAAGTGAAAATAAAGTGTGTGGCTGGGCGTGGTGGCTCAGGCCTGTAACCCCAGCACTTTGGGAAGGCAAGGCAGGTGGATCACCTGAGGTAAGGAGTTTGAGACCAGCCTGGCAAACATGGTGAAACCCCGTTTCTACTGAAAATACAAGAAATTAGCCAGACATGGTGGCATGCGCCTGTAATCCTAGCTACTCGGGAGATTGAGGCAGGAGTATCGCTTGAACCCAGGAGGCAGAGGTTGCAGTGAGCCAAGATCATGCCATTGCACTCCAGCTTGGGCAACAAGAGCGAAACTCTGTCTCAAAAAAAAAAAGGAAAAACCTCCAGCCGGACACAGTGGCTTGTGCCTGTAGTCCTTGCTACTCTGGAAGCTGAGGCAGAAGGATTGCTTGAGCCCAGGAGTTTGGGGCTGTAGCGCACTGTGATCGCACCTGTGAATAGCCAGTGCAGCATAGTGAAACCCTGTCTCTTAAAATAAAAACTCTATTTTGTGTTTTTATGTATGTATATGTGTGTGTGTATGTATGTGTTTCACATATATTATATGTAATTATATAAACTAATATAAATAATACTTTATATTTTATGTATAAATAAGATTTTTATATATGCTTTTATTTATTTTTTTTCTTGAGACAGAGTCTCGCTGTATTGCCTAGGCTGGAGTACAGTGGCACGATCTCAGCTCACTGCAACCGCTGCCTCCCGAGTTCAAGCCATTCTCCTGCCTCAGCCTCTGGAGTTGCTAGGATTACAGTCGCCTGCCACCACTCCCAGCTAATTTTTTTGTATTTTTAGTAGAGACGAAGTTTCACCATGTTGGCCAGGCTGGTTTCGAACTCCTGACCTCATGATCTGCCTGCCTTGGCCTCCCAGAGTGCTGAGATTACAGGTGTGAACCACTGCACCCGGCCTATATATGCTTTTTTTTAAGAGACAGTCTTCCTGTGTTGCCCAGGCTGGAGTGCAGTGGCTATTCACAGGCACGATTATAGCTTACTGCAGCCTTGAACTCCTGACCTCAGCCAATCCTCTTGCCTAAGCCTCCTGAGTAGCTGAGACTACAGGCATGCATCTCCATGCCCAGTTCTATATGTGCTTTTTTTGTTGTTTTTGTTTGTTTGTTTGTTTGTTTTGAGACAGAGTCTTGCTCTGTCACCCAACCTGGAGTGCAGTGGCGCAATCTCAGCGCCCTACAACCTCTGCCTCCCGGATTCAAGTGATTCTCCTGCCTCAGCCTCCCAAGTAGCTGGGATTACAGGTGCTCCCCACCATGCCCAGCTAATTTTTGTATTTTTATTAGAGACAGGGTTTCACCATGTTGTTGGCCAGCCTGGTCTCAAACTCCTGACCTCAAGTGATCTGCCTGCCTCAGCCTCCCAAAGTCCTAGATTACAGGTGTGAGCCACTGCGCCCGGCCATGTGCCTTTTTTTAAGAGACTTGGTTTTGCCATGTTTCCCAGGCTGGTCTTGAACTCCTGGCTCAAGCGATCCTCAGCTTCCCAAAGTGCTGGGATTATAGATGTGAGCCCCTGTGCCTAGCCTGTCTGTGCTTTTAAACATACTTTTCCAGCACAATATTTTCTAATTTGGTGGTGTTTGTTTGTTTGTTTCAGATTTTGTGTATAAAGTGAGATTAACTATTTCAATATGTATAATTTAGATGCTCTCAAAATGTGACCATACGCTGGGTGTGGTGGCTCACACCTGTAATCCCAAACACTTTGGGAAGCAGAAGCAGGAGGATTGCTTAAAGCAAGGAGTTCAAGACCAGTGTAGACAATATAGGGAGACCCTGTCTCTACAAAAAAATAATAATATATATATATATTTTTTAATGTAGGCCACGGCCAGGCACAGTGGCTCACACCTGTAATCCCAGCACTTTGGGAGGCCGAGGTGGGCAGATCACTGTGAGGTCAGGAGTTCTAGACCAGCCTGGCCAATATGGTGAAACCTTGTCTCTACTAAAAATACAAAAATTAGCTGGACGTGGTGGCACACCCCAGCAACTCAGGAAGCTGAGGCAGGAGAATTGCTGGAACCCAAGAGGTAGAGGTTGTAGTGAGCCGAGATCACACCACTACACTCCAGCCTGGGTGGCAGAGTGAGACCCTGTCTGAAAAAACAAAAAAGTAACCACATAAAATATGCACATTTGAAAATTAATCTTTTCTCTTTTCTTGATTTTAGGTTCCTACTCATTCGTTTAAAAGAATTTTGTGGAGAATTTCTCAAGAAAAAACTTCATCTCTCAAATTGTGTGGCAATTCATAGCTTAGCCCACATGTACACCCTGAGCCAACTTGCTCTGAAGGCTGCTGATATGATACGGAGAAATTTCCACAAAGTGATTCAGGATGAAGAATTTTATACGTTACCTTTCCATCTCATTAGAGACTGGCTTTCAGATTTGGAAATTACAGTTGATTCTGAAGAGGTTCTCTTTGAAACCGTTTTGAAATGGGTTCAGAGAAATGCTGAAGAGAGAGAGAGATACTTTGAAGAACTTTTTAAATTGCTCAGGTTGTCCCAGATGAAACCTACCTACCTTACTCGACATGTCAAACCAGAGAGGCTGGTAGCCAATAATGAAGTTTGTGTCAAGTTGGTGGCTGACGCAGTGGAGAGACATGCTCTGAGAGCTGAGAATATACAATCGGGCACATGCCAGCACCCCACTTCTCATGTCTCACTATTGCCTCGTTATGGGCAAAACATGGATGTGATCATGGTTATTGGAGGTGTGTCAGAAGGAGGGGACTATTTAAGTGAATGTGTGGGATATTTTGTTGATGAGGACAGATGGGTAAACCTGCCACATATTCATAATCACCTCGATGGACATGCTGTTGCAGTAACAGAATCCTACGTGTATGTTGCTGGATCAATGGAGCCAGGGTTTGCTAAAACTGTTGAAAGGTATAGCCCAAATTTGAATACTTGGGAACATGTTTGTAGTCTGATGACAAGAAAGCATTCTTTTGGACTAACAGAAGTCAAAGGGAAGCTCTATAGCATTGGAGGACATGGCAACTTTAGTCCTGGTTTTAAAGATGTGACTGTTTATAATCCTGAGCTTGATAAATGGCACAACTTGGAATCGGCACCAAAGATTCTTCGAGATGTCAAAGCACTAGCCATTGAAGACCGGTTTGTATACATTGCCGCCCGCACTCCTGTAGACCGGGACACTGAAGATGGATTAAAGGCTGTAATTACTTGCTATGATACAGAGACTCGACAGTGGCAAGATGTGGAATCTTTGCCCCTTATTGACAATTACTGCTTTTTCCAAATGTCTGTGGTCAATTCAAACTTTTATCAGACAGCATCATGTTGTCCCAAGAGTTATTGTTTAGAAAACGAAGAAGCAGTAAGAAAAATTGCCAGCCAAGTGTCTGATGAGATCCTTGAAAGCTTGCCTCCAGAAGTCCTAAGCATCGAAGGAGCAGCAATTTGCTATTACAAAGATGATGTCTTCATTATAGGAGGCTGGAAAAACAGTGATGATATTGATAAACAGTATCGGAAAGAAGCCTACCGATACTGTGCTGAGAGGAAGAGGTGGATGCTTCTTCCTCCTATGCCACAACCTCGTTGTAGAGCCACTGCTTGTCATGTGAGGATCCCATACCGGTACTTGCATGGCACACAGAGATATCCTATGCCTCAAAACCTGATGTGGCAGAAGGACCGCATCAGACAGATGCAAGAGATACATCGTCACGCCCTGAACATGCGGCGAGTGCCAAGCTCTCAGATAGAATGCTAGTTTCTCTCAAGCGTGCCAATTAAAACTGTTATACCCGTTTCGTGAAGCTGAAGATATCCAGGCTGTTACTTGAAAAAGTATGTCGATAACTTATTTTCTACATGAACCGATTATTACCCCATATAAAGGAAATACAGTTAAAAACTAAAGAATGGGAGACTCAGTTCAATACATGGTCATTTTGTTAGCTTGCAATTTTTGTCTTTGGTTTGTTTGTTTGTGCTAGCTAAGTAAGATCTTACTAAGGACAAGTGGGAAAATCAGGTGTAGTTGCTTAAGTGTTTTCCTGCCAATTGAGTTGTAACTCCTTTGTCTTGGGGACTTATGTTTTGAACATGCGTTAAGCACCAATTTTATTTGCACATTTACTTTGATATTCTTTTTGATTTTTTATGAAATGATTGGTTTTGGCAAGATCTGACTTCTGCATTGAGCCCTCATCTGCAGGAGGCATGTGCAATAGTGAGACTGAAATTTGGATGAAAACACTCAATATTTCAGCAAGATAATTTGAGAATGTTTGCATTGATATTTTCTTATGTTTATCTAGAAGTGCCACTTTCATTCCTAGAAGATGTGACTGATGAGAAATTTTTGATTGGCTCATGCATTTTTTTGAATATTTTTCATTAGCAGCTGTTTATAGACTAAGCCTTCAATCTGAGCTGAGGGTAGTTGGCAAAAGTATAGATCTTTAGCTAATTGGCTAAATACAGAGCAAGTTACATGTGTGAATTTTGTTTCTCTAAGAAGAAAAGTATTAGTGTAGACTGAGAAATCAAAGGCATTTAAAATTTTAAAAATTTTTTTCAGGAGTTGCAGGATTACTTGAGGATATGTTAATGAGTGTAAATAATGCCTATGACAATCGACGCTCAATGCCTTCCATTTTAAGTTTTGCTCTAATGCATATTATATAGAATCATTATTCCTTTCTTTTTTTTTTTTTTTAGGCAGAGGCTTGCTCTTGTTGCCCAGGCTGGAGTGCAGTGGTGCCTGGAATTACAGGCGTGAACCACCGCACCCAACCCATTATTCCTTTCTACAAGAAACTTTTTTTTTTTTTCAAAATGGGAAGGAAGTCATAATTTAGAGAAATGTTGCTGAAGAGAAGCCTTATTATTTCTGATTGTTATATTTTATCCAGTTGCCCTACACTTTTAAACTTTGCCTGAGCCTAGGATACCAAATTTGGGTACATAATTTTGGCTTTTAAAGGTTTATGGGCTGGGCACGGTGGCTCATGACTGTAATCCCAGCACTTTGTGGGAGGCTGAGGTGGGCAGATTTTGAGCCCAAGAGTTCAAGACCAGCCTGGGAAACATAGCAAGACCCTGTCTCTACAAAAAGTACAAAAATTAGCTGAGTGTGGTAGCTGGCACATGCCTGTAGTCCTTCCTACTTGAGGCCAAGGTGGGAGGATCAGCAGAGCCCGGGGAGGTTGAGGGTGAAGTGAGCCGTGATCATGCCCCACTACCCTGGGTGACAGAAACACGGTGTCTGAAAAAAAAATTAAAAAGATCACTGAAGCTATATTTTATTTAGTTTTATACATTGTTCTAATTTATGTCTCCTGAGCTTTATAAAAGTTAGCACTCAAGTTGACTCTTTTTTTTGGGGGGGTGGGGGGATGGAGTCTCACTTTGTCACCTAGGTTGGACTGCAGTGGTACGATCTTGGCTCACTACAACCTCCACCTCCTGGACACAAGCCATCCTCCCATCTCAGCCTACTGAGTAGCTGGGACTACAGGCATGCACCACCATGCCCAGCTAATGTTTTTTTGTATTTTTGGTAGAGACAGGGTTTCGCTATGTTACCGAGGCTGGTCTCCAACTCCTGGGCTCAGGAGATCCACCCATGTCAGCTTCCCAAGGTGCTGGGATTACAGGTGTGATCCACCACGCCTGGCCTCAAATTAACTTCTTTTTCTTTTTTTTGAAACAGAGTCTCACTTTGTCACTCAGGCTGGAGTGGCGCAATCTCAGCTCACTGCAACCTCCACCTCCCGGGCTCATGCGATTCTCCTGCTTCAGCCTCCTGAGTAGCTGGGAATGCAGGCGTGTGCCACCACGCCTAGCTAATTTTTGTATTTTTAATAGAGATGGGGGGGGGTCTCACCATGTTGGTTAGGCTGGTTTCGAACTCCTGACCTTGTGATCCTCCCACCTCAGCCTCTCAAAGCGCTGGGATTACAGGCGTGAGCCACCATGGCTGGCCCTCAAATTGACTCTTAATGCTCAGTTAGTATAAAGGATTCCTAACAGTTTACAATGTGGTTTTCTTGTTTTTGTTGTTGTTTTGTTTTGTTTTTTTAAGATATGAGGTCTCACCTTATTGGCCAGGCTGGTCTCAAGCTCCTTTCCTCAAGCAACCCTCCCACCTTGGCCTCCCAATGAGCCACCTGCCCAATGATTTATCCTGTTTCTTAAGGACTGTCTTTACCTTCTTAGACATTTTGGAATACCATCCTAGAAGTCAAATTCCAAGTGCAGTAATTTTTTTTTTTCCCTAGTCCATTATAGTTAATCTTCTTGTTAGTAATCAAATACCAAAAGAGAAAAGCACAACCAGAAATTTTGGCTATTTGCTGCAAGACTAATAGTTTTAGGTCTTGGGCTCTATACTAAGAACTTGAAATTTTTAAATTAGTATCCCTGCCTAGGTGAAAAGTTTTTTTTTTTTTTTGAGACAGGGTCTCGCTCTGTCGCCCAGGCTGGAGTGCAGTGGCCGGATCTCAGCTCACTGCAAGCTCCGCCTCCCGGGTTTACGCCATTCTCCTGCCTCAGCCTCCCGAGTAGCTGGGACTACAGGCGCCCGCCACCTTGCCCGGCTAGTTTTTTGTATTTTTTAGTAGAGACGGGGTTTCACCGTGTTAGCCAGGATGGTCTCGATCTCCTGACCTCGTGATCCGCCCATCTCGGCCTCCCAAAGTGCTGGGATTACAGGCTTGAGCCACCGCGCCCGGC
>NW_016807094.1:251047-262357 GCF_001698545.2 Rhinopithecus bieti
CCGAAAAGTTTTAATAAATATGTTGAAAATCAACTTTAAATCCATTCAATTTAGACTGGAGTGGGCGTGAGAAACTGCAAGTCTATTTCTACATATAAGGATATATTATTCTACCCCACTACTACCTTTTTCTCAATTTCCATTTCTTTGTAGTTACTTTAATAAAAGCCATTTGGATTCTGAGAAGCACTAATTCTTAGTTGTGAGAGGTCTATGCATGTAAGACAGAATCATTAAATGAAGCTCATTAAATGGAGTTCTCATTTCTCTCCAATAGACTATGCTAGCAAACTTCCTTTTCTTGATTGTGTTTAAATAATTTAGTATCTCACTATGATAACAGTTTTTCACTGGAAGGATGTGATGTGTTTTTTGTTTTTTTGTTCTCAGAGCTGTCTTCTGAGATAATCATTACCAAGTCATTTGTGGGGTTGTGTTTTTTTCACATGATGTGACAGAAATTATAACTCATAAGATTTAGGCATAATCTGGTTTTAAAACCTTGATTGAGGCCGGGCGCGGTGGCTCATGCCTGTAATCCCAGCACTTTGGGAGGCCGAGACGGGTGGATCACAAGGTCAGGACATCAAGACCACCCTGGCTAACACAGTGAAACCCCGTCTCTACTAAAAATACAAAAAATTAGCCAGGTGCGGTGGCAGGCACCTGTAGTCCCAGCTACTCAGGAGACTGAGGCAGGGGAATGGTGTGAACAGGAGGTGGAGGTTGCAGTGAGCCGAGATCACGCCACTGCGCTCCATCCTGGGCGACAAAGCCAGACTTTGTCTCAAAAAAAAAAAGAAAAAAAGAAAAAAAAAAACCTTGATTGAAACTGTTGTTTTTTAACTTAGCAGGCAGCCTAGGCCACGGCTGAAAAGAAGGGGTAAGTCCTTCATTGCATGATGATGTGTGCAGGTTTTCCTGAATTTCTAATTTTTATATTTGAATTCACGTGTAATTTCACATCAATAACTTGTGTTTCTGAAATATCCTAACTAACTTGTTAATAAGGAAAGAAACCAGATTTGCTTAAATCTGTTCAAGGCTGACATTCTGAAATTCTTAACTGGAAATAACTTCCCAGAGTATTTGCAAAGGTTCTAATTACAAGGATCAGGCCTAAAATAGCTCCTTGGGAAAGAAGTTTCCTTGTTGATGAGAAAACTTAAAAGATTGTTTTTGGTAATGTAAGCAGTTAAAAATATGACTTTAGAAGGACAGCTTAATGCGTATTCAAGCAAACCTTTGTTTTGTTGTTCTCCTTTTGTTCGTAGAAGAGAGAGGAAGTCATTATACCAAAAAGTAATAGTTACATAACTTTGAGTGAGGCTACTTACATCTTAGAATGGGTATCCTTGAACTATATCTACCCCACCATGGCTTAAAAAAAAAATCAGTGGTATATATTGAGAATGTCAGTCATGAGCTTAGTGTTTAAGTAACACATCCCACTTACAGTTGTTTGCATGATTAGTCTTGTGTATCATGATACTCAACTTTGCGTTTGCTGTGCCAGTTCAAAAATAACTTTTTTGCTAAAAACTCTTAAAATTCATGACATAAGTTTTGTTTTGATCACCTGGTTTTATATAGTATTTCTGGGACCAAAAAATTTAAATATACCTTTTTAATATAGAACAGAAGTTTGAAGCTGGAAAGATAGTGTTTATGGAAGACTTGTGTGTTTTTGTTTTTTTAAACCCATCAGGCTGCTGGTAAGGCAGTTTCTAGGGCTAACTTTTCCTCCTTACCTCTTGACTAGTGTAGCATGTGGTATGTTTAAAATACTTCATTTTCTGCTTCGTAATTCTAATATCAACACTATGGTGTATGTAGACAGGTGAGCTGAATGGTATGTTTTAGTTATTTGGTCTAATCAAGCATAACTAAAGGGACTTCTTTTTTGGTACTTTTCTCAAATTAAGTTTAAATATAGTATACTGGCCACATTTCATGTCTTTGAAAGTTTACATTACTGTAAACCAAGTACTCTGTCTACACCAGAGGGTGCTTTAACTATAAAATATTTGAAAAACAATTCAGTCTCTCCTGAACTCTCAAACATTTTGGCACAGTTCATCACTCCAGTTTGTTACTTTCTTGAGAATAGTCCATTTTTTGTTTTTGTGATTATAACGTATGTTCTGGTCATTGGAAACAGAACAGCTCATAGTTGAGTGATGTAATATAATAACAGTAATATAACCTAGTAGTCATTTTGCTTCAAGGAATTTAATTAGATAGCAAAATCACTGCTGTTTATTACATTGTAGGGCTTTTTGTCTTTCTCAGTGACCATCACTACGAATGTCTTACATTGAAGCACAGACTGCAGAGCACTTGTTAACTTAATCCTCCTGCATAATGCACTCGTGAAAAGTAGTGCTTGCTAGGTGTTTGAAGATTTTATGATCCATGTGCTTAGGCTCGTTGAGTTATTTGTAAAATAAACATTTAGTTTGAGTTGATGCGGTGAGTTTTTTGGGCTAGTAGTGTCCGTGTCCCTACTCTACTGAAAATGTAATCTTCACTATTTCCCTTTAAGTCAGAGGAGATGTAGTAGTTAGAATACCTTGAGACATTACATTGTAAAATAGCTCATTTTATGTTCCTGAAGTTATCTTGTTCTCTGTTAAAGCTACTAATTGTCTCAGTGTAAGTTTTAAATAAATATATTTCTTTAAAGCTGGTTTGTACTGTGTGACTTTTTTTTTCTTCTTTATGCACTGTTGGATATAATTGCCTTCTTCCCTCCCTCCTACTCCCTCATTCATCCAACCATTGGCTCTCTTAAGTTGAACATTTTCCAGTACTCTTCAAAGTTTAAACACTGCATTTATTTAAAAAAAAGAATTAATTCTTATTGCTTAGACTTTTTATTAGGTAAATGAAGAGGCTTATACAGGTAGGGTACTTGTCGAAGCAGAATATTTTACTTCATCTCGCAGTGCTAATCCTGGGAAGTTGTCCCGTCTAGCTGCGTATTCCCCAACATTGGCCAGCCCTGGTACTACACAGCAGCTCAGAGCACTGCGGTATATGCTCATGTCGTGAGCATCATACCACTCATCGGTCTTTTCGTCATAGCACTCAACATTAAAGGTGGTGGTAAAACCATTAAAGCCACCCACCACGAACAAGAGGTCGTCCACCACCTCGATGCCAAAATTGCTACGAGGATTAAACATAGTGGGGATTGTGCGCCAAGTGTTAGCCACAGGGCTGTAGGCTTCTGCACTTCTAAGTCGATTAGCTCCGTCAAAGCCACCTACCTGTGGATAGCAAAAGAAACACGGTTGACTGCTAACTATTGATTCTGTTCACTGAGGAAGCCCTCGTTGGGGGTACCAGTGATTTCGTAACTCCCTCTTCCATTATCTTCCATGAAAAAAAGCCCTTCAAATACCAATAGTAGCATAAACCCATTTACTAATACAAATTCTAGGGATAATGTGTTTTTTTTTTTTTTGTAGTAGTAAACTTACCGCATATACATGTTCTCCATAAGCAATCACGCCTATTCCACTCCTCCTGCTTCTCATGGGTGCTATGACTGTCCACTGATTACTTTCAGTGTTGTACACTTCCGCTGTAAACAGGCACTCGTTTCCATTAAACCCACCACATATGTAGACCTGTGTGAAGAGTTCCAAGATTATTAAAATTCCCACTCTAGGGAGTAGAAAGAAAGGATATGTGTGTGATGGTAGTGGGCACTTAATTCCAGTCTGTACCATCTGAATTTCTTTTTTTCATACGTGCATGCATTGCTTTTTATTTATTTTTAGAGACGGAGTCTCACTCTGTCACCCAGGCTGGAGTGCAGTTGCGCCATCTCGGCTCACTCCGCCACCCAGGTTCTAAGAATTCTCCTGCCTCAGCATCCGGAGTAGCTGGGACTACAGGCGCACACTGCCACGCCCTGCTAATTTTTTGTATTTCAGTAGAGACGAGGTTTCCACCGTGTTGCCCAGGCTGGTCCCAAACTCCTGAGTTCAGGCAATCCACCCGCATCGACTTCCCAAAGTGCTAGGGTTACAGGCATGATACACTGCCGACCTATTTTTATTTTTTGAGATGGAGTCTCGCTCTGTCGCCTGGGCTGGAGTGCAGTGGAGCCATCTCGGCTCACTGCAAACTCCGCCTCCTGAGCAGCTGGAATTACAGGTGCACGCCACCACACCTGGCTAATTTTTGTATTTTTACTGGAGACGGGGTTTCATCATGTTGGCCAGGCTGGTCTCAAACTCCTGACCTCAAGTGATCCGCCCACTTTGGCCTCCCAAAGTGCTGAGATTACAAACATGAGACACCGGGCCCGGCCACATTACTACTTTTTTTTTTTTTTTTTGAGAGGGAGTCTTGCTCTGTCCTCCAGGCTGGGGTGCAGTGGTGCGATCTCGACGCACTGCAACCTCCACCCACTGCAGCCTCTGCCTCCCGGGTTCAAGTGATTCTCCTGCCTCAGCCTCCTGAATAGCTGGGACTACAGGCGCCTGCCACCATGCCCAGCTAATTCTTTGTATTTTTAGTAGAGACGGGGTTTCACCATGTTGGCCAGGATGGTCTTGATGTCCTGACCTTGTGATCTGCCCGCCTTGACTTTGCGAAGTGCTGGGATTACAGGTGTGAGCCACGAGCCCAGCCTGCATTACTTTTTTTTTTTCTTTTTCTTTTTTTTTTTTTTTTTTTTTGAGATGGAAGTCTTGCACTGTCACCCGGGCTGGAGTGCAATGGTGCCATCTCGGCTCATTGCAATCCTCTGCCTCCTGGGTTCAAGCGATTCTCTTGCCTCAGCCTCCCGAGTAGCTGGGACTACAGGCGCCCACCACCAGGCCCGGCTAATTTTTTGTATTTTTAGTAGAGACAGGCTTTCACTATGTTGGCCAGGCTGGTCTCGAACTCCTGACCTAGTGATCAGGAGCCTTAGCCTCCCAAAGTGCTGGGATTACAGGCATGAGCCACCGCGCCCGGCCTCGCATTACTTTTTAATAAGCAAAATAAAAGACAGTTGCAACTAGTCACCTTGTCCATTGAAGAAAGAATGAGTATTCCAAATGAATACTGCCACTTCATCTTCCATCCACCCCAAAAAAGAGCAGTATCATTTCTTGGCTTGTACTTTGTATCCACATCTTCCCCTCCCACCCTGGTCCTTTACCTTCCCATAGAGTGTTGTGGCACTTGCATCACTCCTCTGTTCGTGCATGGGGGCGATGAGTGTCCATTGATTGGTCTCTGGCTCATAACGTTCAGCAGTGTTTAGACGCACATAGCCATCAAATCCTCCCATGGCATAAATAAAATTGCTGAGGACTGTCACACTGACATAGCAACGTCTGGAGTGCATCGGGGCCACTTGATGCCATGTTTTCTTGACTGGGTCAAAACGCTTAACACTATTGAAATAGTCTACACTATCAAACCCCCCAATGATATACACATAGCCTTTCAAATAGGCTGCCCCGTGGTAGGCACGGGGACTCTCTTCCTCACAAGTAACGTTCACCCATCTGTCTGCCCGAGCGTCATAGGCCTCAATAGCATTGGTGGGGCTCCCACCACTCCAGCCACCAATTGCAAAGAGGATGGCATAGGGCAAGCGGGGTCTGGTGAGTGGGTTGGTGAAATCAGAATTAGAGGGTCCGTTCATGTTGAGGTCATACATGGCCTTTAGGGCATTAATGATGACTGGTTTGCATTCCTCACTATCTTTGACATAGTCATTCATCTTAACATTGTTCATGAAGTACTCAGCATGCATTAGGGCCAGGCGAACCTAAGAAGCAAACGCAGAAAGTCATTCAGGTGATGTGAGGGTGCCAGGAAATCCCACATCCTTAACCCCCATGTTACAATCTGCCTTTGAATTGCTGGAAATATTTTGGTTTGTTTTTGAAATGTATAAGTCACAGTTTAAATAGTCAATTTTGAGGTTCACACCATAATCCCAGCACTTTGGGAGGCCGAGGCAGGCGAATCACTTGAGGCCAGGAGTTTGAGACCAGCCTGGCAACATAGCAAGACTATCTCTACTAAAAATACAAAAATTGGGGCCAGGTGAGGTGGCTCATGGCCGTAATCCCAGCACTTGGGGAGGCCAAGACGGGCGGATCACCTGAGGTCAGTTCTAGACCAGCCTTGCCAACATGGCAAAACTCCATCTCTACTAAAAATACAAAAATTAGCTGAGCGTGGTGGCACGTTCCTATAATCCCAACTACTCAGGAAGCTGAGGCAAGAGAATCGCTTGATCCAGGGAGGCAGAGGTTGCAGTGAGCCAAGATCGCCCCACTGCACTCCAGCCTGGGCCACAGAGCGAGACTCCATCTCACAAAAAAAAAAAAAAAAAAAAAAAAAAAAAATCAATCTTGGGCCGCAGTGGCCCTCACACCTGTAGATCCAGCAGCTTTTGGGAGGCCGAGGTGGGGGCAGATCACTTGAGGTGCAGCATTTGAGACCAGTCCTGGCCCAACATGGTGAAACCAACTCTGTCTCTATCTAAAAATACAAAAATTAGGCTGGGCGTGGTGGCAGGCACCTATAATCCCAGCCTACTCAAGGAGGCTGAGCCAGGAGACTGGTTTGACTCGGGAGGTGGAGGTTGCAGTCGAGCCAAGTCGGGCGCTACCGCACATCCAGCCTGGGTGACAGAGCTAGACTGTTCCCATCTTCGAAAAAAAGAAGAAAAAAAAATTAGCCAGGCATGCGGTGCCGCTGCCTGTAGTCCCAGCTACTCTCAAGGCTAAGGCGTTGAGTAAGCTTGACACCCAGGAAGGTGGAGGTTGCCAGTTGAGTCTGGGATCAGCACCAAGCAAGCAACTCCAGCCTGGTGACAGAGTGAAAGAAGCATCTGTCTCAAAATAAATAGTCGTCAGCTGGGCGGGCCAGTGGCCTGCATGCCTGTAATCCCCAACACTGGGGTGCCGAGGTGGGCAGATCACGAGTCAGGAGATCGAGAGCCATCCTGGCTAACAACGGTGAAACCCCCGTCTCTACCTAAAGGTACAGAAAAGTTAGACCGAGTGTGGTGGCAGGCACCTGTAGTGCCCCGGGCTACCCCCTGGGGAGGCTGCAGGCCAAGGAGAATGGAGTGGTGTGAAGGCAGAGTTGGGCAGTGAGCCCGAGAAGGGACGGCAGAGGGGAGAGCGCAGAGTTGCAGTGAGCCGAGATCGGGCGTCATGTGCACTCCAGCCTGGCGACAGGAGTGGACTCCTTCTCAAAACTAAATAGATACCCAATAGTCATTTTGGGCCGCGAGGTGTATATACAGTTTGAAGCTGAGAATAAGCTGATAGAAGGACAGCCTCAAGGGGCCACAGAGCAATCCCATTCTTGCCATGGTGCAAGTAGCCATTAGACCAGGAAAAACCATGGTAATTGTTAGTAATTAGTATGTCTGTATATGGTAAATAATGCTTATTAGCAACGCCAACTGACGGCACATGTGTGCAATACTCATGATTCTTGTGTTTTTTGGTTTTTTGTTAATTTGAGACCGAGTCTCACTCTGTTGCCCCAGCTGGAGTGCAGTGTGTGTGATGCTCGGCCTGCACTGCAGGCTCTTCCGCGCTAACCGGGTTCCAAGTTATCTCGCTGCCCTCAGCCTTCGCTTAGTAGCTAATGATTAGCAGGCATGCCCCACCCATACCCAGCTAATTTTTGTATTTCAGTAGAGAGCCCCCACCGTGTCTGCTATGTTGGCCCAGGGCCTGGTCTTGACCCTGACGCTCAGATGATCCACTCCCACGTCGCACCTCTCCAAAAAGTGGCTAGATTATAAAGAACTGAGGCCAGCTGTGACAGCCATGATTTTGGTTGCTAATTCAACTTCTTACTTTAGGGTAATCGGATAAGAACTTGCATATGGAAGGAAAAAAAGCTTGAAAGGAATTTCAGCACTTTGCGAATTCTTTTTTTGAGAGCAGGGCTCACTCTACTGCCCAGGCTGGCTTGGCAGTGAGGCGATCACAGCACACTGGCAGTCTTTGACCCTCCAGGCTCAAGAGTCACCCCATTTCAGCCTCTCACCCGTAGCTTGCCTGGCAGGCATGCACCCACCCAAGCCTGGTTAATTTTTTTTTCTTTTTTGAGATGGAGTCCTCGCTCTGTCGCCGGCAGGCTGGAGTGCAGGTGGCGTGATCTCAGCTTACTGCAAGCTCCGCCTCGCCAGAGTTCCATGCCAATTCTCTCTGCCTCAGCCTCCCAAGTAGCTGTACTGAACAGGCCACGCCACCACCATGCCTCAGCTAATTTTTTGTATTTTTAGTACGAGACAGGGTTCACCGTGTTAGCCAGGATGGTCTTGATCTCCTGACCTTGTGATCTGCCTGTCTCAGCCTCCCAAAGTGGTGATTACAGACATGAGCCACCGCGCCCTATTTTAATTTTTTTTTTTTTTTTTTTTGAGATGGAATCTTGTTCTGTTGCCCTGGCTGGAGTGCAATGGCATGATCTCGGCTCACTGCAACCTCTGCCTCCCAGGTTCAATTGATTCTCCTGCCTCAGCCTCCTGAGTAGCTGAGATTACAGGTGCGCACCACCATGCCCAGCTAATTTTTATGTTTTTAGCAGAGACTGGGTTTTACCATGTTGGCCAGGCTGGTCACAAACTCCTGACCTCAGGTGATCCGCCCACCTCGGCCTCCCAAAGTGCTGGGATTACAGGCGTGATCCACTGCACCTGGTCAAATTTTGTAATTTTAAATTTTTATAACCTATGTTGCCCAGGCTGGCCTCAAACTCTGGGTTCAAGTGATTCTCCCACCTTGGCCTCCCAAAGTGAGCCACCACACCCCTCCTAGAATTATTTTGAAGGCTCTCTTCTTCCCCCACCACCAGGAAGGATTTTGGTCAAAGAATATAACTTAGGTAAAAAGAACTAGTAATGCCAAGGGAAAAGACAGTTGCAAAATTCCAGAGAATAGTAGATGCCTTCTATCTAAGGACATGTAAATACAGCCTTGGGATCCGTCATATGTCTGAATTTTGCTTTTAGGACAATCTTTCTGGGATAAATGAATCAAGAGTGAACACTGACCTTAGGAAGCAAAATTGAAATGTGCTGCTTTCTATTTTGGGGGTCATGAGAAATCCACTTTAAAATGGCCTCAAATACAGCATCTTCCTGTTTGACATTGAGCTCATCTTTCTCGATGATATCCTTAAGTTCAGTGACCGAGAGCTCTAAAAATTCTGCAGAGACTTTCACCATCTCCTCGAAGTTGTGCAGTATGAACATGTAGGCCTTCTGCCTCAGCTCAGGACAGTAGTAGTAGTCTGTGAACTTACAGATGCCGATACAATTATCCAAGCACAGCTCCGACTTGAGGAACTCGCAGCAACCCCTGACAATACCCATGATGTTAAACTGATCTGCGGCAGCAAGCAGTTTCTCCACATTGTCCGGTGTGATAGGCACGGTCCGGGTGTATGCATACTCAATGATCAGCTTCATCATGTCGGGAGAAATGCCAGGGATGTTGTATACCTTCTTTTCAGTGTTGTTCCAGCCACTTGTAAACAAAGCTCTGGAAAAAAGAAAGAAACTGGCAGCCACGGAAACATTTCTATCCTGTTAGGTGAGTACATTGGAAATGGCCTCAGGAAGCGGGGTGCAGGCATGTGCTATATACAGTGGACAAGAAGAACTTTGACTTTGGGGCCGGGCACGGTGGCTCATGCCTGTAATCCCAGAACTTTGGGAGGTTGAGGCGGGTGGATCACGAGGTCAGGAGATCGAGACCATCCTGGCTAACACGGTGAAACCCTGTCTCTACTAAAAATACAAAAAATTAGCCGAGCGTGGTGGCGGGCGCCTGTAGTCCCAGCTACTTGGAGGCTGAGGCAAGAGAATGGCGTGAACCTGGGAGGTGGAGTTTGCAGATCGCGCCACTGCACTCCAGCCTGGGTGATACAGCAAGACTCCATCTTGGTTGGGGGAAAAAAAAAAGAACTTTGACTTTGGTCACTCTTACCTTGTGGATGGAGAAATTAAGATTTAGAACTGAGAGTAAGACCCAGGTCTCTTGGGCCAGGCGTGGTGGCTCACGCCTATAATCCCAGCACTTTGGGAGGCCAAAGCAGGTGGATCACGAGGTCAGGAGTTCAAGATCAGCCTGGCCAACATGGTGAAACCCTGTCTCTACCAAAAATACAAAAGTTAGCTGGGCGTGGTGGCACATGCCTGTAGTCCCAGCGACTTGGGAGGCTAAGGCAGGAGAATCGCTTGAACTTGGGAGGCGGAGGTTGCAGTGAGCTGAGATCACGCCACTACACTCTAGCCTGGTGATAGCGTGAGACTCCATTTCAAAAAAAAAAAAAAGTTTTTTTCATATAAATGTGAGATTGGGGTGGGGAGAGTCTCCCTATATTGCCCAGGCTGGTCTCGAACTCCTGGGCTCAAGTGATGCCCAGGATGATGATTTTATATGCATTTTACTTATTTAATTCCTATTTCCCCTTCTAGAGGGTAAACTTCATGAGAATAGGAATGTTTCTGTTTTTATTCACTGTTTTTTGTTTTCTATTTTTGAAACAAGGCGTTGTTCTATCACCCAGGGCAGAGTGCAATGGCATGATCTTGGCACACTGCAACCTCTGACTCCTGGGTGCAAGCGATTTTCCTGCCTCAGCCTCCTGAGTAGCTGGGATTATGGGTGTGCGTCACCATGCTCAACTAATTTTTGTATTTTTTAGTAGAGATGCGATTTCACCATGTTGGTCAGGCTGGGTCTCTAACTCCTGACTTCAGGTGATCCACCTGCCTCGGCCTCCCAAAATGCTGGGATTACAGGCGTGAGCTGCTGCATCTGGCCAGTTGTTTTCTTTTTTCAGTACCCAGAATAGTGCTGTAACAAAATAGGCATTCAATTTTTTTTTTTTTTTTGAGATGGAGTTTCACTCTTTGTTGCAGTGGCATGATCTTGGCTCACTGCAACCTCTGCCTCCAGGGTTCAAGCGATTCTCCTGTCTCAGCCTCTCGAGTAGCTGGGTGGCATACAGATGCATGCCACTACACCCAGCTAATCTTTGTATTTTTAGTAGAGACAGGGTTTCATCATATTGGTCAGGCTTGTCTCGAAGTCCTGACCTCAGGTGATCTGCCCACCTCGGCCTCCCAAAGTGCTGGGATTACACAGGTGAGCCACTGTGCCTGGCCTTTGCTTCCTTGTTGTAAGAAGTTTAAGGAAATGTGGTCTTAGAGATCAAATTATTCCGCTAGAGCAGGGGTCTGCAAACCTATGGACTCTGTCCAAATTTGGCCCACCTGCTGCCCACAAATTAAGAATGATTTTTACATTTTAAATG
>NW_016807094.1:265498-271471 GCF_001698545.2 Rhinopithecus bieti
AAAAAAAAAAAAAAAAAAAATAGAAAAATTAGCTGGGATGGCGGCACATGCCTGTAGTCCCAGCTACTCGAGAGGCTGAGGCAGGAGAATCGCTTAAAACCGGGAGGTGGAGGTTGCAGTGAGCTGAGATTGTGCCACTGCACTTCAGCCTGGTGACAGACTCCATCTCAAAAAAAAAAAAAAAAAGAAAAAATTAATTAATTAAATTCTTTCTTTTTTTAGAGACAGGTCTTGCTCTCTCACCCAGGCTGGAGTGCAATGGTGTGATCATAGATCACTACAGCCTCCACCTCTTGGGCTCAAGTGATCCTATCACCTCAGCCTCCTGAGTAGCTGGGATTACAGGTGCTCTGCACCGTGCCCAGCCAACGCTGATTACATTTCAGAAAGCTGTCCCGGGTCTCCCAGTCCCCTGGATGGGTTAGTCACTCAGTTTCTTCTGGAATGAGGAATGGCCTAGTTAACAGAGCACCTTCTGGGTGATTAACAGAATTCAGTTTATGGCTCCTTCATCTCTCCTCCCATCCAGCCGTGTGGTTTTTCTGTTTTTGTTTCTGAGACAGGGTGTCATCTGTCGCCCAGGCTGGAGTGCAGTGATGCGATCTCGGCTCACTGGAGCCTGGACCTTCCGGGCTCAAGTGATCCTCCTGCCTCAGCCTCCCGAGTAGCTGGGACTACAGGTGCGCATCACCACGCCCGGTTAATTTTTGTATTTTTGGTAGAGACGGGGTTTCGTCATGTTGCCCAGGCTGGTCTCGAACTTTTCGGCTCAAGCGATCCTTCTGCCTCGGCCTCCCAAAGTCCTGGAATTACAGGCGCGAGCCACCGCGCCCAGCCCCAGCCATGTTTTTGTCACACAAACTTTCAGCCTGGAAATGACCACGCTTGGCAAGGCTTTTCCTCCACAAAGAGTGGCAGAACCCTACCTACCCACGTAACCCCAACACCCTGGGACCTTCACCCTGCTCTTCACAATAAATAGCACCCTCCTCCAATTTGCCTAGCGCACCGGGAAAGTCCACCCGGATCGTGGCCATCTCCGGGACCACACGATTCTCGGCCCCGCCCCCGGCCCCGCCCCCGCCGGGCTGCAGGCTGGAGGCGACGCCTGCGCAGTGCGGTCGCGGGGCTGTCGTTGTCCACCGCGCCACCGACCGGGCCTCGAACGGGATGGCGGAGGAGGTGAGGAGGGAGGAAGCGTCCGGAGTGGGGCGGGCCCGGACTCCGACCCCCGGGGCGCTCCGAGCCCCCCAGCGGGTTACCGAGGCAGCACCGATCCACCCAGGCCAGTAGCCACCCCATTGCGCACCCCGGCCCCGGCCCAGACTCACACGCGCGCCCGAGCGAGCCCCGGGCTCCCCTCGGACTCAGCGCGGCGCGGGGGTCAGTGGTTCTCTCGGGTCTCGGGACAGGTGAGCACCCTGATGAAGGCCACGGTCCTGATGCGGCAGCCTGGGCGGGTGCAGAAGATCATGGGCGCTCTCCGCAAGGGCGGCGGAGACAGGTTACAGGTACCTCGGAGGCTGGCGGGGGCCGGCAGGGCTGGGGGCGGCTGGGGAGGCTTCCAGCCCATTGGGTCTTCCCGCTTTGCTCTGCCGCGGACCCCTGCTAGCTCTCCGCCCTAAGAAATGGCCGGGAGCTTGAAGGAGAGCGGGTTGGTTCGCCTGTCCTAAATCCCAGATTTCAGATTTCTCCATATGGTCATGCTGCTTCCTCTAATTGGACAGAATGCGCCCCACACCAGTACCTGGGGCCTTATCCTCCCCAAGCCTGCGACTCCCCAGTAAGTTGAAGATGTCCAGATGGGCCTTAATGGTAGAGATCTCTTAGGAAGGACCTGATATTGAAGGAGTCAGAGGAGTCCTGAGTATTTCACCCTCACCCCTACACTAGGAGACTGCGTTTTCCTCAGGGTTAACGGGTACTAATTAGGATCACTTCCGCTCTATCCCTCTGTGTCACTCGGTAACTCCCCCAGGGCTTTGCCTACCATCCTGGCCACTGAGCTGTTTTGATTTCCGTAATCATCCTTCAGGCTGAGGCAGGGCCACACTAGAAGGTGCCTATTTAGGCATCATCTCTCTTTTGCCTTATAGGTGATTTCTGATTTTGACATGACCTTGAGCAGGTTTGCATATAATGGAAAGCGATGTCCTTCTTCTTACAGTAAGTCACATTCTAGCTTGCCTTGTTGGGCTTGACAAGATGATGGGTTCTTTTTTTTTTTTTTTTTTTTTTTTTTGTGAGCAACAAGGCTGTTTATTTCACCTGGGTGCAGGTGGGCTGAGTCCGAAAAGAGAGCAAAGGGTGGTGGGATTATCATTATTTCTTATAGGTTTTGGGATAGGCAGTGGAGTTAAGAGCAATGTTTTGGGGACAGGGGGTGGATCTCACAAAGTATATTCTCAAGGGTAGGGAGAATTACAAAGAACCTTCTTAAGGGTGGGGGAGATTACAAAGTACATTGATCAGTTAGGTTGGGGCAGAAACAAATCACAATGGTGGAATGTCATCAGTTAAGGCTATTTTCACTCTTTTGTGGATCTTCAGATGCTTCAGGCCATCTGGATGTATACGTGCAGGTCACAGGGATATGATGGCTTAGCTTAGGCTCAGAGGCCTGACATTTCCATCTTCTGATATAACATCAGTGAGATGTTCCTTGAGCTGGTTGGTCTGAGGACCCGAGGTTATAGGTGGATCTCTTCATGGAGTGAGGGTGAGGACAGGGGACTGGTGTCCTGAAGGAGTCCCGCCGACCCAGGTCTTCGGCACCAAATGTCTCACGCATCCAGGTGAAGAGACCACCAAACAGGCTTTGTGTGAGCAACATGGCTGTTTATTTCACCTGGGTACAGGTGGGCTGAGTCTGAAAAGAGAGTCAGCCGATGATGGGTTCTAAGGGACAAGTAAAAGGAGTTTTCTCTTTTTCCAGATATTCTAGATAATAGCAAGATCATCAGTGAGGAGTGTCGGAAAGAGGTGGGTTGCTCCCGTCCTTTGCTCAGAAATGGTTGTCATATGCTACTTCAAATGGTTCCTGATTGGAACCAAAGGTTCTAGTATAGAGACCTTAGAAAATTAATTTTTAAAAAATTGTTGTTTTGCTAAGGAGGATCTAGTTTTAATACATGAAGACAGCTTTTCCTTACTGGCCAGGACATATGATGATTAATGGTTGGAACTGGATATTATACTTACTGTTGGCTATGGAGTTTACAAGAGATTTGAACATTATGGAGGTTCAGCAACTTACCCAGGGTCAAATAGCAGAGCTTGTTTGTTTGTTTGTTTGTTTGTTTGTTTTGAGACAAGGTCTCACTCTATCACCCAGGCTGGAGTGCAGTGGCTTGATCATTACTCACTGCAGCCTTGACCTCCTAGGCTCAAGCGATCCTCCTGCCTCAGCCTACCGAGTAGCTGGAACTACAGGCATGTGCCATTACACCTAGCTAATTTTAAAAATTTTTTGTAGAGATGGGGTCTCACTATGTTGCCTAGGTTGGTCTTGAACTCCTGAACTCAAGCAATCCTCCTGCTTCAGCCTCCCCAAAGTGTTGGGCTTGTAGGCATGAGCTACCACACCTGGCCTTTTTAAAAGAAAATTTATATTCTTCTGTTGGGTTCTAGTGTGTGTCTGTGTGTGTGTGTGTGTACGTATATGGGTGTGTGTGTGTGTGTGTNGAATCGCTTGATCCAGGGAGGCAGAGGTTGCAGTGAGCCAAGATCGCCCCACTGCACTCCAGCCTGGGCCACAGAGCGAGACTCCATCTCAAAAAAAAAAAAAAAAAAAAAAAAAAAAAAAATCAATCTGGGCGCAGTGGCTCACACCTGTAATCCCAGCACTTTGGGAGGCCGAGGTGGGCAGATCACTTGAGGTCAGGCATTTGAGACCAGCCTGGCCAACATGGTGAAACCTCTGTCTCTACTAAAAATACAAAAATTAGCTGGGCGTGGTGGCAGGCACCTATAATCCCAGCTACTCAGGAGGCTGAGGCAGGAGACTTGCTTGAACTCGGGAGGTGGAGGTTGCAGTGAGCCAAGATCGCGCTACCACACTCCAGCCTGGGTGACAGAGCTAGACTCCATCTCAAAAAAAAAGAAGAAAAAAAAATTAGCCAGGCATGGTGCCGCGTGCCTGTAGTCCCAGCTACTCTCAAGGCTAAGGCGTGAGAATTGCTTGAACCCAGGAGGTGGAGGTTGCAGTGAGCTGTGATCACACCACAGCACTCCAGCCTGGGTGACAGAGTGAGACTCTGTCTCAAAATAAATAGTCGTCGGCTGGGCGCAGTGGCTCATGCCTGTAATCCCAACACTGGGAGGCCGAGGTGGGCAGATCACGAGGTCAGGAGATCGAGACCATCCTGGCTAACACGGTGAAACCCCCGTCTCTACTAAAGGTACAAAAAGTTAGCCGAGTGTGGTGGCAGGCACCTGTAGTCCCGGCTACTGGGGAGGCTGAGGCAGGAGAATGGAGTGGTGTGAAGGCAGAGGTTGCAGTGAGCCGAGAGGGAGGCAGAGGGGAGGCAGAGGTTGCAGTGAGCCGAGATCGCGTCATTGCACTCCAGCCTGGGCGACAGAGTGAGACTCCTTCTCAAAACTAAATAGATAAATAGTCATTTTGGGGAGGTGGTATATACATTTGGAAGCTGAGAATAAGCTAGATAGAAGGCACCTCAAGGGGCCACAGAGCAATCCCATTCCTTGGCCAATGGTCAGTACCATTAGACCAGGAAAAACCATGGTAATTGTTCAGTAATTGAGTATGTCTGTATATGTAAAATAATGCTTATTAGCACCAACTGACCACAATTGTGTGCAATACTCATGATTTGTTTTTTTGGTTTTTTGTTAATTTGAGACCGAGTCTCACTCTGTTGCCCAGCTGGAGTGCAGTTGTGTGATCTCGGCTCACTGCAGCCTCCGCCTCCTGGGTTCAAGTTATTCTCCTGCCTCAGCTTCCTGAGTAGCTAGGATTACAGGCATGCACCACCATACCCAGCTAATTTTTGTATTTTCAGTAGAGACAGTGTTCTGCTATGTTGGCCAGGCTGGTCTTGAACTCCTGACCTCAGATGATCCACTCACGTCCACCTCCCAAAGTGCTAGGATTAAAGATATGAGCCACTGTGCCAGCCATGATTTGGTTTCTAATTCAACTTCTACTTTGGGTATGGATAAATTCATAGGAAGGAAAAAAAGCTGAAAGGAATTTCAGCACTTTCGAATTTTTTTTTTTTGAGACAGGGTCTCACTCTACTGCCCAGGCTGGCTTGCAGTGAGGCGATCACAGCACACTGCAGTCTTGACCTCCCAGGCTCAAGCAGTCCTCCCATTTCAGCCTCTCACCCAGTAGCTGCAACTGCAGGCATGCACCACCAAGCCTGGTTAATTTTTTTTTTTTTTTTTGAGATGGAGTCTCGCTCTGTCGCCCAGGCTGGAGTGCAGTGGCGTGATCTCAGCTTACTGCAAGCTCCGCCTCCCAGGTTCATGCCATTCTCCTGCCTCAGCCTCCCAAGTAGCTGGTACTACAGGCACCCACCACCATGCCCAGCTAATTTTTTGTATTTTTAGTAGAGACAGGGTTTCACCGTGTTAGCCAGGATGGTCTTGATCTCCTGACCTTGTGATCTGCCTGTCTCAGCCTCCCAAAGTGGTGATTACAGACATGAGCCACCGCGCCCTATTTTAATTTTTTTTTTTTTTTTTTTTTTTCAATGGCATCTTTTTTTGGTTTCCTTGGCTGGTTCCAAATGTTGTATTTGTGGTCTACGTCACCTCTGCCTCCCAGGTTCAATTGATTCTCCTGCCTCAGCCTCCTGAGTAGCTGAGATTACAGGTGCGCACCACCATGCCCAGCTAATTTTATGTTTTAGCAGAGACTGGGTTTTACCATGTTGGCCAGGCTGGTCACAAACTCCTGACCTCAGGTGATCCGCCCACCTCGGCCTCCCAAAGCGCTGGGATTACAGG
>NW_016807094.1:274724-277658 GCF_001698545.2 Rhinopithecus bieti
TTTTTTTTGAGATGGAGTCTCGCTCTGTTGCCCAGGCTGGAGTGCAGTGGCGCCATCTCGGCTCACTGCAAGCTCCGCCTCTCAGGTTCACACCATTCACCTGAAGTCAGGAGTTCAAGACCAGCCTGGCCAACATGGTGAAACCCCGTCTCAACTATAAATACAAAAAAATTAGCTGGGTGTGGTGGCAGGCATCTGTAACCCCAGCTACTCAGGAGACTGAGGCAGGAGAATTGCTTGAACTCAGGAGGCAGAGGTTTCAGTGAGCTGAGATCACGCCATTGTACTCCAGCCTGGGTGACAAGAACAAAACTCCCTCTCAAAAAAAAAAAAAAAAGAAGAAGAAAAGAAAATTAGCCAGATGTGGTGGCAGACAGCTGTAATCCCAGATACTCGGGAGGCTGAGGCAGGAGAATCGCTTGAACCCGAGAGGTCGAGGTTGCAGTGAGCCGAGATTGTGCCACCGCACTCCAGCCTGGGTGACAGAGCAAGACTCCATCTCAAAATAATAAAAATAAAAATTAAATTGTGGACTCTGCTCTAGGGTCTACATGAATGAGAAGTTTTAGCAACAGGTAGGATATACTGATCATATCTTCATTGGAATTGATTACTCAAACATTTTCAGCTCATGAACAAAATAGCCCTTCTACCTCCTGGGTTACAATGGTTTTAGCCCAAACTCCCTTTTCCTTCTGTTATTTCCCAGGTGTTTCCTCCTCATCCTCCTTCCCATCCCCTTAATCCTTGTTAATTTATCACCCTGTTTGAAAAGGTCTCTATTGGGATAGGAGTAGAGGGGGGGTCCCTGAAGTAGCATTGTCATCTGAAATCCAGGAGGGATGTCCAACCTTCCCAAAGGTTGGTTTAGGTGAGAATCAAAGATGAAAGCCCACCAATAGTTAGTTGAAATCCAGTTGAAAAATCAGATCTTAAAGGCCGGGCGCGGTGGCTCACGCCTGTAATCCCAGCATTTTGGGAAGCCAAGGCAGGTGGATCACGAGATCAGGTATTCCAGACCAGCCTGACCAACATGGTGAAACCCTGTCTCTACTAAAAATACAAAAATTAGCTGGGCATGGTGGTGGGAGCCTGTAATTCCAGCTACTTGGGAGACTGAGGCAGGAGAATCGCTTGAGCCCGGGAGGCAGAGGTTGCAGTGAACCGAAATCACACCACTGCATTCCAGCCTGGGGGACAAAGCGAGACTCCATCTCAAAAAAAGAAAAATCAGATCTTGCCAGGCGTGGTGACTAATGCCTATAATCCTAGCACTTTGGGAGGTCAAAATGGGCAGATCACCTGAGGTCAGGAGTTTGAGACCAGCCTGAGCAACATGGCAAAACCCTGTCTCTACTAAAAATACAAAAATTAGCCTGGCGTGGTGTGGGGCACCTGTAATCCCAGCTACTCAGGAAGCTGAGGTGGGAGAATGGATTGAAATGGGGAGGCGGAGGTTGCAGTGAGCTGAGATGGTGCCATTGCACTCCAGTCCAGGTAACAGAGTGAGACTCGTCTCAAAAAAAAAAAAAAAAAAAAAAAAAAAAAAAAAAAAAAAAAAAAACAGAAAAATCAGAGAAAAAAGGCCCTGACCCTAGTCATGCCTCTTCAGAAGGCAAAGGAGCCAGGCAGGAGCTCCTGCCTGGACCACAGAGTTGGCCAGGCATGGTGGTAATCCCAGCACTTTGGGAGACTGAGGCAGGAGGATTGCTTTGGGCAGGAGTTCAAGACCAGCCTGGGCAACATAGCGAGACTCCATCTCTATAGAACATTTCAAAAGTAGCCGGATGTAGCGGCATGTGCCTGTAGACCTAGCTACTTGGGAGGCTGGGGTAGGTGGATCCTTTGAGCCCAGCAGTTTAAGGCTGCAGTGAGCTATGACTGCATCACTGCACTCCAGCTTGGGTGAAAGAATGAGAGCTTATCTCTAAAAAATTTAAAAAAAAATTTTTTTTAAGGAGCTCAGAGCTTTGACAGTGTCCCTAAAGTTAAGGTGGTGGGGTGGGAACCAGAAAATGGATCAAAGTGTCTCAAAATGAGCCCAGTTACCCCTTTGGCTTAATTTGGCAACCCTGTTATACCTAAAGTAGGAACTGCAGCTACAAAGGATGTTCTTATGGGCACTGAACTCAAAGCCATTGACCTTGATGACCACGTCGCAGAGCTTGCCCTCTAGTCTAAGCTCGTTGAAGATCTCACAGGCCATCGCACTCATCTTCCTCTCCATGTGAGGCTGGTGGAAACGTGTGGAGGCCGCCGCGCTCTCCATCTCCATGGCACCCTGGGACAGCGGAGACAGGCTGCTCTCCTAGGGTGTCGGGGAGGGTTGTGGGGGGCCCCTTTAGCCAGCTGTCGCTTCTTTTCCCTACTACATCTTTCGTATAGGGTCTATCAGGCAACTCAAGTTCCAGAATCCTGGCCCTGCAGTGAGATCACGCAGGATTGTGCTCTCAGGTTCTGGAACTGCCTCCTGGACTTGTCCACTTCCTTCTCCTCTCCCCTACCACCCCACTTAGGCTGAAAACCACCTCATGCCTCTTTCTGTGTCCTCGAACTCAGAACAGAACCGTGACCACTGAGTGTTTATTGATTTCAGCTCCTGTTACTCACCTGATACAGGTCTCTATCCCTGGAGCATCCATCTACCTTCCACAGCCCAACACTTGGCTCCCTAGACACCGAACTCAAGGAAATCCAAGTCAGTTGAGACTGAAGGGAGAAGTAAAGCTGATTAAATTTATTTCTTAGGCCAGGTGCGGTGGCTCATGCCTGTAATCCCAGCATGAGGTGGGCAGATCACGAGGTCAAGAGATGGAGGCCATCCTGGCCAACATGGTGAAACCTCCTCTCTACTAAAAATAGAAAAATTGGCCGGGCGCGGTGGCTCAAGACTGTAATCCCAGCACTTTGGGAGGCCGAGACGGGCGGATCACG
>NW_016807094.1:281478-287106 GCF_001698545.2 Rhinopithecus bieti
GTTTTGGAGACAGAGTCTTGCTCTATCACCCAGGCTGGAGTGGCATAATCTCAGCTCACTGCAACCTGGGTTCAAGCAATTCTCATGCCTCAGCCCCTCGAGTAGTAGCTAGGATTAGGAGCATGCACCACCATGCCTGGCTAATTTTTATATTTTTAGTAGAGATGGGGTTTCGCCATGTTAGCCAGACTGGTCTCAAACTCTTTGCCTCAAGGAATCTGCCCACCTTGACCTCCCAAAGTGCTAGGATTACAGGCCTGAGCCATCGCGTCCAGCCGAGGTCTAGTATATTTTTATTTTTATTTATTTATTTATTTTTGAGACGGAGTTTCCCGCTTGTTGCCCAGGCTGGAGTGCAATGGTGCAGTCTCAGCTCACTGCAACCTCCTCTTCCCGGGTTCAAGTGATTCTCCTGCCTCAGCCTCCCAAGTAGCTGGGATTACCGGCATGCACCACCATGCCCGGCTAATTTTTGTAGTTTTAGTAAAGACAGGGTTTCACCATGTTGGCCAGTCTGGTCTCGAACTCCCGACCTCAGGTGATCCGCCCACCTTGGCCTCCCAAAGTGCTAGGATTACAGGTGTGAGCTATCTTGCCTGGCCTAATTTTTAGAAAAATGTTCTCACTCCAAAAAAAACACACACATTGAGAATCTTAATACATTTCAGGAGTTTTCTGCCTTTGTTACTATGTCATCTTTGCATTTAATCTTCTTTTGGACAGATGGACAGGGATTCCATTTGATCTTGTAATGTTCCTGAGAATCACTCATGTATTAAAATTCTTTACTTGGTCAATTCTCATTTTTACTGGGCACTGTTACTGACTGGCTCTGTGTGACACATGATCCCTGGAACAGCTCCTTTAGAGTGTCAAAGTATTGGCACATAGAAGGAAACCTTAGAGGAAACACATGTAGATGCTGTGCATTCACATGATGTTGACACTTTGACAGAATTGTCCACCAACATGCTGTGTCCCAAAGTACAGTCTTCTAGTTAAATTTCGTGGGTTTTTTTTCCCATATCTGTGTATCACCTTTACTAGATCTTTCTCTAAATTGACCTGCTTTTAAAAATTGTAATTAACTTAAACAGGCCGGGTGTGGTGGTTCACGCCTGTAATCCCAGCATTTCTGGGAGGCCGAGGCGGGCAGATTGGTTGAGGTCAGGAGATCGAGACTATCCTGGGCAACATGGCGAAACCCTGTCTCTATGAAAAATACAAAAAATTAGCTGGGAGTAGTGGTGCACGCCTATAATCCCAGCTACTTGGGAGGCTGAGGCAGGAGAATAGCTTGAACCTGCAAGGCAGAAGTTGCAGGGAGCCGAGATCGCGCTCCAGCCTAGGCAATGGACAGAACCAGATTCCGTATCAAAAAAAAAGAGCCCGGGGCAGTGGCTCACTTCTCTAATCCCAGCACTCTGGGAGGCCGAGGCAAGTGGATCATGAGGTCAGGAGTTTGAGACCAGACTGGCCAACCTGGTGAAACCTCGTCTCTACTATAAATACAAAACTTAGCTGGGCATGGTGGCATATGCCCGTAGTCCCAGCTACTCGGGAGGCTGAGGCAGAAGAATTGCTTGAACCCAGGAGGCGCAGGTTGCAGTGAGCTGAGATTGTGCCACTGCACTCCAGCCTGGGTGACAGAGTGAGACTTCGTCTCAAAAGAAAAAAAAAAATTATACATGAAAATGAATCCAAAACTACTGAGTTGAAAAGCGCTTCTCCATGAATTCCCTAAAGTTATCTTACCTATCACGTGAGAAAGTGGACCACATTCTGCGAAACACAGCATTAAGTAAATTCTTACTGGTTAAGCCCTGACAATTCAGCTAATTAATAACAGCAAAAAAAATATTAGTACCCTTCTTCTCTGATAGTAAAATCTCATACTGCTGACTTTTAGACCTCACTCTCAGGGTGAGTACAAAGGAATGACCAGCTCTGTGGGTCCAGGTGCTCCCTGGACTTCCCCAAATAGATAAAAATGTGAGTGTATTGAGCAATTATGTTGGAAGATGAGAAGAGAAGAGAAACTTAGGTCTTATAAATGACATGTCCCCAAAGGAAAACTTGAAGAAAATTTCATGTAACACTCTCTTAAATGAAGTTGCGTCTTCTTTTTTTTTGAGACACTGTTTTGCTCTGTGGCCCAGGCTGGAATGCAGTGGTATGATCTCATCTTGGCTCACTGCAGCCTCCGCCTCCTGGGTTCAAACGATTCTCATTCTTCAGCCTCCTGAGTAGCTGGGATTAAAGGCCACTACACCGCTAATTTTTTTTTTTTTGAGACAGAGTCTTGCTCTGTCGCCCAGGCTGGAGTGCAGTGAGCTCACTGCAAGCTCCGCCTCCCGGGTTTACACCATTCTCCTGCCTCAGCCTCCCGAGTAGCTGGGACTACAGGCACCCACCACCATGCCCAGCTAGTTTTTTGTATGTTTTTAGTAGAGACGGGGTTTCACTGTGTTAGCCAGGATGGTCTCGATCTCCTGACCTCGTGATCCGCCCGTCTCAGCCTCCCAAAGTGCTAGGATTACAGGCTTGAGCCACCGTGCCTGGCCTAATTTTTGTATTTTTTAGTAGAGTCAGGGTTTCACCGTGTTGGCCAGGCTATACTCAAACTCCTGACCTCAAGTGATCCACCTGCCTTGGCCTCCTAAAGCACTGGGATTGCAGGTGTGAGCCACTGCCTCTCGCCATGAAGTTGCCTCTTCTAGGTGACTTTTTTCTCATACTAAGCTGTAGGACTTTGCAGGGAAGAACTTGATATAGACTAATGGCCTTTCTCCCCATTTGGATATCCCAGCTCACAGCGCTCCTTCACCACTATTACCCAATTGAGATCGACCCACACCGGACCATCAAGGAGAAGCTACCTCATATGGTGGAATGGTGAGTGATGGTGGTGGAGAAAAGCGTCTGGGCCCTTGAGATGGAGTAGGCTGAGAGGGGTGTATTTTTCCAGACCCTTGATGAGATGACAGACTCCCTTACTTTACTGAGGGCTTAATTTAATGCTATTAGTCCAGCTATTGGAACAAACTTTTCAGATGAACCTGGGGCTTTTTGTGGCTACTACTGGAGTGGAGACCCTCAGAGAATCCTTGGAATAAGTTAAAGACCGTTGGTGTCGGGGGATAAGTGCTTTGCGGAAGTGACTCTTAGTCTGTTTTGTGCTGCTGTCACAGAATAACAGACTAGGTAATTTATATATTTTTTCTATTTTTTGAGACAGGGTCTTGCTCTGTTGCCCAGGCTGTAGTCCAGTGGCATGATCGTGGCTCCCTCTAGCTTCAACCACCTGCGCTGAAGCAATTCTCCCACCTCAGCCTGTGCCACCGTGCCTGGCTCATTTTTTCTGTTTTTTTGTAGAGATGGGGTCTCACCATGTTACCCAGGCTATTTTCAACTCCTAAGCTCAAGCGATCCTCCCACTTTGGCCTCCCAAAGTCCTGGGGTTACAGGTGTGAGCCACTGCACCCAGCCTAGACTGGGTAATTGATAATGAATAGCAATTTATTGGCACACAGTTCTGGAAGCAGGGAAGTCCAATATCTAAGGACTGGCTGGCATTTGGTGAGGGCCTTCTTCTTGCTGCATTATCTCATTGTGAAAGGGCAAAGAGGGTGGGGGAGAGAGAAAGAGAAAGAGAGGAGTTCTTTTTATAAGGAATCTTTGATAATGACATTAATCCATTCATGAGGACGGTGCCCCCATGACACCTCCCATTAGGCCTCATCTCTCAGCACCTCCACATTAGGGATCAAGTTTCCAACACTTTCAGACCGCAGCAACCCTCATCACTGGACAGAGCCCCAGTTCTCCAGATAGAGTGGTCACGGAGGAAGGGACTCAGGAGAGCGCCAGCCCCAGCAGCCAGCTTGCCCAGCACTTGTCTCTGTTGGGTTACTTTCTCATCCTCTTCCCTTCTTTTTTTTTTGAGACGGAGTCTCACTCTGTCACCCAGGCTGGAGTGCAGTGGCCTGATCTTGGCTCACGGCAACCTGCCCCGCCTGGGTTCAAGTGATTCTCCAGCCTCAGCCTCCCGAGTATCTGGGACTACAGGTGTGCACCACCATGCCCAGCTAATTTTTGTATTTTTAGCAGAGATGGGGTTTCGCCATGTTGACCAGGCTGGTCTCGAACTCCTGATCTCAGGTGATCCACCCGCCTTGACCTCCCAAAGTGCTGGGATTACAGGCATGAGCCACTGTGCCTGGCCACCCTCTTCCCTTTAAAGGCAGCTAACGTAAGGATGAGGCCTCTGTCGGCAATGCTGTCAGAGGGCACTTGGCTCTGTAAAGGGAAAGGAGGAATTATTTACTTGAGTGATTTGAATTTAGGGTTTTCTGGGGTGTCTGTTTCTAGGTGGACCAAAGCGCACAATCTCCTGTGTCAGCAGAAGATTCAGAAGTTTCAGATAGCCCAGGTGGTTACAGAGTCCAATGCAATGCTCAGGTAAGCGTCTTGCTCTGGAAAACATTTCTATCGGACTATTTAGAAGTGTTTTCTTCAAAAAAAAAAAAAAAAAAAGAGGCAGGGGAAGAGTAGAGAGGAGTTAGTTACTTAAAGGACTGGAAGGGACATGACACTATGAACAACTGATGTGATACAGCTAAAGAGTGTCTTACCCTTGCTAGGAAACAGTCAGCAGGTAGTGGATGTAGTACAAAATGACAGGGCACCATCTCTGAGAACAGACCAAGTCTAGCTCATCTTTCTTTCTTTCTTTCCCTTTCTTTCCCTCTCTTCTCCTCTCCCCTCCCCTCTCCTTTTCTTTTCTTTTTTCTTTCACGGAATCTCATTCTGTCGCCAGACTGGAGTGCAGTGGCGCGATCTCAGCTCACTGCAACCTCCACCTCCTGGGTTCAAGCGATTCTCCTGCCTCAGCCTCCCGAGTAGCTGGGATTACAGGTGCCCACCACCATGCCCTGCTAAGTTTTGTATTTTTAGTAGAGACAGGATTTCACCATATTGGCCAGATGGTCTCGATCTCTTGACCTTGCGATCCACCTGCCTTGGCCTCCCAAAGTGCTGGGATTACAGGCATAAGCCACCTTGCCCCACCAAATCTAGCTCATTTTTCACAATGGTAAAAGACTTTTGGGGTCCCTCTGGTGACTGGTGTTCTTCGTGGCAACTGGGAGTTGGCTAGGCTGGGACGCTTGATCGTTGGCGGCCTTCACTGAACAGCTGTCTCTGCTGGAGATTTCTTTCCTGGAGGAGGGACCAGGGCTCCTAAAGGAAGGAGTGACATGGGTGCCTACCCTCAAGGGTTGTGCGTCCTAACTGGGGAGATTGACTGGCTCCTCAAAAGTCAAGATAGTGGAGACCTGTGCTGATCCAGTAAGTGCCGGGGTGGGAGTGGGTGTGCCCTAGTGAAGGTGCCTAGGTCAGCTGCCTGGTTGTATTGACAGCAACAGAAAACATATGCCGGCCGGGCGCGGTGGCTCACGCCTGTAATCCCAGCACTTTGGGAGGCCGAGGCGGGCGGATCACAAGGTCAGGAGATCGAGACCATTGTGAAACCCCGTCTCTACTAAAAATACAAAAAATTAGCCGGGCGCGGTGGCGGGCGCCTGTAGTCCCAGCTACTTGGGAGGCTGAGGCAGGAGAATGGCGTGA
>NW_016807094.1:290835-336384 GCF_001698545.2 Rhinopithecus bieti
CCTCAAAAAAAAAAAAAAAGAAAGAAAAGAAAACATATCCCTACCTTCTGCCACAGCAACATCTCTCCCAGGTATGTACCCCAGAGAAATGAGGGCATATAGCCACTATAAGATATGCACAGGGTATTCATGGCAGCTGTATCCATAACAGCTGAAATCTAGAAATCTCTCAACTGTCTTATCAAGAAGAAGCTGGGTAGATAAATTGTGGTATATTTATATGGTGGAATAATGCTGCATAGCAGTGACAGAGAATAAACTAATTACATGCAAAATACAGATAAACTACATAGCATTATATTGAACAAAATAAGTCAGGCACAAAAGAGTACATTGTGTATGAGTCCATTTATATGAAGTTCAAGGACAGGCAAAGCTAATCAATGGGAGGGATGATATTGACTGGGAGAGATCACGAGGGAGCCTCAAGCTAGTTAGTTACATGGGTGTATACATATGTCAAAATTAACTGAGCCAAACATTTAGGATTAGCACCCTTTAGCCACTTACTGAATGTATCGTTTGCTCTATTTTATTTTATTTTAATTTTATTTATTTATTTTTTGAGCTGGAGTCTCATTCTCTTGCCCAGGCTGGAGTGCAATGGCGTGATCTTGCCTCATGCCTGTAATCCCAGCACTTTGGGAGGCCAAGGTGGGTGGGTTGCTTGAGCCCTGGAGTTCGAGACCAGCCTGGGCAACATAGGAAAACCCCATCTTTAGAAAACATAAAAAGTTAGCCAGGTGTGGTGGCGTGTACCTGTGGTCTCAGCTACTTGGGACGTTGAGGCGGGTGGATCACCTGAGCCCAGGAGGTCGAGGTCACAGTGAACTGTGATTGTGCCACTGCACTCTGGCCTGGGCAACAGAGCAAGACCCTGTCTCACAAAAAACCCAAAAAACAAATAACCCAAGTAGGAAACAAATAACAGCAGTAGAGGCAGTGCCATTTCAGAATTCCCCGATCTCTTTTCAGGGAGGGATACAAGACCTTCTTCAACACACTCTACCGTAACAACATTCCCCTTTTCATCTTTTCTGCGGGCATTGGTGATATCCTGGAAGAAATTATCCGACAGATGAAAGTTTTCCACCCCAACATCCACATCGTGTCTAACTACATGGATTTTAATGAAGATGTGAGCCAAATCTTGTTTGGGCTGGGAAAAGACGAGGGATGGGGACCACCAGCCAGGTTGGTTAATTCTGCATGAACCCTAACCTGGGAAAGAAGGGGAGGTAAGCCACACTGGCTTCTTCACCCTCTTGCAGTTGTTTATGGGTTACTTTTTGGCCAGGCGCTGTGGCTCAGACCTGTATTCCCAGCACTTTGGGAGGCCGAGGCAGGCAGATCTCTTGAGGTCAGGAGTTCGAGACCAGCCTGGCCAACGTGGTGAAACTCCATTTCTACTAAAAATACAACAATAAGCTGGGTGTGGAGGTGTGCAGCTGTAATCCCAGCTACTTGGGAGGCTGAGGCAGGAGAATCACCTGAACCCAGGAGGCAGAGGTTGCAGTGAGCCAAGATCATACCACTGCACTCCAGCCTGGGCAACAGAGCACGACTGTGTTCAGAAAACAACAAAAACAAAAAAACTTTCAAAGGATCCTCTCTCTTTGGTGTTTGCCTGACAGTCAACTCTCTGCCCTGGGGTACCTAATTTATGGGCCTACCCTGCCCCATGTCACTGTCATGTGTTATGTGCCATCCTGGGTCCTGCAGGGCATGGGCTTTGATTTGTTTTTCCCAAGCCGGAGGTGGGGTGCTCCAACTCATCCACGTTCTGACTCTTTTCCCCGTAAAACTGATGGTTGGAATTTTTATCACGTTGACCTGCAGTGAGGAGGTGGCCCACCGCTGAGCATTAGCACACGTGTAACCTGAGCGGCATTTATATCACAGCTTCGTGCATCCACTAGAACAGATGATCTGCGATATTGGGTGGCTCCTGTTCATTTAAACTAGGAGTTACCCCTGCCGTCAATATTTAGGCTTTGTGGGGCGTGGCATCACTGTTGCAACTGCCCAACTTTGCCTTTATAGCACAAGAAAGCAGCCATAGGCATCATGTAAACAAAGGAGTTTGGCTGCATCCCAATACAGCTTTATTTACAAAAGCAGGCCAAGTCTGGCCCAGGGGCCCTAGTTTAGGCTACAGTGAAATTTTGGCATTATCTATCACTTTTGGGATTCCCTTTTCTCTGTGACAGAGACAGTGGAGAGCTGACGCCGCATGGGTCCCTGCAGCCCCTCCATCTGTCTGTTGTCTTCGTTATTTAGGGTTTTCTCCAGGGATTTAAGGGCCGGCTCATACACACATACAACAAGAGCAGCTCCGTGTGTGAGGACTCTGGTTACTTCCAGCAACTCGAGGGCAAAAGCAATGTCATCCTGCTGGGAGACTCCATCGGGGACCTCACCATGGCCGATGGAGTTCCTGGTGTGCAGAACATTCTCAAGATTGGCTTCCTGAATGACAAGGTGGGTAGAGGACCAGGGCTACTTCTCTTCATGGCTTTCTTCTCTTTGAATGCCCGTTAACAAATGCCTTTGAACACATTCTTTTTTTTTTTTTTTTTTTTTTTGTGAGACAGAGTCGCGCTCTGTCACCCAGGCTAGAGCGCAGTGGCGTAATCTTGACTTACTGCAACTTCCACTTCCCAGGTTCAAGTGATTCTTCTGCCTCAGCCTCCTGAGTAGCTGAGACTATAGGTGCGCGCCACCATGCCTGGCTCATTTTTGTATTTTTACTAGAAATGGGATTTCACCATGTTGGCCATGGCTGGTCTTGAACTCCTGACCTCAAGTGCTTCGCCCACCTTCACCTCCCAAAGTGCTGGGATTACATGCGTGAGCCACTGCGCCCACCCACCTTTGAACACCTTCTATATGCTAGACACTAGGTAAAGTATTATGGGCACAGAAGGAAGCTGTATTCTCTTGGAGCGCATATTCTTGTAGGAAACAGAAACCCAGTGATTACAGCTTTGTCTTACCACATGACCTTACAGGCGTTCAGAGAGAGGATCAGGCCGGGCATGGGATCCTAGCCTCAGTTTACTGATTGTGCACTGCACTGTCACTCCTCTCAGCATTTCATGGATATTAATTCATTTGATTTTTATAGCCCTTTAAGGTAGTGACTGTTACCCTCATTTTACAGATGAGGAAACTGAGGCCTGGGGTTAAGTAACTTGCCTAAGATGATAGAGTTCAGGAAACAGTGGAGCTGATTACCAGTCCTCCTAAATCCTACTGGAAGTCATGATTGAGATGGGAGATGTTGGTATTGAGGACATGGGTTTATTTTTTTATTTTTTATTTGTTTTGAGACAGAGTCTCACTCTGTCGCCCAAGCTGGAGTGCAGTGACGAAATCTTGGCTCACTGCAACCTCCACCTCCTGGGTTCAAGCGATTCTCCTGCCTCAGCCTCCAGAGTAGCTGGGATTACAGGTGCCCACTACCATGCCCAACTTAATTTTTGTGTTTTTAGTATAGACAGGGTTTCAGCATGTTGGCCACACTGGTTTTGAATTCCTGACCTCAGATGATCCACCTGCCTCGGCCTCCCAAAGTGCTGGGATTATAGGTGTGAGCCACTGTGCCCAGCCAAGGACATGGGTTTATAATTTAGAGAAGAAAAGTAACAAGAACAGATCAGGGACTGACAGGGCTGAAAGCAGCATTGTCATAAAGGGGCTCAAATACGGGGTGAAGCCAGGCAGCTGCCAGGGTGCCTTCCCGCAGCCTGCAGGCGCTGAAGCCCACCAGAATGCTCGGGCCGGATGAAACTGGGTCCTGTTGGGCGTGGTGGCTCATGCCTGTAATCCCAGCACTTTGGGAGGCCGAGGCAGGCAGATCACGAGGTGAGGAGTTCGAGACCAGCCTGACCAACATGCAGAAACCCCGTCTCTACTAAAAATACACAATTAACCGGGTGTGGTGGTGCATGCCTGTAATCCCAACTACACTGGAGCCTGAGGCAGGAGAATCGCTGGAACCCAGAGGTGGAGGTTGCAGTGAGCTGAGATGGCGCCGCTGCACTCCAGCTTTGGTGACAGAGTGAGTCACCAAAAAAACTCCGTCTCAAAAAAACTAACAAAAAAACTGGGTCCTGGTCAGGTACAGTGGCTCATGCCTGTAACCTCCCCCAATTTTGGGAGGCCATGGCAGGGGGATCATTTGAGGCCAGAGTTTGAGACCAGCCTGTACAACATAATGAGACCCTGTCTCAACAACAACACAAATTAGCTGGTGTGGTGAGCATGCCTGTAGTTCTAGCTGCGCAGGAGGCTGAGGCAGGAAGATCACTTGAGTCCCGGAGGTCAAAGCTGCAGTGAGCCAAGATTATGCCACTGCACTTCAGCCTATGCAGCAGAGTCAGACCCTATCTCAAAAAAGAAAGAAAGAAAGAAAGAAGGAAAGAAAGGAAGGAGGGAGGGAGGGGAGGGAGGGAAGGAGGGAAGGAAGGAAGAAAGGAAAGGAAGGAAGGAAGTTCAATCCAGATGGATTAGAGGCAACATCTGTTTTTTTGTGTTTTTTTTTGAGACAAGGGCTCACTCTGTCACCTAGGCTGGAGTGTCGTGGCTCAGTCTTGGCTCACTGTAGCCTTAATTTCCTGGGCTCAAGTGATCCTCCTGCCTCAGCCTCCCAAGTAGCTGGGACTACAGGCACCCACCCCCATGCCCGGCCAATTTTTGTAGAGATGCGGTTTTGCCATGTTGCCTGGGCTGGTCTCAAACTCTTGGGCTCAGATGATCCTTCTGCCTCAGCTTCCCAAAGTGGCAACATCTGGTTTTTTGTTTTTATTCCTTGTTACTATCCTTTGGTATTGACCCAAGGGTTCATTGTGATAGCCCATGCCCATCCCTCATCTGTCTCCAAAGGGTCGTTCTGGTAACCTGAACTCCTCTGGCTCTCAAAAGGGAGCTGAGAGTTGCTGCTCGAATGCTCTCCTCCCCAACCCCAGGGGCTTTGAGAGTGAGCTATGGAGGATGGGGCATTTGGGGACCCTCAGGCTTCTTATTCTCACTCCGGGCAGGTGGAGGAGCAGCGGGAGCGCTACATGGACTCCTATGACATCGTGCTGGAGAAGGACGAGACTCTGGATGTGGTTAATGGGCTGCTGCAGCACATCCTGTGCCAGGGGGACCAGCTGGAGATGCAAGGCCCCTGAGGGCACAGGCTTCAGCCCGACCTGCAGGCCGTGGTGAGGAGTCCGCTCCCCCATGAACACAGAGCAGAGGCCAGGGTGGCCAGCAGCGGCTGGGTCCTTCCATACCCCTCCTTCCTCCTTTCTCTGAGCACCTTCATCACCAGAGGCTTGAAGGAGCCCCGCCATGTGGCAGGGCACAAGCACTGTTCCTAGTGAACCTTGGACCACAGCATGTCAGTGCTCTAGGGATTGTCCATCCAGGGATTGTTTTCAAAACTTTTAAAAGTGGGAAGTTGTTCTTCAAACAAATATAATGTGTGAAACAGATCAAAATTTTTAAAATGAAAAAAACAGCTGTTCTGATTCAGGGGATGTGGGTGGGGGTAGAACCTGGTCCTCTTGGGCCTGGGGGCACAAGTGATGCTTCTAGGAACACAGTTTGCGAACCACCACAAATTGGCCTGGGACCCCGTCCGAGCACAGCCTGATTGTGTCTGGTTCAGGGTGGGGTTGAAAGGGTATTTTCTAGCCTGCAGTGGTTTGACTTTATTCTGATTCAGCCATCAAACTTGAAATTCATTTGGGATCTGTGGGGTTGAGGCAACCCTGTCTGAGAGCCCCCTCTTTAGGGATCCCTGAGGGGATGCATTCGGGTGTGGATGTCCCCCTTTGCCCTAGGCTCTCCTTTCACCTCTTATGGGTCGGGGCCACTAAAGTGGATGACCTGAAAAGGGGAATTTAGAGCAGGGACCTGAGGGTCCCAAGGTGAAAGAAGTGATGTGTGCACGGTGGTCTTGCATTCTTGGGCTGACCCTGAAGAGCCAGTTCAGCATTGTCTTAGCTTTAGAGGAAATCACTGGCACCTTTCCTGCAATGTTTGACTAGCCGTTGGAAAGTTCTGTTATTCTGCAGATGTGAACCGGGAGGTAATACAGATGTTACTGAAGGCCTGCGGTGTGCCAGGTGCCGCTGTGGGCATTTGGGTATCTGCCAGTTGACCCTCACAATGACCCCACAAGAAGGTGCAGCTCCTCCTACTTCCAGATGGCTCAGGCAGGATGGGTAACTTGCCCAAACTCAGTAGCTAGGAGCTGGAGCCAGGATTTGAATGTTTCTGACCAAAGCCCATGCCTTTTGCTGCATTTCTCTGCTTCAGGCCTGTTCCATTTGGTTTTGGGAGGAGGGAGTGGTCACCATCTGAGACTGGGTCAGTAACCACTTCCAGACTTTAATCAAGAAGCTTTCTTGGCCAGCGCAGTGGCTCACACCTGTAATCCCAGCACTCTGGGAGGCCAGGGTGGCGGATCACTTGCCGTCAGGAGTTTGAGACTAGCCTGGCCAACATGGTAAGACCGTCTCTACTAAAAATACAAAAATAAGCCAGGCGTGGTGGCGCGCGCCTGTAATCCCAGCTACTCAGGTGGCTGAAGCAGGGGAATCACTTGAACCCGGGAGGCGGAGGTTGCAGTGAGCTGAGATCATACCACTGTACTCCACCCTGGGTGACAGAGTGAGACCCTGTCTCAAAAAAAAAAAAAAACAAAACACTTCAATCCAGGAGCTTTCTGGATGCTTTGGGGCCAGAGAATGTCAGTCACTGCCCAAGGGGAGCAGTCATGTCTCTTAGGGGACCCTGGGCAGGGAGTGCCAATGGAGGCAGTTTGCTGTGTGGGTCCGGTCCTGTCATTTTCTCTCCTAAGTCCCCACCCCATCCTCCGAATGCTTGGCTAGGACAGATGGCCTGGTTGGCGGCTGAAGTCCTCTTGCAAGACACTGTGGAGATCTGAACTCGGTTACCTTTCCCCTAGCAAGAGGGTGGACAGGTGGTAACAGGTGGTGGCCAGGAGCAGGGAGAGATGGGAATATCATAGTATTAGAAATGATCTATGGAAAAGGATAATCTGACTTGTGTGGTTTAATTTAATCCTTGAACTTTGTAGGTTGTTTGAGGTCAGGGACCTTGTCTTTCCCATTCAGTTGGGACAACTGGAGGATGAGGATCGTCTCTCCACGCCCTGCTGGAGGCCTCCCCACTCTACACATTCACCCCCTCCACAGACCAGGCCTCCCTTCCTGCAGCGAAGCCCCCAGGTTAGGCCCAGGGCAGGCAGGAAACCTCCAGATGGGGAGTCCCCGATCCGGGAACACGCCGCTGTCTGGAACTAATGAGGCCATGGAAACAGCCTGGTTTAACTTTTTTCCCAATCTCTGGGTCTAAAGGCCTCCCACAACCCCCACTTAACCGGCTAGCCATTCCCCTCTGCTCCTCAATCTGTTCCAAAAGACACCCTAAGGCCATTGGTTTAATCTTTTATTTGGAACAAAGGAAAAAAGGACCGACACCAATTTAGCCTTTTGAGTGTGCAGAGCTCTGCCCTCCCTCCCAGCCCTCAGCCCCAAATCCAAGATTTCATAACCCTAACACCCACCCAAGCAGGTTCCCTCACACATGCCCTCTGTTTTCTTCTTCTATGGTTCCTTAGGGAAAGGAGCCTTCTTCAGGGATGAAAAGCTAACTACAGCCCAATCCTGGCCTCCAGCAGCCCAGGGTCAGCTCAGCCTCCACTGGAGGCGAGGGAGGAGGGCAAAGGGCATGGGAGAGGTAGGGCTGCCCTCCAGGAGCTGTCCCCTTCCCTAGGAGCCAGTCAGGAATGGGGAGGAAGGTGGAGGGGTCCTAGGGAGCTATCACATAGAGGAATAGGGGCTGGGAGTGGGGATAACAAGAAGTACAAATAAAGAGAAAGTTTGGGGAGAGGGATAACAAGCTCAGCTGTGCCTGTGATGTGGAGGGGTGGTATGGTGGGGGACCAGCTATGGCCCTATCCAACCCCAGGCTCCACCAGCCCCAAATTGGCTTTGCAAATCCAAACATTTTAAAGAAGGGGTTTGGGGATGGAAGAGAAACGGGGTAGAGGTCTGTGCTGTGGATTTTCATCTAGGGTGGTGGGAACACCAGAGATGTCTCCTCTGCCATCGTTTTAGTTGGCTCCTGGACCTCCTCCCAGCAGAGGGAGGGTGACTGTCAGCAGGTCAGTCCCACCGCCACTGTCCCCCTCGCAGTGGGCCTGTGTCTCAGGCCCGGCCAGGCTCTCTGCCCCTCAGAGCTCCTCGTGGACCCGCTCCTGGTCCTCATCTGACTTCAGCTTGAGCTCCTCGACTGTGATCTTGCCGTCCTGGTTGCGGTCCTGGTTCTGGAACATGTCTCCTATGGTTTTCTCGGGGTCCTGCCCAGGCATGAGGCGTCCTTTGCCCTCACTCACTTGAGCCTTGATGAAGGTGGAGAACTGGGGGAGGGGAGAACCGGGGGAGTGGGCAGTGAGGGTGATGGCCTTGGGAGGGGCCCCAGGTGGAGGTCAGTGAGTGCTTTTTTTTTTCTTATTTTTTCCCAGGCTCCCCCGCACCCTGTAACTCAGGAAGGGCTGGGAAAGGCACTGGTGCTGGGGTCCTGGTGGGGGCCGGGGTGGAGGTGTGGCATGGGGGATAGTCTGTGACTGGTCTCAGGTAGGGAACAGCCTGCATGTGTGCCCAGGAAACAGCAGGGACGAGGAGCCTGAGGTACGGGACTCAGCACAGGCAAGAGCACGAGGGCGGGTGGGTAGTCTGGACAGGAACATCTTCCTCCATGATTCCTGGGTGCGGGGAGTGCATGGGCATGGTTATTAGCACTGAACCTTCACTCACCTCCTCTGGAGGGACCTCTCCATCCTTGTTGAGGTCCATGTCTTCAAACAGGTTGGCAGGAGGGTCCTCATGCCACACAAACAGGTAGCCTGTGGGCAGCCCATCCTCCCGGGACACCAGCTCCACGTCAAACAGTAACACAGCACTGCCTGGGACTCCCCGGGCTGGAGGGAGGGCAGGAGAGAAGGGAGGAGTCCTAGTCAGGCCAGGGTCTGGGCCTGGCTTCACTGTTTCCCAGCCCACAGGCCATAGTTTCCCCTCCTGGGGCTAGGCTGGAGAGTGGGGCATGGGATGTTTAAGGAGCCACCCTGAAGGCATTCCTGACCCCTCCCACCAGCCATCAGGCCCACAGTGGGCAGGAGCAAAAGGGACGGATGCCAGTTAGATGACGGTCTCGGGCCGGGCGCAGTGGCTCACGATTGTAATCCCAGCACTTTGGGAGGCCAAGGCGGGTGGATCACCTGAGGTCAGGAGTTCAAGACCAGCCTGACCAATATGGCAAAACCCCATCTCTACTAAAAATACAAAAATTAGCTGTGCATAGTGGCAGGTGCCTGTAATCCCAGCTACTAGGGAGGCTGAGGCAGGAGAATCGCGTGAATCTGGGAAGCAGAGGTTGCAGTGAGCTGAGATCACGCCACTGCACTCCAGCCTGGGTGACAGAGTGAGACTCCGTCTCAAAAAAAAAAGAAAACAAGATTACGGTCTCAGCCCCTCACCTCCACTCTCCCCGTGGGCCAGATGCGGGGGCACGATGAGCTGCCGCCTCTCTCCCACACACATGCCCTGCAGGCCCGTGTCCAGGCCTTCGATCACCTTGTTGGCCCCCAGAGTCGCCTCCTGGGGGGCCCCGTAGTCATGCCTGGGGGAGAGCAGATGCCCAGGTCAGCAGCCAACCTGTCCCCTGCCAGCGCACACCCCACTCTCTCTGAGGTGGGCCCAGAACAAGCCCTCAGTTCCGGAGTGACTCCCACTGGTGACTTGGACCATGCAGCAGAGTGCAGGGGCCCAGCGGTGCAGACGTGGGGTTCCCTTCTCATCTTGCCTCTGCCCCCTAAAGTATGGCCTCGAGGGCTCATGGCTCCCTGCGTCAGTCTCCCCTCTGTGAAATGGAAAGAGCAGTTCTCCCGCAACGGTTGGTTTCACCTTCCCTTCCCCGGCGACGCAGAGAATTTCATCTCCTCATGGCTCCCCAGCATGCTCTGAGATGGGGACTTACAGAATCAGCAAGAGGCTGAATGCTCCCCTGGCGCTCGAAGACCAAGAGGGAGGAGCAGGCGTCGGGGTACAGTGAGGAGGACTCCCCATGCCTGTGCCCACCCACCTGCCCAGTCCCGGCCCCACCCAGGACCCACGAGGTGAAGAGCTGGGTGCCGTCCAGCAAAGAACAGTTGTAATGGTATCGAACAAAGTCCCCAAGCTTGGTGGTCTCATTGCAGGTCTCCGATGGCCGGGACAGTGTCCTGATTTCCACCACATCCGCAGGGTTGTGGAAGTCAATGACATGAACGTTGAAGATTAGCACGGCAGAGCCAGGGATCTTGTCTCCTGAGGACAGAATGGGGGAGTGTGGTCAGCTCAGAGCACTAGCAGAGGCTCCTCGAGGTCTCTCCATGGAGGCCCCTAGACCTGATACCCCTTCCCGACCCAGAGGATCCAAAGGAGGATGGGACGGGATGTTTGTCCAGAGTCAATTCTAACAAACTCTCATTGGGGCAGGGGGCAGGGGAAGGCGGCTTTCCAGTTAGAAAGCCCTTTTCCACTCACCATCTTGCAAACTCCCAGTAACTTATCCTGCAGATCAGCTTGGCTTGCCCATTATACAGGTGAGGACGGTCCTGGGGGTATGCTGGTTCTGTTTTTCCATAACCACCCTCCCTCCCCAAACTCAGAGGAGTTGGCTGCCCTTCTCCACTGCAGAAGGGGAGAAGTGGGGCGCTGCCCTGGAGGAAACCGATGGAGTCCGGGTGGCAGGAATCAGATGGGGTGACCAGATGTAAGCTGCATGCATGTTTTTGTGATGAGAGAGGCCGAGTGGTGGCTGGAATCCCACTGTGGGAGGGGGCGTCCTGACCACAATGGGCAGTTTGGAGGAGGAGCTGAGGTGGTGGCTGGGGAACGCCCCTACCAGTTCCATTCTCCCCGTAGGCGAGGTGCGGGGGGATGGTAATTCTCCGGCGCTCCCCTATGCAGGCGCCCTGTAGCCCCTGGTCCATCCCGGGGATGATGTAACCCTGCCCGATATAGGTATTGTAGGTGTGGTTGCGGGAGTAGCTGCAATAAAAGGTGGGAGGGCCAGGAAGGGAGTCAAAGGGGTCCTCCCCTTCCAGGCAGCTCAGAGTGACCCCCAGTTTCGTCCACATTTCACCCAGCCCCCGCCCTCCCACCTCAAGACCCTCCTGACCTGGAATCGAAGAGGGTGCCGTCCATCAAGGAGCCATTGTAGTGGTAGCGCATGAAGTCCCCGGCCACGGCTCTGCGGACACAGCCGGCGGGGAGCTCCAGCGTCTCTAGCTGGACAGTGTCCTTCGGGTTGTGCACGTCAATCAGGAGGATGTGAAAGACCAGCGAGGCATGTGGGGGGATCACTGTCCCTGGGGAAGGGATAAGGCCTGAACCATATGGCTGGGGAGCAAGCCCAGGCTCTTTCTTGACTCAGGAAGGCCCAGTGGGCACCATGCAAGGAGACACTAGCCCCACTCTCCAGAGCACTTTCCCGCCCATCAGCAGCCCTGCTTCTTGCTCTTCCAGTAAGGCCTGAGCTTGGTGTTCCCCAGGGCCAACACCGGCTCATACTGAGCCTTCGTGTGAATCAGAATAAAGCACCCCTTCTTAGTGAGACAGCAGCAAAGGTAGATTTCATCCTGCCTTGCGTCCTTGGCTGGATGTCCTTGTGCAGTATACAACCTGAGCAACTGTATGTGGAGGCCTGATTTTCCCTCTTCTGGAGAATTTCCCCTTGAGTCCTTGCCCACCCTCACCATAGCCTTTCTCGCCATAGGCCAGGAATGGAGGGATGATAATTTTCCTTCTCTCTCCAGGACACATGCCCAGCAGCCCCTGGTCCATGCCCTTGATCAGCCAACCAGAGCCGACGTAGGTATCATAAGTGCCGCCCTTACTGTAGCTGCAGAAAATGAGGTGGAAGTAGGAGAGGCAGGCTGGGCCCTGGACTCCCACTCCCCATGCCACAGTCCCCAGTGCCTCAGGGCTTCCCTCCAGCCCCTTACCTTGTGTCGAAGGAGGTGCCGTCCAGCAAGGTGCCATTGTAGTGGTAGCGGACAAAGTCACCGTCCTGGACCATGCGGGGGCAGTGGGGCGGGCGCAGCAAGGTGCTCACCTGCACGGTGTCTTCCTTATTCCACACATCCAGCAGAACCACATCGAAGTAGAGGGTGGCATCCGGTGGAATAAGCCCCGCTGTGAGGGTGCAGCAGCATGGAGGTCTCAGTTCTGCTCTGCCAACCACGATCCCAGCCAGGGCCCTGTTATTCCCCTTCCTCTCATCCCAGCACCAGGAGACCCAAACCAGGCACAGAGCAGCCACTATTTTTGTTTTGTTTTTTTTAAGAGATAGAGGCCGGGCACAGTGGCTCATGCCTGTTATCCCAGCACTGTGGGAGGCCAAGACAGGTGGATAGCTTGAGCCCAGAAGTTCAAGACCAGCCTGCACAACATTGTGAAACCCCATCTCTACTAAAAATACAAAAAATTAGCCATGCATGGTGGTGTGCACCTGTAGTCCCAGCTATTTGTTAGGCTGAGACGGGAGGATTGCTTGAGCCCAGGAGGCTGAAGTTGCAGTGAGTTGATATCACACCACTACACTCCAGCCTGTGCAACAGAGTGAGACCCTGTCTCAAAAAAAAAAAGATGGGGTTTTGCTCTGTCACACAGGCTGGAATTCAGTGGCATGACCATGGCTCACTGCAGCCTTGAAATCCCGGGCTCAAGCAATCCTCCCACCTGAGCCTCCTGAGTAATTAGGACTACAGGCACACACCACCACGCCTGGATAATTTATTTTATTTTTTGGAAAGACGGGGTCTCACTATGTTGCCTAGGCTGGTCTGGAACTCCTGGGTTCAAGCAATCCTCCCACCTTGGCCTTCCAAAACTCTGGGACCATAGATGTCAGCCACTGCCCCAGCCAGAGCTGCCACTCTTCATACTGCGTGCACAGCATGACATTGGGCAAGTCACCCCTCATCTCGGCACTTCAGTTTTCTCACCCCAGGATCCCTGATTCTGCCTCCTGGTCTCCTCCATCCCCAGCTTGTGCCCCAGCCCTTCTCACCCAGGCCGATGCTCCCATAGCCCAGGTGGGGAGGCACAATGAGGCGTCGCCGCTCGTTGACACACATGCCCATGAGGCCTCGGTCCATGCCAGTGATGAGGCGCCCCACGCCCACCACGATGGCCACCAGGGTGTTTCGATCATAGCTGAGGGGGAGGGACAGATGGGATACAGTGATCTCAGACACACACTGCCCATGGTGGCCTAGGTGCACAGGTGTGCCTGCACACACGCACACAATCCCCCCTCCCTATACCCAGGTGTGGATATGCACACACACTTCTCGCCTCCTTTTCAAGTTCCCCTCCTAGGTCAGCCGTGACACCCACCTTAAGGGAATAGACTGTTACAAAAAGCAAGTCCCTGAGGAGGTCAAGGGCTGCTACTGCCCTGGAACAGGGTTGGGTGGGATGCATGGGCCTGATTGCTGCTACTATTTGCTGACAGCAAGTGGGCAGTGGCAGGTACAGCACGGAGGGACAGAGGAGCATTACTATATGGAATTAAATGCTTGGCATTTTACATTCCGTATCTTCTTTCTCTCCCCTGTGAGGTGGGCATTCTTGTTCTCATTTTTCTTATGAGAACAATGGAGACTTGAGAGACTCAGTGCCTTGCCCAAGGTCACACAGCTAATATTAATATGTAGTCAGCTGAGTTCCAAAGCCCATGTTTTTGCCATTATACTGTCGGCTCTCCAAGGAAAAGACAAGGAGAGCAGAGGTGGGGTGGGAATTGGTTTCACATTTTGAAAAGGCCTATTCTACAATCCTGGCTAACACAGTGAAACCCTGTCTCTACTAAAAATACAAAAAAATTAGCTGGGCATGGTGGCGGGTGCCTGTGATCCCAGCTACTCGGGAGGCTGAGGCAGGAGAATGGCATAAACCAGGGAGGCAGAGGTTGCAGTGAGCCGAGATTGCACCACTGCATCTCCCATCTAGAGACGGGGTTTCAACGTGTTAGCCAGGATGGTCTCGATCTCCTGACCTCGTGATCCGCCCATCTCGGCCTCCCAAAGTGCTGGGATTACAGGCTTGAGCCACCGCGCCCAGCCCAGAAAACTTTCTTAACCCATGGCCCCTTCAATTAAAAAAAAAAAAAAGAAAGAAAATCTCCCATCCTCACTTTACTTCTGAAAACTTAAAATAAATTAAAAGTGTATATAATTGGCTGGGTGCAGTGGCTCATGGGCAACAGAATGAGACTCCAGCCTGACGACAGAGTGAGACTCTGTCTCAAAAAAAAAAAAAGTGCCTATTCTAAAAGTGCCATGACTTTTGTTTTTAGTTATACACTTTAATGTATTTACTTTTTTGTAAATGTAAATACTTTTAATGTATTTACTTTTACTTATACATGTGTATTTTTGGAGATGGAGTCTCGACTCTGTCAACCAGGCTGGAGTGCAGTGGCACAATCTCCGCTCACTGCAACCTCCGCCTCCTGGGTTCAAACAATTCTCCTGCTTCGGCGTCCCAAGTAGCTGGGATTACAGGCACACGCCACCATGCCTGGCTAATTTTTGTTTGTTTGTTTGTTTTTGTTTTTTGAGACAGAGTCTCACATTGTTGCCTGGAGTGGAGTGCAATGGAGTGATCTCAGCTCACTGCAACCTCTGCCTCCGCCTCCTGGGTTCACGTGATTCTCCTGCCTCAGCCTCCCGAGTAGCTAGGATTACAGGTGCACACCACCACACTCGGCTAATTTTTTTGTATATTTAATAGAGACGTGGTTTCACTATGTTGGCCAGACTAGTCTGGAAAAAGGCAGGTGGGTATTATAAGAAGACAGCCGGCTGGACCTAGGGGTAGGGCATGGCTCCCTGTGGAGGCCCTGTCTGTCTACGTGTCACACAGTCGGACATGCCACCCTGGCCTCGTGATCTGCCCGCCCCGGCCTCCCAAAGTGCTGGGATTACAGGCGTAAGCCACAGCGCCCAGCCTTAAATTTTTGTATTTTAGTAGAGACAGCGTTTCACCATGTTGCTCAGGCTGGTCGCAAACTCCTGGCTGGTCACAAACTCCTAAGCTCCTTGGCCTCCCAAAGTGCTAGAATTACAGGCATGAGCCAACATACCTACCCAACTTAGAAAACTTTTTTTTTTTCTTTAAGACAGAGTCTTGCTCTGTTGCCCAGGCTGGAGTGCAGTAGCGCGATCTCCACTCACTGCAAGCTCCACCTCCCAGGTTCATGTCATTCTCCTGCCTCAGCCTCCCGAGTAGCTGGGATTACAGGCACCTGGACCACACCCGGCTAATTTTTTTTTTGTATTTTTAGTAGAGACGGGGGGTTTCACCGTGTTAGCCAGGATGGTCTCGATCTCCTGACCTCGTGATCTGCCCGCCTCAGTCTCCCGAAGTGCTGGGATTACAGGGGTGAGCCCCCGCCCCTGGCCAAAAAACTTTTTTTTTTTTTTTTTTTTTNAGCCTCCCGAGTAGCTGGGATTACAGGCACCTGGACCACACCCGGCTAATTTTTTTTTTGTATTTTTAGTAGAGACGGGGGGTTTCACCGTGTTAGCCAGGATGGTCTCGATCTCCTGACCTCGTGATCTGCCCGCCTCAGTCTCCCGAAGTGCTGGGATTACAGGCGTGAGCCACCGCACCTGGCCAGAAAACTTTCTTTTTTTTTTTTTTTTTGAGACGGAGTCTGGCTCTGTCGCCCAGGCTGGAGTGCAGTGGCCGGATCTCAGCTCACTGCAAGCTCCGCCTCCCAGGCTTACACCATTCTCCTGCCTCAGCCTCCCGAGTAGCTGGGACTACAGGTGCCCGCCACGTCGCCCGGCTAGTGTTCTGTATTTTTTAGTAGAGACGGGGGGTTTCACCGTGTTAGCCAGGATGGTCTCGATCTCCTGACCTCGTGATCCGCTCATCTCGGCCTCCCAAAGTGCTGGGATTACAGGCTTGAGCCACCGCGCCCGGCCCAGAAAACTTTCTTAACCCATGGCCCCTTCAATTAAAAAAAAAAAAAAAGAAAGAAAGAAAATCTCCCATCCTCACTTTACTTCTGAAAACTTAAAATAAATTAAAAGTGTATATAATTGGCTGGGTGCAGTGGCTCATGGGCAACAGAATGAGACTCCAACTAAAAAAAAAAAAAGTGTTCCAAGCTCAACACTCATGAGCTGGGCTCCCAGAGTCCCCATCAGGGACAACAACCCCTAAATCCCAACCCCTGCCTCACTCCCAGCAGTCAAGTGCTCAGCGCAGCGCTTCTGGCTACTACCCTATACCTGAATTTGCCCACCAAGCGGACAGGTTTTAAGTCTGGATTGTTTCCTTCTCAGTGTTGTTATGAAGGCTTAAGCTCTGCATGAAGTTTCTACAAGTTCAACAGCATCAAGTCATATGGTTTTCCTCAGGGTCAATGTTAATGTGTGCTGAACTGGCTGGAGGACTGCCAGGCCCTGCGAGAAGCCTACATTCATTCATCCATCTCCTTTGAGTCCTAACATAAGCCTTAGCAAGTAGGTACTGTTTTTGTCTCCATTTTTCATATAAGGAAAGTGATGCTTAAAGAGACAAAATTCTCTGTCCATGGTCATAGCCTGGATTTGAACCAGGGTCTTGGGACTCTTGGAGTTTGTATGCTTACCCCAATATATGCCTGCCTCTAAAGTCATGGCCACTAATTTCCTGTTGGCTGAGTTGCGTGTTTCTGAGGAGAGTCTAAGAAACACTGACTCTTTCGGTGTGCTGTGGGGTCCGTGTATAACTGGGACCCTAGGTTTACCCCTGAGGCTGGCACACAGCCCTGCCCTGTCCCCGCTAACAAAAGTGGACTTGCTGGAGCAGACCAAAGGCCTGGATCAGACCGGGAGGCCACCTCACAAACCCCAAGGGCTGGCAAAATGGGCGGCCTGCGCTTCTTTCCTGATATACCTAAAATGGAGAGAGATGAGGGTTCCAGGAGAACCAGAGAGGGAGGTATGAAATTCCTCTGAGGAGCCCAGGGTGGCATGTCCGACTGTGTGACACGTAGACAGACAGGGCCTCCACAGAGAGCCATGCCCTACCCCCAGGTCCAGCTGGCTGTCTTCTTATAATGCCCACTCGCCTTTTTCCCTGCCTACCGGCTGCTGAAAACTCCCACCCCCTCCAAAAAAAGTTCTATTCCCTCTTCTCTAACCACAAAGGCACTAAAAACGGAGTGGAACCAGAGAGGGAGTCAGGGTGGTTGGAAAGGTATGGGGTCCAGGCTGATAGACCACCCCAGGGTTCTCAAGCAGCAGGGACCACCCCCTTCCCCGCCACACTGTAGGCCAGAACACCCTTCTCCATCAGGTCATTAAATACAGCCCTGGTAACTACACAAGGCAGTTCACCTTGATTATCGAGTCCTTTCTGGGATGTGGAGAGCTTGTGAGAAACAAATGGGATCCTTTGAGAAGAGAGGGTTTGGAAATGGGGACAGGAAGGTATCTTTGGGGAGATAGGTGTCTGGGAGGCCCCAAGGGTGCTGTCTGGGGTTAGAGTATTGGGATGTAGAGCTTAAAAGAGGCAACAAGGAAATAGGACCCCGGGTTCAGGAGACAGAGTGGTGAATCTGGGGGCGCCCAACCGGGGTTACCTTGAGTCAAACTTCTTGCCATCTTCGAAAGTGCCGTTGTAGTGGTAGCGCACAAAATCCCCCATCTGCACTTCCCGAGGACAGGCCCTGGGGATGTGGTACCTCTCGATAACCACATCTTCCAGGGGCCCCCCGGCAGGGCTGGCGCGGCCCAGCCCCCTCCCCACGGCCTGCACCACCAGTAGCAGCAACTGCAGCAGGGGGAGCCGGAGGAGGCTGTGGCTGGGGGGGCCCGCGGGGAACATGGTGCCTGCAGTTGGGACCGCCGGCAGTGAGGGCGAGCAAGGGAGCCGCCGCCAACCTCCTTCCCCCGCCCCCCGCCTCCCAGAACTGGCTCCCCCTCTTCCTGTCCTCCTCCCCTACCGCCGCCCTGGCTGGTCCACGTGGAATGGGGGCTGGGAAGACAGAGCTGGCCTGGCCAGAGGAGCGGCGGCGGAGGGGTGCAATAGGAGGAGGGGGCCAGGTTGAGTGTGTTAGAGTCGGAGGGAGGCCCCACAAAGAACTCCGGGTTCCCCCTCCCCCCATCTTCATCCCTGGCTGCGAGACCTGGGGCCTGGCCAGGGAGGGAGGGCCGGGAAAGATGAGAACTCCGAGTGGACACCGAAGGAAAAAAAAAAAAGTTCAATGTCTTTTTTCGGAGCCCCCGGGTCCTAAAGCCGGGCGGAGAGTTCCCCTTGCTTCTTTCGCGGGTAACTCCAATTCTAGCCCCCTCCAGGTGGGTGGTGAAGCAGCGGAGTGTGAGAGACATCTCCGTGCTCGTCCCTGACCCCAGCTGTGCTCCAAGGGAAGGCATCTCCAGGGAAGAGCAGCTTGGTCCCACAAAAGCTGGACTGCAAGAAGGACTTTGTGACTTGGGATGTGACGGGCACGGAGACGGAGTGGGGGGTGGTGGCAGCGCAAGGTGTGCAAGTGACAGCAGGTGTGTGCCTCCGACGTGGGCGGGGGAGACACTGGGAGGGCGCAGGAGGGTGCAGGAGGGCGCAGCGACTGAAGGCCCGGCTCCAGGGCTTCCCCCTCGTTTGGGCAGCGCAGAGGCAGCCCTCACTCAGTGTCCTGATCTCAGGCGGGGCACTGTTTGCGTGGGGAGGGGCTTCCTGGGCTCCCCATCTCTGGCGGGAAGCGCTCCCCGACTCATTCTCTGCCTAGGGGACACCCCCACAGCAGGACCCCGGCCCACGGAGAGGACTTAGGACACTACCGGACCCTCCGGGAAAAGAGGGGAGACTTCGTGACCCAGGCCCGCCCCGCCTTGCCGCCCTCGTGCCCGGCGCTAAGACCCAGCGGGCGCGCGACCCGCCCCGGGCCTGTCCCTGTCCCCTTCCGTCCGCGGGGCCGCCAGCTCAGCTCTGGAGAGCCGGCGGCGCGGCGGGCATGGCTCGGGTGGCGTGGGGGCTGCTGTGGCTGCTGCTGGGCAGCGCCAGGGCGCAGTACGAGAAGTACAGCTTCCGGGGCTTCCCGCCCGAGGACCTGATGCCGCTGGCCGCGGCCTACGGGCACGCGCTGGAGCAGTACGAGGGCGAGAGCTGGCGCGAGAGCGCGCGCTACCTGGAGGCGGCGCTGCGGCTGCACCGGCTCCTGCGCGACAGCGAGGCCTTCTGCCACGCCAACTGCAGCGGCCCCGCTCCCGCACCCAAGCCCGACCCAGAGGACTGCCGCGCCGACGAGTGGGCCCGCGAGCTGCGGCTCTTCGGCCGCGTCCTGGAGCGCGCCGCCTGCCTGCGGCGCTGCAAGCGGACGCTGCCCGCCTTCCAGGTGCCCTACCCGCCGCGGCAGCTGCTGCGCGACTTCCAGAGCCGCTTGCCCTACCAGTACCTGCACTACGCGCTGTTCAAGGTGGGAGCCCGCCCCCACCCGGGGACCTGTCTCGGGCTGGGCATCGTGTCACTCCACCGATCGGTCGGAGGAGCGTTGCCTTCACCCGCGGCACGAAGCCAGCCGTGCGCTAGGGACCGCGAGCTCCGTTCTTACTGACCCGCTCCCCGAACCCCTACCCCCCTACCAGGCTAACCGGCTGGAGAAGGCGGTGGCGGCGGCCTACACCTTTCTCCAGAGGAACCCGAAGCACGAGCTGACCGCCAAGTACCTCAACTACTACCGGGGGATGCTGGACGTCGCCGACGAGTCCCTCACGGACCTAGAGGCCCAGCCCTACGAGGTGGGGTGGAGGGGCAGGAGGAGGGTCCCGCCGATAGGACTTGTAGAGGAGGGGAGATGTTGGGGGCGCCCTGACTCCCCCTGCCACGCCCCTTCCAGGCCGTGTTCCTCCGAGCTGTGAAGCTCTACAACAGCGGGGATTTCCGCAGCAGCACTGAGGACATGGAGCGGGCCTTGGCAGAGTACCTGGCGGTCTTTGCCCGGTGCCTGGCCGGCTGTGAAGGGGCCCATGAGCAGGTGGACTTCAAGGACTTCTACCCGGCCATAGCAGGTATCTGCCACCCAGACCACGGCAGGCAGTCCTCTCACCCACAGGCTTGGTAAGGCAGATGTTCCCTCCCTGCACGTGGAGCACTGCGAATGTGGAGGAGCCAGCCGGGAGGAAGGGCTTGTCTGCTGAAAAAGATACTGGGTGTAGGAGCCCCAGCTGGAAGTGTCCAAGGGGCTGGATCAGTGCAGAGAGGCAGTGACATCCCTAAAGGGTTTGGGAAGCTTGGGTTCACAGGCCTTTCAGGCAGAGGGCAGTGCAGATGCAAAGGTGCAGCAGTGAGAAGTAGCCCAGCAGGTGTGTGCAAAAAGCAATTGGTAACCAGAAATCACACCTAGTCTAGGGATCTCTAACCCTGGGGTCCCTTGAGCAGGGGCAGAAAGGACTGTCCTTGGCCAGGTGTGGTGACTCACACCTGTAATCTCAGCATTTTGGGAGGCCGAGGCAGGCAGATCACGAGGTCAGGAGTTCAAGACCAGCCTGACCAACATGGTTGAAACCCTGTCTCTACTAAAAATACAAAAATTAGCTGGTCATGGTGGGTGCCTGTAATCCCAGCTACTTGGGAAGCTGAGGCAGAATTGCTTGAACCTGGGAGGTGGAGGTTGCATTGAGCCAAAATCGTGCCACTGCACTCCAGCCTGGTCGACAGAGGGAGACTCCGTCTCAAAAAAAAAAAAAAAGACCTTTAGCTTCTCTGTTTGGACTTCTGCCCCACTTCTGGACCTCATCTGCTGTTCTCCCAGAATGCCCTGGCTCCCTCTGGCTCGGGGTGGTGGTTGAGTGGTGGGGGTGGTGAGTCAGCCCAGCCCACAGTCATCTTCCTCATCATCATTTGTCATATAGTATGCCAAGCACTTTACACACATTCTTTCCTGTGATTGCAACAGCAACACGTTTTCTGGACAAGCAGTAGGCAGAGCTTGGATTTGGAGTCTTCTCCACTGGGGGACAGAGCTGTTCATTGCAACGCCAGCCTCTCACTCCGCCTCCCACCCCCAGATCTCTTTGCAGAATCCCTGCAGTGCAAGGTGGACTGTGAGGCCAATTTGACCCCCAATGTGGGCGGCTACTTCGTGGACAAGTTCGTGGCCACCATGTACCACTACCTACAGTTTGCCTACTACAAGTGTGAGCCCCCTGGGTGGACTTGGGCAGGGGAAGAGGTGATAAGGGAGAGGACTGCATGGGAGCCTCCCAGAGTTGTGGGGAGCTTTCCTTCAGTATTGAGGACCCTGGGTGATAGGAGGAAAGGCTAGGGGCGGTGGGGATACGGGGAAGGCACCCTGGGAGTCGGGCAGGTGAGAGGCTGAGTGGGAACAGACAGCAGCCTCAGGGAGAAGTAGAGAGTCTCTTGGGCAAATGACTAGGCAACCAACAACTGCAGAGCACTTGACAGTTTATTTTTATTTTTGAAACGGAGTTTCACTCTGTTGCCCAGGCTGGAGTGCAGTGGCACGATCTCAGCTCACTGCAACCTCTGCCTCCAGGGTTCAAGTGATTCTCCTGCCTCAGCCTCCTGAGTAGCTGGGATTACAGGTGCCTGCCGCCACACCCAGCTGATTTTTGTATTTTTAGTAGAGACGGAGTTTCACCATGTTGGCCAGGCTGGTCTTGAACTGCTGACCTCAGGTGATCCACTGCCTTAGCCTCCCAAAGTGCTGGGATTATAGGTATAAGCCACTGCGCCCAGCCAACACTTGAGAGTTTATAAGGCAGTTTATCTTATGTGGTCCTTTCACCAATACCATGCAGCTGGCATTACTGGACCAATTTTTCAGATGGGGAAACGGAGGCTTATAGGGCAAGGGACTGTTAGTGTCATGACTAATAAAATGTGGCACCAGGACTTGTGGCTCTCCTCACTGGAGAGATCCTGGCATCCACTGGGGCTGGAATGGACAGCCTCCAGTGTTCCTGCTACTTGGAGATGCCAAGATTCAGACAGAGCTGAGAATCAGAGCAGAGGGGCTAAGAACCAAGGGGCCAGGAGACCCTTCCCGGGTACAGATAGCAGAGAGGCTGAGGGCCTCTAATTCCCTAGAGCCATCATTCTCCAGCCATGTGAGCTTGAGCAATTTATCTAACCTCTCTGTGACTCAGATTTCTTGGCTGTAAAATGGGGATGACAGTTATAGGCATGGCCGGGCATGGTGGTTCACACCTGTAATCCCAGCACTTTGAGAAGCCTAGGCAGGCAGGTGGCTTGAGCCCAGGAGTTCAAGACCAACCTGGGCAATATGGCAAGATTCCATGTCTACAAAAAATACAAAAAGTTAGCCAGGCATGGTGGCGAGTGCCTGTAGTCCCAGCTACTGGGGAGACTGAGGTGGGAGGATTGCTTGAGCCCAGGCGGAGGCTGTAGTGAGCCGAGATCATACCACTGCACTCCAGCCTGAGTGACAGAACAAGACCCTGTCTCAAAACAAAAACATACAAAAAATTAGATGGGTGTGGTGGTGCCTGCCTGTAGTCCCAGCTACTCAGGAGGCTGACGTGAGAGGATCACCTAAGCCTGGGAGATCAAGGCTGAAGTGACCATAATTATACCACTGCACTCCAGCCAGGGTGATAGACTGAAACCCTGTCTCAAAAACAATAAAAGGACAATAACAGGCTTAGGTGAGTTAGCCAAGGCCTGGCATAGGGTGAGTGCCCACTACATGCTAGCTGGCATTATGCTTGGGTGGGGTAAGGAGTCCATTAGGTATTCTGGGAGGTGGCTGGGTAGCAGGGGTGCTGGACCGAACTGGGAGGGAGATGGGGTTGACTCTGAAGGGGAAGTGCTGGAGCAATTCCTCACCCCTGTCCTGCTGCAGTGAATGATGTGCGCCAGGCTGCCCGCAGCGCCGCCAGCTACATGCTCTTCGACCCCAACGACAGCATCATGCAGCAGAACCTGGTGTATTACCGCTTCCACCGGGCTCGCTGGGGTCTGGAAGAGGAGGACTTCCAGCCCCGGGAGGTGGGCACTGCTTTCTGGGGCACTTGCTGGACATGCACTTTGTAAAAAGTAAACTGGCAGCCGGGCGCGGTGGCTCACGCCTGCAATCCCAACACTTTGGGAGGCCGAGGCGAGCGGATCACGAGGTCAGGAGATCGAGACCATCCAGGCTAACATGGTGAAACCCCGTCTCTACTAAAAAGACAAAAAATTAGCCAGGTGTGGTGGTGGGCGCCTGTAGTCCTAGCTACTTGGGAGACTGAGGCAGGAGAATGGTGTGAACCTGGGAGGCAGAGCTTGCAGTGAGCCGAGATCGCGCCACTGCACTGCAGCCTGGGTGACAGAGTAAGACTGTCTCAAATAATAATAATAAAATAAAATAGAAAATAAAAAATAGGCCGAGCGCGGTGGCTCAAGCCTGTAATCCCAGCACTTTGGGAGGCCTAGACGGGCAGATCACGAGGTCAGGAGATCGAGACCATCCTGGCTAACACGGTGAAACCCCGTCTCTACTAAAAAATACAAAAAAACTAGCCGGGCGAGGTGGCGGGCGCCTGTAGTCCCAGCTACTCGGGAGGCTGAGGCAGGAGAATGGCGTAAACCTGGGAGGCGGAGCTTGCAGTGAGCCGAGATCCGGCCACCACACTCCAGCCCGGGCAACAGAGCGAGACTCCGTCTCAAAAAAAAAAAAAAGAAAAGAAAAAGTAAACTCCTGGCTTCCGTGGAAGGCAGGATGGGAAATGGAAAGAAAGAATATGAGTTGAGGTTAGAGTCCTGGATTCAGAGCTCAGCCCCACTGCTGTGTGGTCCTAGGAAGACCATGGCCCTTTCCGAATCTATTGCCTTACCTGCAAAATGGCAGTGGTATTGCCCACCTCACCAGCAGTGTCCGACGAGGGATGTATGAAGGTACACATCCACTCCTGCCTGCTCCACTCCCTACCTTCATTACCCTCACGGCTGACCTTTGTCCGTCTTCCCCAGGAACACCCTAGGTAACCAATGGAGGAAACCCATTGGAATTGAGGGCCAGGCTAGCAAATATGGGACACATGGTGCCACTCCTGCCTTCCTTGTCAGTGGCAGACACTGCTTATGGATTGAGGGACTCTTTCTCACCAAACCCTCAGAATCCTTAACCCAGTGTTCCAAGCAGCCACGATGATCTGATTAGCTTGTGGGCTGATACTTGATACTTGAGCTGGAAGAGGGTCAGTGGGCACAGATCCTAGGAGCCCTGGCTTCTTGCCATCTGGCAGCAGGGTATGGCTCACTCCTACCCCGTCCTTTCCTTCTTCCAGGAGGCCATGCTCTACCACAACCAGACGGCCGAGCTGCGGGAGCTGCTGGAGTTCACCCACATGTACCTGCAGTCAGATGATGAGGTGAGTGCCTCCTGCTTTCCAGAACTAGGCTGTGATGGGGACACCTTGGACCTTTTTCTGGGGCCCCCAGTGTGTCAGAATTCAGCCCCAGCCCCTGGTGGTCAACTGTCATGAAGCAGAGAGGTTTGCCTATTCCTTGTCTAGACTGTCCCTTCCTTCCCCAGCCTCAGTATTCTCATGTCCCCTTTCTGTACATGTCCCAGTCCTGCTCCTCCCAGGCCCAGCTTACATGGTGCCTCCTCCAGGAAGCCCTTGCCGCATGCCCTGGCTCTTTGTTCTGGGTTAGCGGTGCCCACTCTGACCCTGTGTGCCTCCCTGGCCACCTGTGGCCTGGACCTGGGTGATGCAGCCCTGGTGCAATCTGTAATCCTGTAATCCCAGCAATCTGGGAGGCTGAGGCAGAGGGATCACCTGAGATCAGGAGTTCAAGACCAGCCTGGCCAACATAGTGAAACCCTGTGTCTACTAAAAATACAAAAATTACTCAGGTGTGGTGGTGAGCACCTGTAATCCCAGCTACTTGGGAGGCTGAGGCAGGAGAATCGCTGAACCCAGAGGCAGAGGTTGCAGTGAGCCGAGATCACGCCATTGCACTCCAGCCTGGGTGACAGATTGAGACTGTCTCGAAAAAAAAAAAAAAAATTAAGCGAGATCAAGTATGTATTTTTCTTTTTTATTTTTTCTTGGGAACAGAATCTTGCTCTGTCACCCAGGCTGGAGTGTGCAGTGGCATGATCTCCACTCACTGCAACCTCCACTTCTTGGGTTCAAGGGATCCTCCTGTCTCAGCCTCCGAGTACCTGGGATTACAGGCGTGTGCCACCACGTCCAGCCAATTTTATTTTGTATTTGTAGTAGGGACAGGGTTTTACCACGTTGGCCAGGCTGGTCTCAAACTCCTGACCTCAAGTGATCTGCCTGCCTTGGCCTCCCAAAGTGCTGGGATTACAGGCATGAGCCACCTCGCCTGGCTGAGATCAAGTATGTAAAGCACTTGATAAAGAGCCAGCAGCCGGTAGGTGCACAGTGAATGGCAGCCCAGTCTCGCTCTGTCACCCAGGCTGGAGTGCAGTGGTGCAGTCTCAGCTCACTGCAACCTCCACCTCCCAGGTTCAAGCGATTCTCCTGCCTCAGCCTCCCGAGTAGCTGGGATTACAGGTGTGCGCCACCACACCCAGAATACAATACCACACCCAAAAATACAAAAAAATTTTTGTATTTTCAGTAGAGACATGGGGTTTCACCATGTTGGCCAGGCTGGTCTTGAACTCCTGACCTCAAGTGATCCACCCACCTCAGCCTCCCAAAGTGCAGGGATTACAGGTGTGAGTCACTGCCCCCAGCATATGGGAGCCGTTTTGACGGCTGTCTCTTGTTCCCTGTGGTTTGCCAGACACCAGACTAGGGGCTGGAGTAAGTTAGTGAAAGTCATGATCCATTTCACATGCAGCTCACAGTCTAGTGGGGGAAGCACAAACAGCTGCTGGAGAGGGCAGCACACGGCACTGGGGGAGGTCTCCAGCCCAGCCAGAGTCACCAGAAGGGCTCAGCCTGGAACTGACGCCTGGCTTTGGAGGGATTAGTGTGGGTTATGCAGGCACAGGGGACGGCAGTAGTTCCTGGCAGGGAAACAATATGAGCAAAACCATTATGCATGGACTGGCAATATTCTCGCCAGAGTCTTTATGCTTAAAAGATGGGGCTGTGCAGGGGCGATGTTTGTGCTGACACCAAATTCTGCTGGTGGTGCCCTATGCAGCCACTCAGGGAGGGGCAGTTTGGGGAAATCCTCAGAATGGTCTCATTAGATCTTGAGGCTGGGAAGGGAAGGGGCTTTGGGGACCAAGAGATGGGATGGGAGGTCCCATTGGCCAGGAAGGGAGCCCATATGGGTTTGGGCCTACTGTGACCCTGTTTCTCCCGCAACTGTGGCGCTACTCTAGATGGAGCTGGAGGAGACAGAACCGCCCCTGGAGCCTGAGGATGCCCTATCTGACGCCGAGTTTGAGGGGGAGGGTGACTACGAGGAGGGCATGTATGCTGACTGGTGGCAGGAGCCGGATGCCAAGGGTGACGAGGCCGAGGCTGGTCAGTGACACGAGTCCTTGGGGGGTGGGAATGCAGCCTGGGATGGAGGTTGGGGACAGATGGATTCACCCGCTGGACTCCAGAGCCCAGGATGTGTTTGGGTGCCGGGGCCCATCCTCCAGGGGCCTCCAGCCTATTGGCCCCTGTTCTGCTTGGGGGTGGAGGCGCAGCATCTCCCCTGGAGCTGGGACCAGCTGAGACCTGTCCTGGGGAGCCTCACCCCACCTCCCATCAGGACAGCACCTGGTCACCCATTGGGAGTGGGTGGGGGGCCAACCCCAGTGCTTTCTCCTTTCCTTTTCAGAGTCAGAGCCTGAACTGGCATGAGAAGGGGACACCCGACACGCCTCAAGCTTGGGAAGCCTGGTCCCGATGGCCCCACCCTCACCAGCCTGGGCAGCAGCAAGAACTATTTATTAAAAACTTAAGATGGGCCAGGTGCGGTGGCTCACGCCTGTAATCCCAGCACTTTGGGAGGCCAAGGTGGGTGGATCACTTGAGGCCAGGAGTTCAAAACCAGCCTGGCCAACATGGTGAAACCCCCATCTCTACTAAAATATATAAATTAGCCGGGTGTCGTGGCGGGCGCCTGTAATCCCAGCTACTTGGGAGGCTGAGGCAGGAGAATCACTTGAACCTGGGAGGCAAAGGTTGCAGTGAACTGAGATCGTGCCACTGCACTCCAGCCTGGGCGACAAAGCGAGACTCCATCTTTTAAAAAAGCAGACTTAAGATGGGCTGGGCGTGGTGACTTATGCCTGTAATCCCAGCCCTTTGGGAGGCCGATCACTTGAGGTCAGGAGTTCAAGACCAGCCTGGCCAACATAGTGAAATGTCATCTCTACTAAAAAATACAAAAATTACCCAGGCATGGTGGCGCACACCTGTAATCGTAGCTACCTGGGAGGCTGAGCCAGGAGAATCACCTGAACCCGGGAGGCAGAGCTTACAGTGAGCTGAGATTGTGCCACTGTACTTCAGCCTGGGTGACAGAGCGAGACTCCATCTCAATTAAAAAAAAAAAAAAAACTTAAGATGGACATAGCTGACTGGGCCCCTGTCCTGCCCCACCCGTGAGTGCTGCGACCCAGACCCATCCTGCCACTTCTGTGTCTGTGGACCACAGGATGGTGGTGGCATTGCAGGTTGGCAAGTGGGCTGACAGGGTCCGCCCTCCCCACTGCTCAGCCCCTCACCTGAACAGTCTCCTGGACAAGAAGTTTCCAGCTGCTGGCTGGAGTCTCAGGCCAAATTGCAGAGGGTCCTCCAGGGTACTGAAGAGCACTGGACTAGGAGTCTAGTAGTTCCACGGCCCTGACCAGTAGGTGCTCAATAAATGTTTGTTGTTGAATGAGTCATAGCACCTGTGGTCGTCTCCCCGGAGCTCAGTTGTGAGGGTACAGGCCCTTCCCTCCCTCTCTCCGCACCTGTGTCCCCTCGTCTGTAAAATATGGGGCGGAGGGGCACCATCTGGTCCCTCGCTGGTCCTCTGCACCTGGGGCTGAAGGTTCTGCAAGAGAGGACGCAGTGTGCAGACCCGCCGCCAGGGGGCGTGAGAACACAGTCCTCCCCAGGCTTGGGAAGACAGTGGTTTCAGATTTCTAAGATGGGAAGTCCTGTATTTTCCTAGTTCAGGATCACTTCCCTCGGGGAATGTGGCGAGTGTGGGAGGGGGCCAAGGACATTTGCTCCTGGTGTTTACTTTCTGGGCATTTACTGACCCAGATTCCTTAGAGTCAGAGGAAGCTGGCCCTGCTGCTGCCCTCTATTCCCCCATTCCAGAGCCGGGTTGGGGCCCCAGCTGAGCAGCCAGAGGAGCTCCAGGGATGTGGTTTGATTACTTTGGGCTTCTTGGGGTGCAGTGGGACAGCCAGATCCCTCTTGACCGATTTTACATGGGCTACCGGGAGTAGTGGGTCCCGGTGTGCAGGGTGTGCTGGCAATGATGGTGCTTGGTGGCTACCTCATAGCCTGGGACACACCGACAAACCCCCACCCCTATTCCACAGCAGGGAGGTGGGGGCAAAAGGGGTCTGTCTGGGAGGAACCCAGGGCCAAGGCCAGCCGGGTGACAGTTCTGCCCTGTATTTCCAGCCTCCTGGGGGCAGGGGGGCAGAGTTGTCTTCCTACTCGAAGGTGGAGTCAAGGCTGGGAAGCCAAGTTCTCACTGCCCCACCGCTACCTTCTCTCCAGATGTGCCAAGTGATCTGGCCTGCGCCCTGTCCGCCACTGTTCCCATGAGGACTCCCTGTCCCACCCCAAACCCCTCCCCTAGGGCTTTGATCGGGATGAGAGCTGGAAGGGCAGAGTCTGAGTCTGGAAAAAGGGCCAGGTCAAGGCTGGGGGCTCAGTGACCTCACTCCTTCCTCCTGTGGGTGGGTCTTCCAGGGAAACACATCTGCAGTGGTAGCGTTTCCTGACCGCCTCTAGGTGCAGGGTGGCCCCGCCCCACCTCACCTCTTTCAAGCTGCTGTATTATCAGGTCCACCAAGGCCCAGCCCCTGTTTCTGGGAGGGGCTGGCCCTTCAGAGGGTGGGGAGCGGGATGTGCTGCGGCGTGTCTGCGCAGACGTGAACCCGCCATGAGCACGAGCTTTGGAATCTGGACGGCTGGGTGTGGGTCTGAAAGTGCCTGTGTGCTTGTGTGCTTATGTGTTGTGTGGATGTGCGGGTCAGGGTGTGAATGTGTGCCTGCGTGCATGCATGAATGTGGGTTTTTTTTTCTTTCTTTTTCTTTTTTTTTCTTTTTGAGACAGAGTCTCGCTCTGTCGCCCAGGCTGGAATGCAGTGGCGTGATCTCAGCTCACTACAACCTCTGCCTCCTGGGTTCAAGCAGTTTTCTGCCTCAGCCTCCCAAGTAACTGGGATTACAGGCACCTGCCTGTAATAACCCAGCTAGTTTTTGTGGGATTTTTTTTTGTTTTTGTTTTTTGTTTTGAGACAGTGTCTCACTCTGTTGCCCAGGCTGGAGTGCAGTGGCATATCTTGGCTCACTGCAACCTCCGCCTCCCAGATTCAAGCAATTCTCCTGCCTCAGCCTCCCGAATAGCTGGGATTACAGGTGTGGGCCACTGTGCCTGCTAATTTTTGTATTTTTAGTAGAGACGGGGTTTCGCCATGTTGACCAGGCTGGTCTTGAACTCCTGACCTCAGGCAATCTGCCCACTTCAGCCTCCCAAAGTACTGAGATTACAGGCATGAGCCACCCTGCCTGGCTAATTTTTGTATTTTTAGTAGAGACAGGGTTTCACCATGTTGGCCAGACTGGTCTCAAACTCCTGACCTCAGGTGATCCGCCCCACCTCGGCCTCCCAAAGTGCTGGGAATGAATGTGTGTTTAGAGGGATTCATTCACTCAATCAGCACAGATTTATTGAGCACCTACTATGTGCCAGGCATGCTGAGGCACTGGGCGTAGAAGAGTGAACAGAGCAGGCCAAACGCCGGGCCCAAATGGGCTTACATTCTAGCAGGGAGGCAGGCAGAAAACGATAAATGTCAGAATGTATGAATTAGGTATGGCAGATATGGAGGTGGGGAAAGGATCTGAGAGCTGATCCTCTTGCAGTTTGCAGTTGAGGTGTGATGGTAGCTGTCCAAGTGTGCATCTGAGCATGGCGTCTCCGAGTGTGTGGTGAAGCAATGTGTGTATTAGGGAGCAGGCCCGCCCTCTGTTGGCACCACTCCTGTGCAGCCCTTTAGCCCAGGCCATTGGCCCAGCCTTGCCTTACTCAGCTCCCCTTTCCCAGGGAACTGCCAGCTCCTCCAGCCTCCCCTGATGCCAGCATCTCCCCATAGCCCAGCCAGCTCCCCAAACCGGTGAAACCTACTCCCAGCCAGTCCCAGTGTGGGCCCTCTGGGGCCCTCCAGCTCATTCTTCTGACTCCACCCATCCAGACAGTTTCACGTCCTCCACACCTCCATCTCAGGCAGCCACCTCACCACCTTCCCCCACACCCCACCCAGCACCTCACCAGTCCTAGAATCTTGGAATAATGGATTGGAGGTTAGGGATGACCAAAAGGGCTCTGGGGAGGCTGGCCTCATGCAGCAGGACCAGACTCAGATGTCATGGGAAGACCCATCCTAAGGAAATCAGAGCTACTACGATGTACTAAGTGCCTACTGTGTGCCAGGCACTTGGGAGGTTATTTTTTGAGACAGGATCTTGCTCTGTCACCCAGACTGGAGTGCAGTGACAAGCACGGCTCACTGCAGCCTCCACCTTCCAGGCTTAAGCCATCCTCCCACCTCAGCCTCCCGAGTAGTGCTGACCACAGGCACGTGCCAGCACACCCAGCTAATTTTTTTGATTTTTGGTAGAGACAGGGTCTTGCTCTGTTTCCTAGGCTGGTGTCAAACTCTTGGGCTCAAGTGATCCTCCTGCCTTGGCCTCCCAAAGTGCTGGCATTACAGACATGAGCCAACACCAGGCCTCTTGACAAATTATTCATAACCCTCAAAACAGTCCTGAGATGCAGATGTCAGTTCCCCTCTGCTGCAGGTGGGGCTGAGGAATGACAAGCAATTTGTCCAGGGTTCCTTGAGGTGGTTGGTGACTGAGCTGGGTTTGGATCTTTTCTCACTAAATCTGCTGCTGCTCAGAGTAGGGAGAGAGTACCCTGGTCTCAGGGGCTGGCCTGGTGTGTGTTTGCTTGTTTCTGAGACATAGTCTCACTCCAGTCCAGGCTGGAGTGCAGTGGCATGATCTCGGCTCACTGCAACCTCCAACTCCCTGGTTCAAGCGATTCTCCTGCCTCAGCCTCCCGAGTAGCTGGGATTAGAGGCATGCGCCACTATGCTGGGCTAATTTATTTTTAGTAGAGACACACCATGTTGGCCAGGATGGTCTTGATTTCCTGACCTCATGATCCACCTGCCTCAGCTTCCCAAAGTGCTAGGATTACAGGCGTGAGCCACCCGCCTGGCCGGCCTGGTTTTGTTAGGCTGTCAGCTGGGGCCAGGGAGAGGAGAGGTGGGCTGCAGGATGTGGAGATAAATCCCCTACAGGGCCCTGCGCTGTGGCTCACACCTGTAATCCCAGCACTTTAGGAGGCCAAGCAAGGCGGCTGGATCACTTGAGCCCTGGTCAACATGGTGAAACCCTGTCTCTACCAAAAAGTACGAAAATTAGGCCAGGCACAGTGGCTCACGCCTGTAATCCCAGCACTTTGGGAGGCCGAAGTGGGCAAATCACCTGAGATTAGGAGTATGAGATCAGCCTGGCCAACATGGTGAAACCCCGTCTCTACTAAAAATACAAAATTAGCCAGGCGTGGTGGCACATGCTTGTAATCCCAGCTACTTGGAGGTTGAGGCAGGAAAATCTCTTGAACCTGGGAGGTGGAAGTTGCAGTGAGCCAAGATCGCACCATTGCACTCCAGCCTGGGCAAGGAGAACAAAACTCTGTCTCAAAAGAAAAAAAAAATAAAAAGAAAATTACCTGGGTGTGGTGGAATGCACCTGTAATCCCAGCTACTCAGGAGGCTGAGGTAGGAGGATCACTTGAGCCTGGGAGGGGAAGGTTGTAATCAGCCAAGATCAGGCCACTGCACTTCAGCCTGGAGCCTGGATGACACAGTGAGTCTAAAAAAAAAAAAAATCCCCTGCAATGCCACAGCTCAGCTCTCGCTGAAGGAGGCAAGGAGTGGGAAGGGAGGTGGAAAGAAAAAAATGAAAGGAAGAAAGGAGGAAGGGAGCAAAGAAGGAAGAAATGAAGGGAGGGAGGACAGAAGAAGGAAGAAATGAATTAGGGGAGGCAGGGGGTCCTGGGGACAGAGTTGCTGGGGTCACTTAGACTAACAACTTCCTGAATTCTGAGAGTCATGATCAGGGAGGTGGGAGGGAGTCCCTTGGGCTCCCCGCAAATTCAGTAAATGCCAGCAGAAGAAATTCCACTCTTAGATTTGAAAAGTAGTTCTTGCCAGGTGCAGCTCATGTCTGTAATCCCAGCACTTTGGGAGGCCAAGGCAGGTGGATCACCTGAGATCAGGAGTTTGAGACCAGCCTGGTCAACATGGTGAAACCCTGTGTCTACTAAAAATACAAAAAATTAACTGGGTGTGGTGGTGGGCTCCTGTAATCCCAGCTACTTGGGTGGCTGAGGCAGGAGAATCACTTGAACCCGGGAAGTGAAGGTTGCAGTGAGCCAGGATCTCACCACTGCGCTCCAACCTGGGTGACAGAGTGAGACTCCCTCTCAAAAAAAAAAAAAAAAAAAAAAGGCCGGGTGTGGTGGCTCACGCCTGTAATGCCAGCACTTTGGGAGGCCGAGATGGGCGGATCACGAGGTCAGGAGATCCAGACCATCCTGGCTAACACGGTGAAACCCTGTCTCTACTAAAAATACAAACAATTAGCCATGTGTGGTGGCAGGTGCCTGTAGTCCCAGGCAGGAGAATGGCATGAACCCGGGAGGCGGAGTTTGCAGTGAGCCAAGATTGCGCCACTGCACTCCAGCCTGGATGACAGAGCGAGACTCCATCACAAAAAAAAAAAAGGAAAAAAAAAAGAGAAAAGAAAAGTAGTTCTTGAAGTCTCACTTGGTTCTCTGTCTCTGGGAGAATGGACTCTCCCTTGGGAACCAAAGAAGAGGCCCCTTCCCTTGTCAGAAAAGCTGTGGCCAGTTGTCACTGTAGCCAATAGCTCAAGGATGATTGGGGAGGTCCTGGCAGCCCACAGGGCTCAACTCTTAGACAGTTTCCCCCATTTTTTAGGCCTTGCTCCAGGCCTTCTTTTGTACTTGTCTCTAAGGACAGCCCTGCAGAATAGATGGCTTCCATTTTTGTGTGGGAAACTGAGGCCCAGAGAGGTCTGCGGTTTGGGGGCCCCCAGGGCTGATGGCTTCACTCTAACTTAGGGCTGGCGCAGCTCTGCCAGTCCCTTCACAAGTTCCAAGATGAACTTGGGAATTAGATAGAGTGTGCTGAGGGCTGGGGACAGCCCCCTGGTACCAGCCCCATTCCAAAACCCCAGGTCTGACCTTATGGAGCATCACCGCATAATCACTGCTGCCTTTGGTCCCAGCTGGCGCCGGAGGTGCCTGGATAGCATTCTCTTCTGGTCCCCAAACAGCCCTTGGGGATAGGAGTTACCTCATGCCATGACTCAGGTGGGGTACTCAGATAACTGGGAGGATTAAGTTTACCCTTCCCTCCCACATGCATATACTGTACAAGAAAGTCCCCAATTTACAATGATTCAACTTAGGATTTTTTCAACTTTTAGGATGGTATAAAAGTGAAAAAGCATTCAGTAGCACTGTACTTCAAGCACCCAAACAAACCTCTGCTATTTTTTTACTTTCAGTATCGTTATTCAACCCACATTACATGAGATAGTCAACAAGTCTTTTTATTTTTTGCAGACAGAATCTCACTGTTTGTGCACCCAGGCTGGAGGTGCAGTGGTGTAATCTCGGCTCATGCAACCTCTGCCTCCTGGGTTCAAGCCAATTATCCCCCATGCCTCCAGCCTCCGAGTAGATGGGATTACAGGCATGTGCCACAATTGCACAGGCTAATTTTTTGTATTTTTAGTAGAGGACGAGTTTCACCCATGTTTTCCAGGCTGCGTTTGAATTCCTGAACCTTCCAGTGATCCGGCCCGGGCCTTGGCAAAGTGCTGGGATTATAGGATGAGCCACCGCGCTCTGACCAAGTATTCAACAATCTCATTAAAAATAGCTCGTGTGAGGCGATTTTGCCCCCACTGTTAGGGGCTAAAGTGTTCTAAGCCATCTGAAGGTAGGCTAAACTAAGCCATGATGTAGGTTAGGTGTATTAATGCATTTTTCTTCTTTTTTTTAATTTTTTAATTTTAATTTTTTCCCCTTGTCTCCTCTCATAATCTTCTTTTTTTTTGGAGACAGGGTCTTGAACTGTCGCCCAGGCTAGAGTGCAGTGGCGCGATCTAGGTTACTGCAAACCCCACCTTCCAGGGCTCCAAGTGAACTTCCGAGCAGCTGAGACTACAGGCATGCATGCGCCACCCATGCTCAGCTCATTTTTTAATGTTTTGTACAGATGGGGTCTCCCTGTATTGCATTTCAACTTACAATGTCTATGAGGAATAACCCCTCTGAAGTGAGGAGCATCTGTACCACCTTGATCCTTTCTTTCTTTTTTTTTTTTTTTTTGAGATGGAGTCTCGCTCTGTTTGCCCAGGCTGGAGTGCAGTGGTGTGATCTTAGCTCACTGCAAAGCTCCACCTCCTGGGTTTACGCCATTCTCCTGCCTCAGCCTCCTGAGTAGCTGGGACTACAGGCGCCCGCCACCTCGCCCGGCTAGTTTTTTTGGGTATTTTTTAGTAGGACGGGGTTTCACCGTGTTAGCCAGGATGGTCTCGATCTCCTGTCCTGATCTCGTGATCCGCCCGTCTCGGCCTCCCAAAGTGCTGGGATTACAGGCTTGAGGCCACCGCTCCGGCCTTTTTTTTTTTTTTTTTTTTTTTTTTTTTTGAGACAGGGTTTCACTCTTGTTGCCCAGGCTGGAGTGCAGTGGCGCAAGCTCGACTCACCGCAACCTCCACCTCCCGGGTTCAAGCGATTCTCCTGCCTCAGCCTCCTGAGTAGCTGGGATTACAGGTGCCCGCCACCATGCCCGGCTAATTTTGTATTTTTAGTAGAGACGGGGTTTCGCCATGTTCGTCAGGCTGATCTTGAACTCTCGACCTCAGGTGATCTGCCCACCTCGGCCTCCCAAAGTGCTGGGATTACAGGCGTGAACCACCTCGCCCAGCCTTGATCCTTTCCCTTTCCAGAAGAACTTACTGAGGTCGTGTGCAAAGAAGAGGCCAAGAGAACTTGACATTTTCCATTTGGGGTCACCTTTTTCACCTTTCTTTTCAGAAGAAAAGTGTGATATTGTGTTGCTGGGGTGAAATAAGGGGTAGCCAAGCCAAATTCCTTTATTTTCCCTTGACTACTGGGCTAAATCCTCCTGACCTTCCTGGAGGAGGGAGCTGGGAAGGGGCAAGGTTCAGCCAATGTAACTGGAGAATTTGGCCTTTCCTCCCTGGCCCCAGGCAGTAGGGGGTCATTTGAGGGCCTCACAGCCCTAAAAAAAAACACCTCCCATTAAAATGTTTTACATTATCTCCGGATGAGGTTATAAACCCAGTCACAGAGACAGGGGCAGGACTGAAGTCAGAAAATCCTGTCATATGACTTTAACCTTGAGCATAATTGTTTTGATAACGCCATTTTGTTTATTTATTTTAAAGTACATCTGTATCCTCAAACATGAAAATGTCCCCGGCTTTGGAGCCCCTTTCCCCCAGCTCACACACACTTTGGACCTGGCAGCCTTCTTCTCCATCAGCCCTTATTGGCAGCCTGGCCCAAGCTTCACCCTCCCCCACACGCCCGCCCCTCCCCCTGGCTACTTCCAGGTTCTCTGTTGGGGCCATAAATGCTCCAGGAGCTGTAAGTTGGCTGCTGCTTCCACTGGAGGCTGAAGTGCTGATGAAATATTCAAGGATCTCAACTCTCAAATTCCTCGGGGGCCATGGGACAGGGCTGGGAAAGACGGGATGAAAGTACAAGGCCAGGAGCCGCTGAGTCCTGTCCCAGTTCTCAGCCAGGTGGAGTCCAGCGCTCAGAGACCAGGGAAGCAGAGAGGGCAGGAGGGCGAGAGGCGGGAGTGGGGAAGGGTCTCTTTGCATAATCGATGACTACAGGCTCTGGGTGGTGCCATCCGCTGGTTGACTTAGGGGGAGTAAGGCCTGGGTTGCGGACCACCCAGAGCCACCCACCCCTCCTCCATCCCTGGCTCTCTAACTCCAAAGTTTTCCTAGAGTCACACCTCGGGCTGACAAAATCAAGCCCGCAAAATCGGTTCTCGTCTCCTCTCTGACTGCAGCCGTCTTCGCCTTCCTTGGGGTGGAAAGAGACCTACATTGGTTGGGGAGGTGAACTGGCTGGCAGAAGACCAAGGTTCAAGTCCCAGCCCTGCCAGGAATTTTCTTGTGTGATCTTAGGGAAGTCCCTATCCTGGCTCCAGCCTCAGTTTCTTCATAGATGCAGGGAAAAGGGGGCTCTGCTTGGACTATGCCTTCTTCCTCTTCCAAGGCTCTTCCTCTTCCAAGGCTCTCCACAGCTGAGGGAGAAATGGCTGCCTCCAGCCTTGTGTGCGAGTGAGAGGGATGGCCTCTCCGTGGGAAGCATGCCTTGTCAGGGCAGGCATCTCTCCTGGCTTGTGGAAAGAGGGAGGAGCGGGCAGGCTGGCAGGGCGGGTGGGGCCCCAGCTGTGTCAGCCTGTGCGTGGAGTCGCCCAGACCAGGAGCAGGAAGCGGGTGACTCAGGTGGCAAGGACTCCATCACCCCTCCCCACTCAGGAGGAGTGTGCTGCTTAGAGAGTTGGTGAACCAGCTCCAGAGCACAATCTAGATGCCAGCAGTCCTGGAGTTGCAACTTGGGGGGCTTGGGGTGAGTAAGGAGGGGCAGCCTGGGACCGGCATTCTCTGGAGAGTTTTCGACAGACCCTTCTCCAGCCTCTCCCTCCACCACCACTGGCCCCTGCTATCTCTCCCCGGCCCGTACTATTTCTGGCCCTTCCTATCTCTGTTTTCTTGCCTCCTGTTTTCCTTCTGACATTCCATCCCCACCCACACTTGCAGTGAAGTGTCGCTGGAGCTACATCTGTAATTAAAAGACATACGCCCACAGGACCAGGCTGTGGGCAGCCTCTGGCCTCAAGGCCCCTTCACTGGACACAAGGCAGGAAAAAAGGCAGGAGTCCATCTCCCCACAGCCTCCCTCCAGGGCCCTGCACCGTCGTGCTCACTTCCCAGCTTCTGGCCATGCTTGGGCCCACTCCAGCCAGCAGAGTTTGGGAGCCTGCAGGCTCTTCTGCAGCTGTGTCCTCCCCTAGCCACGAAGGGGGCCTCCTGAGTAAGCCCTCACCCCCAAAACCAGTGGGCAGGGGCAGGAGCACAAATGAGGCCCACATGCCATAGATCTAGGTAAGTTATAGAGCACACTCCCAGGCCAGTCACGGTGGCTCACGCCTGTAATCCCAGCACTTCGGGAGGCCGAGGCGGGCGGATCACTTGGGGTCAGGAGTTCAAGACCAGCCTGGCCAACATGGTGAAATCCCGTCTCTACCAAAAATACAAAAATTGGTCAGGCATGGTGGCACGTGCCTGTAATCCCAGCTACTTGGGAGGCTGAGGCGTGAGAATCACTTGAACCTGGGAGGCGGAGGTTGAAGTGAGCCAAGATCGCACCACTGCACTCCAGCCTGGGCGACAGAGCAAGACTCTGTCTCAAAAAAAAAAAAAAAAAAAAAAAAAAAAGGAGCATGCTCCCAAACTGCTAGGTCAGATATACCTTGACAGGCGCAGCACCTCGATGACCTGAAAGTCCATGATGGAGTCCCAAGTTCTCACCCTGTCAGGGTATGGCAGCCCCATGGAGAATGGCTCCTCCCTGGCCACCAGCCAGAGCCTGGGCCATTTCCCTTTCCTTAGCACCTCTGGCTCTGCCTGTGCCACAAGGGCCTCCAGCCCGTGCACAGAGATTCCCTAGCCCACGTGTCCATGCTGCCTCTGTATCCCCACCCCAGCCATAACTGCCCCTTGTCATGTTCCTAGTTTGGCCCAAGTGTGTCCATGCACAGTAGCACTGGTGCCACTGCTCCTGGGGAGAAGGACCAGAGTCAGGGACCTGTAGGCCTAGAAAGTAGAGTCGGTGTTGGGCAGGAATTCCAGAGTTTCTGGTGCTGGTCTCTGGAGTGTGGTCTAGAAAGGATGTGAAGTCCATATAGGCTCCTCTGTCCCTTTGCCCCTGTGTGGAGGGGGGGACCCCAGGAGGGCCAGAGTGGAGGCCTTTTAAAGGCCAGGACCAGCCGGGCATGGTGGCTCACGCCTGTAATTCCAGCACTTTAGGAGGCCGAGGTGGGTGGATCACGAGGTCAGGAGATCAAGACCATCCTGGCTAACACGGTGAAACCCCATCTTTACTTAAAAAAAAAAAAAAAAAAAAAATTAGCCAGGCATAGTGACACGTGTCTGTAGTCCCAGAAACTCAGGAGGCTGAGGCAGAAGAATCACTTGAACCCGGGAGGCGGAGGTTGCAGTGAGCCGAGGTAGCACCACTGTACTCCAGCCTGGGTGACAGAGCGAGACTCCAAAAAAAAAAAAAACCAGGACCTGGAGAGAAACTGGGTGTAAGGATGGCTCTGGCCAGGTGTGGTAGCTCACACCTGTAATTCCCACACTTTGGGAGGCCAAGGTGGGAGGGTCACTTGAAGCCAGGAGTTCCAGACCAACCTGGGCAACATGGCAAGACCTCATCTCTACCAAAAAAAAAGAAAAAATATTAGCTGGGTGTGGTGGCGCCTGTGGTCAGCTACTCAGGAGGCTGAGGTGGGGGGATCCCTTGAGCCCAGGAGGTCGAGGCTGCAGTGAGCTGTGATGTTGCCACTGCACTCCAGTTTTGGCAGCAGAGTGAGACCCTGTGTCTAAGAAAAAAAAAGAAAAAAAAGGATGGCTTTGTCCCTGTTCTGAGAGATGGCTCATGCCCAAGGTGCCTCTAGCTTTCCGCATTGCCTTTCTTTCAAGTCTGCCATCCGGGAAGAACCTCCCGTTGTGTGATTTCCTTTTCTGCCGCTGCAAAGCCCGGGGAAGAGGCTACTGGGTGATAAAAAGGTACCATCGTCGGCCTGAAGTTTGGCAACCCAGCTATTCACCCTGGGCTCCCCTTTATAGAAGTGGTTATGTCTTAGGCTACCTGAGGCTGAAGAGGCAGGAAGAAGGGGGTATATGTGTGTGTGTGTGTGTGTGTGTGTGTATTGGAAAGAGAAAGCTGGTGTTTGTGTATCTGAATCTGTACCCGCAAGTATATATCCCTGAGGTGTAAGCATAGAAATTTGTGTGTGTGTGTGTGTGTGTGTGTGTGTGGCTTGTGTAGATCTAAATCTCTGCCTGTCTCTGGGGAAAGGGCCCCCACAGAATAAGGACTATGGTTTTTTTTTTTCTTTTCTTTCTTTTTTTTTTTGAGATGGAGTCTCGCTGTGTCACCCAGGCTGCAGTGCAGTGGCATGAACTTGACTCACTGCGAGCTCTCCCTCCCGGGTTCACGCCATTCTCCTGCCTCAGCCTCCAGAGTAGCTGGGACTACAGACACCTGCCACCACATCCGGCTAATTTTTTCTATTTTTTAGTAAAGACAAGGTTTCATCGTGTTAGCCAGGATGGTCTTGATCTCCTGACCTCGTGATCCACCCGCCTCAGCCTCCCAAAGTGCTGGGATTACAGGCGTGAGCCACTGTGCCCGGCCTTTCTTTTTTTTTTTTTTTTTTTGAGCCATAGTTTCACGCTTGTTGCCCAGGCTGGAGTGCAATGGCATGATCTCTGCTCACTGCAACCTCTACCTCCCGGGTTCAAGTGATTCTCTGCCTCAGCCTCCTGAGTAGCTGGGATTACAGGCATGTGCCACCACACCCAGCTAATTTTTGGTATTTATAGTACAGACGGGGTTTCTCCATGTTGGTCAGACTGGTCTCGATCTTCTGACCTCAGGTGATCTGCCCACCTTGGCCTCCCAGAGTGCTGGGATTACAGGCATGAGCCACTGTGCCCAGCCCTAAGAACTATGTTTGAATGGAGAACAGAAACTCTTCCATCTCCTTGTATGGCCCAGAGGCCTTGTGGAAGATGAGGGAGGTTGTGAGATAAGGAGAGGACGGTGGCCTGGTGGTCCTGGACACTGGCTGATGGTGTGCACCCTCCCCTAGAAAAGAGCCTCCCTCCCACCAGCCCCTCACTGAACCCCTCTGCGCCAGTAACTTCTGTCTCTGCAACAGCTTGAGATGGGCCATGTGGTACCCTTATATTCTCTACTCTGAAGCACTAGCAAGCTGCAAGGTTGAGTTAACCATATGTGGTTTTGGCAGCCCACGGACGTGGCTTCCACTGAGATCTGGGCAAGAGGAAGGAGTTGAAACTGCAGGAATAGGAATCAAGATTGGACATTAGAACAAGGAGACAGGGGCATTCACCATAAGGGAGGCTGCAGGATCTTCTTTCCTGGACATTTGTCAGAGAATTCTTGCCTTTAAAGGTGTACAGGCAGAGGACTGGATAAGATGACCTTGCGGCCTTTTCTTCAAGTTCAAGCTACAAGGGAGACTGTGGTCACAGCAACCCCCAATCCTATCCCTACATACCTCCTTTTCCCAAGAAATTTCCCAAATTGCCTATGCAGTAGGCTGAGTCTAGGAAACATCATTTCTGATTCTCTTCTGTATTCTCAGATACAGATGAATCCTCAGTGCCTGCCAGGCACATAGTAGGTGCTTAATAAAGAGAATGCCTTGATCTGGGAGGACAGACTCAGCTCTAATCCCAGTCTTTGCTGCTGCTCTGGTGGTGCCTCCTCCAGTCCCAGCCTGTGTGTTTAGCTCTGGGGCTGGTGTGTTGCAACATGTTCCATGCTAAGACACGCAGGGGTCATTCTGACAAGACACACACACACATGCACGCACACACACGGTTTATTCTGAAGCCTTATTTCTGCTCCTCCACCCACATGGGCTCCTCCACCCCTCTCTGCAGTCAACCAGCCCTACCCTGCCTGTTTGCTGAGGTCAGGAGAAATAGGAAGAAGTTAGGCCCTGTGTGGAGCTGGGAAGTATGTGCGTGTGTGCATGTGTGGAGGTGGGAGGTGGGCAGGAGGGGGAAGAAATGAAACCCTGGCAGCTGCGGCAGTCCAGGATTGTGAGCCCATTCCCTCCTCAGCTGTGGCCTGGCTACAGCTCTATGTGCCAGGGTGACAAGCAGGTGGATGGGGCAGGGATAAGGCAGGGAAAAAGATAGGGAGGTAAGCTGGAGGATGGGGAGTTGGGGAAACAGGCAAAGGGCAGTGGCCCTGGTTATGGGATGGCCAGTAGTTCAAGGGTGTCCGTATTTCCCTGCCCCTGCTTTTGGATGGTGCAACTTCAGAAGAGAGAATGTTCAGCTACCATTCCTTTCTCTGGTGGGGAAAGCGGTCAAGGACGCTGCTAAGGTATCTTCATCCAGCCCGTCCTGTGTGCTAGCTTTGGGGCTGTAGAGCTTTGTTGATGGGGGACCCTTTTCTAAACCACCACTCCCCCAACACCCACCCACACAGGCTGCTTCTGCTTATCCTATGAGCTCTTTGAAGGTTGGGATCATTTTTATATTCTGTGTCACCAGGTTTTATTTTCTGTGTTCACCAGTGCCTAACATACAGTTGACACTGAATACTCAAGTGTTGAATGAAGGAATGTTTGTAGGGCCCTTGGCACACCATACAACCACGACCAGCATTCATGTCATCAACCACAGAAAGGAAATGCCCTTGTCTTCTTAAGCTGCCTGTGAGAAGTTCTTTTTATGTTTTTGAGACAGAGTCTCACTCTGTCACCCAGGCTGGAGTGCAATGGCATGATCTCAGCTCACTGCAACCTCTGCCTCCCAGGTTCAAGTGATTCTTCTGCCTCAGCCTCCTGAGAAGCTGGGATTACAGGTGCCCGCTGCCATGCCAGCTAATTTTTGTAGTTTTAGTAGAGATGAGGTTTCACCATGTTGGCCAGTCCGGTCTCGAACTCCCGACCTCAGGTGATCTGCCTGCCTCAGCCTCTCAAAGTGTTGGGATTACAGGCGCCCACCACCATGCCTGGCTAATTTTTGTATTTTTAGTAGAGACGAGGTTTCACCATGTTGGCCAGGCTGGTCTTGAACTCCTGACCTCAAGTGATCTGCCCACCTTGGCCTCCCAAAGTGCTGGGATTACAGGCATAAGCCGCCACACCTGGCCAAGAAGTTCTTTCTGATCTCTACCCCAGGCTCTCCTATCGTGGAGGGATGTGCTGCCCGGTTTCTTTTTTTCTTTTTCTTTTTGTTTGATATGGAGTCTCACTCTGTCACACCCAGGCTGGAGTGCAGTGACATGATCCCAGCTCAATGCAACCTCCACCTCCTGGGTTCAAGCAATTCTCCTGCCTCAGTGTCCCAAGCAGCTGGGATTATAGTTGCCCGCCACCACGCCCGGCTAATTTTTTGTATTTTTAGTAGATATGGAGTTTCACCATATTGGCCAGGCTGGTGTTGAATTCCCAACCTCAGGTTATCCACCCACCTTGGCCTGCCCTGTTTCTTTCATACCAGGGCTGGATTTCTTTCAGATCTGCTGCTTGATGTTTCCAAGCCCACCAAAGCCTCCTGACATCAATACTGTATTTTTGTGCCAATTAATTGTTCTGTCTCTCCTCCCAGTGTTTGTGCCTTTTCTCTGCCCCTTCCCCCATTGCCTTGACATTTTATGTCTATGCTCCTCTTCCATGAAGGGAACAGCTGGTTTGGTGGTCCTTCAAATGAGAAGAAGGAGGTTCTAGCTTGGGGTGTGCCACTTCGTAGTTTTGTGGCTTATCTGAACCTCGGTTTCTTCATCTTTACAATGAGGGTCGTTTTCTCATCTTAACTATTTTTCAGAGCTGTCACAATAATTAAAACAAAAATACCATTAATTTAAATTCTAACCTTTAGCAGTTTCCGAGTGCTTTCACAAACCTGACTTCATTTAATCCCCACATACTCCAGTGAGGTGGATACGCTTAATGTATCCAGTTTACAGATGAGGAGAAATAGGGTGAAGTAACTTGCCTAAGATCGTAGTAAGTGGGAGAACACAAACCCTGGCCTTCTAATTCTAAATCCCAGGAGTACTCCATCTTTGGGGAAAAAAAATCCCAACCCAGCACAAAGCCTATGAAATGCTATACAAATATGTGATTACTACTTTGGGGCAAGGATGAATAAGCCCAAAGAAGCATCATGCCTGACGCTGAGTTGGCTGGCCGGTGAAGGCGTCTGTCCCTTCCCTTAGTATCCCCTGACTTACCTGTTGGACAGGTAGGGGGAAGGGGAGAATAATGAGTCTCACCTGCTCAGAGCAAGGGTGGGGCAAGACACACCCCATCCCTTCCATTGGTTTTTTCCTTAGTCTTACTGACAGCCCCTTGTCCAATCAGGAGGAAGTAACTTTCTATCTGCCAATAGGTGCAGTATTAGGATGAGACCTCAAGTTAGAGTCCATCCCTAGAGCCGACTGGCAGTCCCTGGGACCAATGGCAAGCGGATAAACAGAGGCGGCCGTGGAAGAGGACTGGAGGCGAGGCTCCGCCCCTCGAGGGGACAGTCAGGCGAGACAGCCAGTGAGCTCGCACCAGAGGGTGGGCGTCTCCCCCAGGGGCGGAGCTTCGAGGTGGCGAGGGGCGTGGCTTGGCTGTCAGGTCTCTTTGCCTTTTGTTCGGTTACTGAGTTGCTGCCTTGGCCAGAGTCCGGAGCAGCCGCCGCCCGACCGCGTCGAGCTCACTTCGCTGTCCGCGCGGGCTCCCACCCCGGCCCGACCCCGACCCGGCCCGGCCAGGCCCCATACTCAGGTGCGGGCGATCGGGAGCAGGTATCGCTGGGGAGAGAAGGGGTGGCGAGCTCCCGCGAGGCCGGTCCCTGCCGTCTCTGGGCAGGTGAGGGCGGGTGCCATGGAGCGCCACCCTGCACCGGCGGCAGGGGGCGCGCTGGAGTCCTGGGCGCGGCGACCTGGGGGTCGCGCGGTTTGGGCGGAGCGCGCCTGGGAGCTCTGTGAACCAGAGATCTGAGCAAGGCGGGAGGGATCCGGACAGGTGCCTCCGGAGTCGTGCCTCCCCCGGGGCCCGCGCCCCTCGCCCGACGCCGCGTCCCTGACTCTCGCCCTGAGCTGGTGGGGAGACTTTGCCCTGCTTTGACTGCGTCCCAGGGCTCACGCTGCAGTCAGGAATTTACCGTTTGGGAAACTTGCTGCCGCTGGTCTCTGGGGCCACCCTCACCCCACCCCACGCGTCATCCTCGCTTTCCCTCCCTCCCTACTCCCCCAGGCCTGGGTGGGGCCCTATTGTCTGCGCCCAGCTTGCCCAACTGTGGGGGCCGAGCACACATTTTCCCAGCGACGCTGGCCCCACCTGCCGAGCAGGTGAGCGCACGGAGTCCAGAGGCCCTGCCCTCCAGCTCCCAGAGCCTCGTCCATACTACCTGCCGCGCCTCCCTCCACTCCGGTGGGAGCCGGGCTCTGGCTTCTTTAGCGGAGGTAGGATGGAGTGACAGTGGTGGGTTCAGGGCTCGACCCAGTGTCCAGCTGGTGTGTCTGGCATCCGTGGCTCCCCCTGGGGTCTGGGGGGTGGGGTCTGTGCACGGATGAAGAATTCAGGGTCACCTGGCCCAGTTTCCAGTAGCTGTGGCTGCTAGAGTGTTGGTAGGGGAACAGGACCCGTCTTCTTCTCTAGCCTCTTATTGTTGGAAAAAATCACCCAAAACAAACTTTGCAGGAGGAAGTATTCACAGCAGCTTTATCTGGGGGTTTTCCCGTCTCCTTGCCCAAAACTTCCTTTAGGCTTAGGGGGTCCTTCTTGGTGCAAAGCCCCTTCCCCCAGCCGGCCCCTGGCTGAACCTGGGCGGGTGCCTGCGCTGCGACCCTGTCTTCCCTGCCCCCACCTCCATCCTCTTCGCTAGGCCCCAGGGGCCTGAGGTGGGGCCGGAGAAGGGGTGGAAAGTGCTGAGAGGGGAAGCAGCTTCTTCCTTCTCTTCCTGCCTCCGGGGACCACCACACCCCCTCAGACGAGGCCTGCGTAAGTGGCTCTCTCTCTCAAGCTCTGCCCCTCCCCAGGAATGGGGTGGGGCAGGGCTGGGCCAAACTGAGGAAGGTGGGGGGAGTGGTTGTTCTTTTATTTTTTTTTCTCTACCCCATCCCCCACATTACTTAGCTGGCTGGTAATTGAGGCAGAAGAGCATGAGGCTGTGGGACTTGCCTTCCATTTGATTTCTGAATTATGAAGGTGCATGCTTTCTGGAGGCCTGCACAGACCTTTCCCACCCCCTTTCCTGAAAGAATTTGACAGGGAAAGTGAGACCGGAGGAAGGCTTTTTGGGGGAAGGTTTCTTCAATGCTAGACTCCCTCAGGCAGAGCTGCATCGGGCCCCGCCTTCCCTGCTCCCAATTTCCTGAACCC
>NW_016807094.1:336637-340704 GCF_001698545.2 Rhinopithecus bieti
ACCCCCCCCCCCCACCCTCCGGAATTGGGGATCTTGACCAGGCTTTCTACCCCGGTTTAAAAAAAAATCTGAAGTGTGGTCTTTTTGCAGGATTTGGAGCCCAACCTCCTTGGGGAACAGAGAGAGAATTCCACAGTTGGGTTCTCTCTCAGTACTGGGGGTGGGAGAAAGATTGTGGGGAGCGGGGATGGAGAGTGCTTGGAGGGGAAGAGTCTACCACCTCTTTCTTTGTTGTAGATGGGGAGTGAGGCTGGGGCGCAGACTCAGCCCCTTTATCCTGGGTGGGGATCACGCTCAGCCCGGGGCTAGGGGGAAGTCAGTGTGGGAACTCAGATCCTTTTCTGCTGGAGGAGGGGGGCGGTGCACCTCTGGGGAGCAACAGGAGCACAGAGTTTGGGCAAAAATAACCTGCTTTCCCTCTTCTCCCTGCCAAGGTGGAGGAGGAGAGGGCATTGTAATTATGTTGGCTAAATGATTAGTTTAACTAATCTGGTTTGTGGCTGTGATGAAAAGATAATACTGAGGAAGTACTACTAGGAGGTGCCTGGTGAAAACTGGCCACTGACTGGACTGGGGGACGTGGAGGAGGAGAAGGTAGGACCCAATTAGTCATTTCTTGCTAGATCAAGCCCCAGCTTGGGTGACTTGAGCCCTCCCACCCCCACTCCACCTCTCCCTTGCACCCTGGCTCCACTCCATTCCCTCTGGAACCTCTGGGCTGCCAGGGCTGAGGCTTTGAGAATGCAGTGTATAGGAATGAAAAAGGTCGGGCTAGGGCTGCCAACCTTTTTCCCTTCCTGGAGCCACCTTAGAATGAGATCGGTCAATTGACTAGTCTACAGAAGGACTGTTTATTTAGAGAGATGGGACGGTGGGGCAGTTCTGAGCACAGGGCTTTGGGCTTGAACTGAGCTGGGTTTGAGACCCAGCTCTGTCTCTCATTACATTGCCTGAGTCTCAGTGACTTCTTTGGCGAAATGGGAATGCTAACACCTATCTACCGGATAAGTACTTGACAAATGGTAACTCAAGATCAAGGTCAGACTTTACAGAAACCAAGCACTTTCTTTTTTTTTTTTTTTGAGACGGAGTCTCGCTCTGCCACCCAGGCTGGAGAGCAGTGGCCGGATCTCAGCTCACTGCAACCTTCACCTCCTGGGTTCAAGCGATTCTTCTCTTTCAGCCTCCCGAGTAGCTGGGATTACAGGTGTGTACCACCACACCGGGCTAATTTTTGTATTTTTAGTGGAAATGGGGTTTCACCATGTTGGCCAGGATAGTCTCGAACTCCTGACCTCAGGAGATCCGCCCGCCTCAGCCTCCCAAAGCGCTGGGATTACAGGTGTGAGTGGAAAGGATTTTTCTGCACCCCCTTTCGAGAGCCTCTGCCTGATTGGGGAGAGGATAATTCAGAAGGGCCCATAAAGGCATGCGTGAGTGGTGAATGTAGGGCAGGTTTGGTAGGTGAGGGTGACACCTGTCCTGGCCACCAGCCCTCTGAAATCTCCCCAGTGGCTTGATTTTTAGTTTCCGATGGAGGAGGCTTCTCCCCAAGCCAGGGCTGTGTGGTGAGTGTTGGGGAGAGGTTGAGAGGGAAAGAGGAGGCAGGGGTCAAAGCTGTGCTGCCTCCTAGCTTGAGTTAGGTAGAACCATGGCTGTTTTGGGCTTGTTCATGTGTAGGAAGTGGGAGTTGCCTGCTTTGCTGGGGGCTGGGGCTATGCCAAGATAAAAGGTGCTGCCCTGTAGGGAGTGGCGAGAAACGGGAGTCCAATTTAGGCCTGGGGTAATGTCCTGCTGGAGTGGACCAGGCAGTGCTGCCAGGCTGCTCTTGATGGGGAACTGGTTGTCCTCCGCTCTGAAGCCCAAGAGACCTGAGATAGGCAGCTGCTGAGAGGGCCTTTCTGGTGATGGAGGGTGGGGGTCATGTTTGCTGCCTGTCAGCCAGAGCCTTGGCCCTCTAGGGAGGAGCTGGTGTCAGATTGTCCTCCAGACCTGCCTGGTTCTGGCGTCTCTGCCAGCTGGACATCTAACACCAGAATGGGCCTGGATTTGGGGTCTGGGAAATGGGTTCTCTTTATGTGATGGTGCAGCCAGAGTACTGAGCCTGTCACTACCAGAGTACTGAGCCTGTCACTACCGCGCTTCTGGATTCCCTGAGGGCAGGTGGGGACCCCAGGCAAGGGGATTATTGATTGTGGAGAAGGCTAATGGGACTTGAGACAGAGAAGAAAACAATGAACCCCATCCCACTGACTACAACAAAGAGGGCAGGAGGTTGCAGTTTTCCATCTCCCCGAGGACATGAGAGCTACCGCACGGTGCACTTACTGAAGGGACTTGAAGGGATGCAGTCTAGACAGGAGGAAGGGCTTTCTGCCTGCTGAAGATGAGATGTTGAGTTGAGAAGTAAGAGGGAGAGGTGGAGGCTCAGCATTGACTCTTCTCTGATGAGGGCCATCCTGTCCGGCAGGGAGGCCACGCAGGAATCGCTGCCCTTTGGGGAGACTCTTCATCTTGTATCTTTTGGGAGAAGAGCGAGCTGGCAGTAAGAGGGAAAGCCATCTGTGAGCTGGCCCCGTGACCCCTGTGAAGAGGAAAAGCAGTGTGGCTGGGCAGGCCACCAGGGCTTGTGTTCCTGAAAGTGACACTGAGCGGCCTCTCCTGGGACATGGTTGAGTCTGGGGACACGGAATACCTCATTGTGAAGCAACTTCCTCTGCCAGGCCTGAAGGGAAAGCTCGTGGACCACTCCCCTTGCTCAGCCTCCTGGCATCTTGGCCTTTGGGGCCAGTAGAGCAGGAAGCTCAGCCTTCTTGCTTTCTTGCTTTCTTTCGTTATTTCTCTTATTCTTTCGTTCATTCTTTTTTTTTGAATCGGAGTCTCTCTGTCACCCAACTGGAGTGTAGTGGCGCAATCTTGGCTCACTGCAACCTCCGCGTCCCGGGTTCAGGTGATTCTCCTGTCTCAGCCTCCCGCGTAGCTGAGACTACAAGCGCCTGCCACTATGCCCAGCTAATTTTTGTATTTGTAGTAGAGATAGGGTTTCAACCATATTGGTCAGGCTGGTCTTGAACTCCTGACCTCAGGTGATCCACTCACCTCAGCCTCCCAAAGTGCTGGGATTACAGGCGTGAGTCACCGCTATTGGCACTCAGCTTTCTTTCCTCCTCTCTCCTCCTTTCCTCTTTTCTTTCCTTTTTTTTGTTGGTTTGGTTTTTGAGATGGAGTCTTGTTCTGTCTCCCAGGCTGGAGTACAGTGATGCAGTCTCAACTCACTGCAACCTCCGCCTCCCGGGTTCAAACAATTCTCCTGCCTCATCCTCCTAAGTAGCTGGGACTACAGGCACGCACCACCATGCCCAGTTAAGTTTTGTATTTTTAGTAGAGATGGGGAGTTTCACCATGTTGGCCAGGCTGGTCTTGAATTCCTGCTCAAGTGATCCACCCATCTCAGCCTCCCAAAGTGCTGGGATTACAGGCGTGAGCCACTGGGCCCGGCCTTCTTTCCTTTTCTTGAGGTAGGGACTCACTCTGTCCCTTAGGCTAGAGTGCAGTGACGTGATCACAGCTCACTGCATCCTTGAACTCCTGGGCTCAAGCAGTCCTCCTGCCCAGCCTCCCAAGTATCTGGGTCCACAGGTGTGCACCACCATGCCCAGCTAATTTTTAAAGTTTTGTGTAGACATAGGGTCTTGCTGTGTTGCCCAGGCTGGTCTTGGACTCCTGAGCTCAAGCATTTGTCCCACCTCAGCCTCCCAAAGTGCTGGGATTATGGGCATGAGCCACCATGCCCAGCTGAAGCTCAGCTTTCTGTGTCTTTCTCTGCAGGGACCAGAGCAGAGTTGGGAGAGGGGCGTGGCAATCAATAAGCTGCTTATTTAGGGGAGACTCCTCCTCTCCCTTGATTGAGAAAGTAACATCTGGCTGGGCCAGTGGCTTACGCCTGTAATCCCAACCACTCTGAAGGTTCAGGCAGGAGGATTGCTTGAGGCTAGGACTTTGAGACCAGCCTGCCAGCCTGTGCAATACAGCAAGACCCCATTTTTTTTTTTTTTTTTTTTTTTTTT
>NW_016807094.1:341481-361128 GCF_001698545.2 Rhinopithecus bieti
GGATTGCTTGGGCCCAGCAGTTCAAGGCTGCAGTGAGCCATGATTGTGCCACTGTACTCCAGCTTGGGCAACAGAGTGAGACCTTGTCTCAAAAAAGAAAAAGAAAATAAAAAAAGTAATATCTGATCATTGTAAAAAAAAATTGGGAAGTTTAGAAAAGTTTAAGAGAAAAGAAAAAAATTGCCCATAATCCTAAACAGCAACTTTCATTAAGTTTCATTAAGGTCTCTTCCTCTTTTTTTTTTTTTTTTTTTTTTGAGATGGAGTTTTGCTCTTGTTGCCCAGGCTGGAGTACAGTGGCACAATTTCAGCTCACTGCAACCTCTGCCTTCTGGTTTCAAGCGATTCTCCTGCCTCAGCCTCCTGAGTAGCTGGGATTAAAGGCACCTACCACCACGCCTGGCTAGTTTTTTGTATTTTTAGCAGAGACAGGGTTTCACCATGTTGGCCAGGCTGGTCTGGAACTCCAGGCCTTGTGACCCACCCGACTTGGCCTCCCAAAGTGCTGGGATTACAGGCATGAGCTACCGCGCCCAGCCAAGTCTCTTCCTTTTTTCTTAGCATCCTTTTGTTCTTTAGCCTTGATCTTGATGAGCTCATCCTCTGTATATAGTAACTTTTTTTTTTTTTTGAGATGGGGTCTCACTGTGTTGCCCAGGCTGGAGTGCAGATCTCAGCTCACTGCAACCTCCTCCTCCCGGGCTCAAGCGATCCTCCTACTTCAGCCTCCCAAGTAGCTGGGACTACAGGCACATGCCACCACGCCTGGCTAATTTCTGCATTTTTTTGTAGAGATGGGGTTTCGCTATGTTGCCCACACTGTTCTGGAACTCCTGGGCTCAAGGGATTCACCTGCCTTGGTCTCCTAAAGTGCTGGGATTACAGGGATGAGCCACTGCACCCTGCCTACAGTAACAGATTTTAGCCAAACTTTTATTCCAATCCTCGTTTTCCAGCCTATGTTGTACAATAAACAGATGGATCTTCCCAGGAGAGGGTTATATGTAGGGATCCTTGCAGAATCACACCCTGTAGAATCACACCCCAGGGAGTGGGCCTCAGTCAGCTGGGGTCCGACCTGCTGTTATTGAGGAGTGGGCTGCCCCTGGACCCCAGGCTGCCCAAGCCCCACTGGTGGTAGTTGGAGGCAGTGCAATGAAAGTACTTGTGTATTTTGCGTCACCAACACACGTCAACCTTTTGTTGTTGTTTCCTGGTGTGGGGTGAAGTGTTTTTCCATTCCCAGGAGTCTCGGTTTGGGGTCATCTGCCGGTTTGGGAATCTGCCCACGGGGGTCACCAGCAGGGAATGGAGCTCCAGCTGGAGCCCTCTCCAGGGGAGCATAGAGGTCCCCGGGTCGAGCCACTTGGCCATGGCATTTCCCTCTCCTACAAATCCCCTTCATTTTCCCACCCGGGTTTGTTTGCTTTGGGAAGGAGCCCAGAAGGAGGAAAATAAACAGCAGCTGGGTCGGCAGGCCTGAGCCTCCCCCAGGCCCCAGCTCATCCTCAGGCCACAGCCCAGGCTGCCCTCCAGACTGGAAGTGAGGGTTTTCCTCCGGAAGCCTAAGACCAGCTTCTCTGACACAGCTCCTGCTTCAGTTCTGCCCTCCTGGAATGGACCAGCTTGCTGATGGAGACCACAGTGTCTGCCAGAGAACCTCTAGTCTGCAGGAGGTTCCCTCCTGGAGCTGCCAGCCAGAGGGGAGAGGCCTCCTTGGGCAGCCCCAGTCTGAGACGGAGACAGGCCCTCAAGGGAAGCCATCATGCACTTTCTAGAGTCTGTTTGTGTCTGTGCTTGGAACTGTGGGCCAGACCTCAGCGGGAGCCAGGGACAGAGTGGGGAAGGTGGGGGCTGGACACCCTGCTGAGCCCAGCTTCCCCCTGAGACTGCTATGTGGGGAATGCTCACGCCTGGCTGTGCAGCTGCCCCTGGCTGCAGGAAGCGGCATGGACTGGCCTTGGGGCAGCCAGTGTCACCACCTGGCCTGAGCGAAGCTCCACTTCCCTTCTCCTCAGCCATGTTTCCTTCACCTCCCCAGGGCCTGGGAGGCAGCTCCCTACCTAGTCCCCATCTCAGGGGTCAGAGAAAGCAGCCAGGGTCCCCCCAAACAGATTGCCAGCCACCTTGCCCAGCAGATCTCTGTGCCGGCCCTTACCCTTTTTTATTTTTCTTTTTTTTTGAGACGAGTCTCACACTGTAACCCTGGTTGGAGTGCAGTTGGCGCGCTCTCAGCTCACTGCAACCTCCACCTCCCAGGTTCAAGTGATTCATCTGCCTCAGCCTTCTGAGTAGCTGGGATTACAGGCACCCACCATCACGCCTCACTAATTTTTTGTATTTTTAGTAGAGATGGGGTTTCACTGTTGGCCAGGCTGGTCTCAAACTCCTGACCTTGTGATCCACCCGCCTCGGCCTCCCAATATGCTGGGACTACAGGCGTGAGCTACCACGCCCGGACCCCTCACCTTTCTTTTTTGAGGTACGGTCTTGCTCTGTTGCCTAGGTTGGAGTGGCGTGATCTTGGCTCACTGCAGCCTCAGTCACCTGGGCTCAAGTGACGCTTCGGCTTCCAGAGTAGCTGGGACTGCAGCTGCGTGCCACCATGCCCGGCTAATTTATTTTTATTTTTTGTAGAGACAGGGTCTTACTATATTGCCCAGGCTGAGTCTTGAACTCCTGGGCTCAAACGACCCTCCCACCTCCGCCTTCCAAAGTGCTGGGATCATAGGCATGAACTACTGCTCCAGCTGGCTTCTGCCTCCTCTGCCATCTCTTTGTTCTTCTAGTATGTGAATGCATGCCTTTCCTGTGGACAGAGGGCTTCCAGAGTCACAGTGATGAAAGAAGTCACTTGATCATCTCCATTTTACAGATAAGAAAATGAGGCTTAAGGAAATTGAGCCCCTCTCCTCACTCAGAATCCTGTGTTCACCCTGTCACTGTCTGAGCCTGGGGACCTGTGTCTGCAAAGTGTGCTGGCCTCTAGCCTAAGGAACCTCTGGGGGACCCAGCCCTGCCCTGCTCCGCCCTGCTCCTCTGTCCCCATATGCAGTGTTTCTGAGCCTGCTTCCAGCATGGCCTCTGGGGTAACCCATTCCTGTCCTTATTTCCAGGTGTCTTGGCACTTTGGTGCCCTGCAACCCAGCCTAGATGTGCCTGTTGCTGACTGTCCTTGGCAGGTACTGGCTGGGGAAGGAGCCTGGTGTAGCTCTGGTTGGGCTATTTTTAATGTCAGGGCTGGGCTACACTCTGCCAGGTCAGTCTTGGATTTAGGGTGCCCGGTGCCAGCCCTCTAGGTTGGCTGTGCAGAGGAGGAGGCAGGAATGAAGGGTAGGGTTGCACCCAGTCTAGCCTTATTACTTGCTCACGCTTACCTGGTGTGGGCCCCGTGGGGAAGGGTCCTCTGCACCCCCTCTCCAGGGCCCGTCTTCCTTCTTCCTGTCCTTGGGCTGTCCCTACAATCTCTGATCTGGCTTCTTCCTCCCGGGCTGCTAACAATAGAGCAGACTCTAAACAAAGGCCCCCCCATTCAACTCAGAACCCGCCCTGTCTCTGTCCCTGCCCGTCTCTGGCTGGGGGGAGTGGGCAGGGCCCACGTCTGTCTCTCTTGCTTCCACCCTGGCTCTGTCCAGGGGCATTGTGGAAGGTCTGACTCCATGTCCAGGGTGGAGAGGGACAAGACTGAACTGGGTGCGGCCCCTCCGCCCTGGGAACTGTAAAACCAGCACTTTTGTTTCTTGTGGGAGTAGTTCTCTTGTTCTCCTGGGCAGTAGGTAAGGAGAAGGGTGGGGCTGGTTGACAGTCCTGCCTGAGGTCTGACTTCCAGCCTTCCTGTTGCAGGAATAGCTCCCTTGACTCCTTCCTCAGGAGAAGTTCCGGAGTGTGTCCTCTCTCAGAACTGGTTCCCAACTCTGACGTTGCCCACCCCTAGCCTTCTTGTCTGTCGTGGGAATCCTGGTTTTTTATTCCTAGAATCTTAGACATAACATTCCTTTGAGATCCAGGGACACAAGGACACCCAGCAAGTTTGTAGCAGAGCTGGGACTAGAACCTGGGACTCTTTTTTTTTTTTTTTTTCGAGACAGGGTCTTGCTCTGTTGTCACCCAGGCTTGGAGTGCAGTGGCGTGGTCTCGGCTCACTGCAACCTCCACCTCTCTGGTTCAAGCGGTTCTCCTGCCCCAGCGTCCCGAGTAGCTGGGATTACAGGTGTGCACCACCATGCCCGGCTAATTTTTGTCCTTTTTAGGAGAGACAGAATTTCACCATGTTGACCAGGATGGTCTTGAACTCCCAACCTCGTGATCTGCCCGCTTCGGCCTCCCAGAGTGCTGGGATTACAGGCGTGAGCCAATGCACCCAGCCTGAACCTGGTACTCTTGATTTGCAGCCGGGTGCTCTGCTTCCATCTGCAAGCATCTTGGTCCCCTCCTCCCCTTGGCAAGAGGGCTCAGCTCCACTCAGGCTTGTCTGGTGGACTGGATGCTGTTCCTACCATGAGTGCTGCCATTTTCTCAGTGTGCAGGCACAGCTTCTTCACCTAGAAATTGGGAATAAAGCCGGGCGCAGTGGTCCATGCCTATAATCCCAGCACTTTGGGAGGCCAAAGTGGGCGGATCATCTGAGGTCAGGAGTTCAAGACCAGCCTGGCCAATGTGGTGAAACCTGGTCTCTACTAAAAATACAAAAATTAGCCAGGCGTGGTGGTGCACGCCTGTAGTCCCAGTTACTTGGGTGGTTGAGGCAGGAGAATCGCTGGAACCTGGGAGGTGGAGGTTGCAGAGAGCCAAGATCGTGCCACTGCTCTCTAGCTTGGGCGACAGAGAGAGATTCTGTCTCAAAAAAGAAAGAAAGAAAAAGAAATTGGAAATAACAAAACATCTGCCAGGTTGCTTTGAGGGAAGAACGAGATTCACATAATAATAAAGGCCAATGGGAACCCTCACCCCCCACCCCCATGGCATCCTGTGGCCTCTGTCTCTCCCTGGGTAGCTGTCCAGCCCTCAGCAGTCTCCTGATGGTCCACCAGGGCTGGTGGGGGTGGTGAGGGACCTGCTGAGGAAGTTCCTCGGCTTGACTGTGGTGGTCCCTTTAGACGTGAGGCTGGCAAGGGGTGACCCTTGTTTGGAGTGAGGCCCGCTTCCCTCTCCCTTAGCTGAGAAGCCCCAGGGTTAGGCACTGTCTATGGAGGAGGGCCCTCTGGCTGGGATGCAGTGTGTTTGTGGACCAGAGCTGCAGATGTCCAGCAGTGTCCAGATGTCGCTCAGCCTTGAGCCCAGCAGAGCGGCATTCAGCAAGTTATTGCCACCGTATTTACGGATACACTTACACCTTCCTTCCCCCCGGGGGGGCAGCTTCTCTTCCAAGCTCTCCACTGCTCTCTCTTGGGACTCCCCCTTGGGGCAGGGAAATGGTTGGGGAAGGCGGCACAGCACGAGGAGCTTAGGATTTTAGCAGGATTTTCCCATGTCTACCTTCTCCCAGCATCCTGACCCCGCCACCCACCGCTGCCCCTGTTTCCTGTCGGTGGCCATTCCCCTCTGCTGCTGGGGAAGGGGTGTGGGGAAGGGGTGCGTGTGGAAAGGGGGCTGGTTGAGGGGGGCTCCTCCTGAAATAGCTACACTTTCAAATGCCTGGGAAGCAGCTGTGCACATCTGGTGGCCTGAGCCTGCTGTCTGGGGTCTGCCGTCTGGGGTTGCCGGACTGCTTCTGTTTAATCAGCCTGAAACTCTGAGTCACTAGGGATGGCGGGAGGAGAGGAAGGCGGCAGCTGGGAGCCGGCCTGGCCCCTGCCTCTGCCTGTTCCAGGTGTGCTCACGGCTGCCTGCCATAAAAGGCTGTGAGACCTGCAGGACCATTCGTCATCCTCCTGGAGGGCAGCATTGGGGCTGTCACAGGGAAGACTTATCCTTGGTGATCTTTGTTCCTGGGGTGGGGCCAGGTTGCCCCAGCCACTCCACCCTCCCCTGGTCCCCATCACAGTGAGACAACCCGGGTGCTGCCTGGCTTCATGGGTGGACCAGCCTGAGTTCTGCTTACTCACTGAGGCTGCGCTGGGATGTGCAAAGACCACAGACCTCGGTGCCCTCACACCTGTACTTGGTCCCAGTCCCAGCTCTGCCATTTCTAACCTCATTTCCTGCATCTGTACGCGGGGGAACAGCGCATGCGCTTTGAAACCCGCCCATGAGCATGACGGTGTCTGTGAGAGGTCTGGCTCATAGTAGGCCCTCATGGTATCACGGCGTCCATTCTCCCCGCAGCCGCTGACCTCTGCAGGTCAGTTCCCAGGACAGTGGAGCCAAACATAGACCAAGCGGGAAGTTCACCTCCCTGGTACAAAGTACGGCCCTGCTGCTCATTAACCTTTAGATGCACCTAAACCTCTGCAGAGAGAGAGAGGGGTTCCTGACGGCAGTGACCACCCACAGGCCTGCCCCACCTCAGATCCCTAGCCTGGGCTCGAGGAGACCAGGAGGTGAGGAAGCACTTCCAGAGGAGAGGCAGTGCTGATGGTAATGGCCGTGGCCTCTGAACACCTGCTATGCACCAGGTCCTCGCGACCACCTCTGAGGGAGGTCGCGTGACCCCGCTTTATAGATGAGGACACTGAGGTTCTGCGGAGAGGGGAACTGCCCCAGTAGTGAGTAGCTGAGATTTGAACCGCTCTGTGGGACTCAAAAGAGGCTTCTAGGTGCTGGGAGGGCTGGGAGAGAAGGGGCCTTAGGGCCTCGGCCTCAGGGCCACGTGTGATCCTGCCCAATCTGTAGGAAAGCCAGATCCTGGAGTCTCTGAGGGAGCCTGGGGCGTTCCACAGAAACCTGTCAGACCGCTTCCCTGCCCCACCCAGTTTCCTGCCCAATGACTGGGGTGTCTCCTCCCTGCAGCCTTTCCCAGGGAGCCCCAGTGGCTGAGGGTGGGCCCAGGGGACCTCAGAAGCTGCTAGAGGTCCTGGGTGTCTTCTCTTGCCCCTGAGACAGTTGGGTCAGGGCAGCAAGGTGAGTGAACAGGGGCTTCTGGCGGCAGCTGGCCCTTTACTGCCCTGTCCCCTGGGGCTCATCCCCCTAAGAGGTCAGAGATGCAAGCCCAGGACACACACACAGCTGCACCCCTGGGGCTCACTGCTCCCAGGGTATCTCATGGGCAGCCCCTCCCTGGGCCTGTTACCCTTCTGGACACCCACTCATCCCCAGCCTGCATCCTCATTGAAACCCCTGGGGCCATGGTGATTACATGGCAAGACAGGCAGGACTTGGGGATGGGCTGAAGCTGGGGGCTGGGCCAGGTGACTTCCTGCTTCCTGACTTCCTCCTTTGTGCCCCCAGTAGCCACAATGGAGGTGATGAACCTGATGGAGCAGCCAATCAAGGTGACTGAGTGGCAGCAGACGTACACCTACGACTCGGGTATCCATTCGGGCGCCAACACCTGCGTGCCCTCCATCAGCAGCAAGGGCATCATGGAGGAGGATGAGGCCTGCGGGCGCCAGTACACGCTCAAGAAGACCACCACCTACACCCAGGGGGTGCCCCCCAGCCAAGGTCAGGACCCCTTGGAACTATTCCATGGGGTAGAAAACCTGCCTGGGTCCTGGAGAGAGGTCAGAGTGAAAGGAGGCGGATTCTAGGGGGTCCCTGGTCTGAGGGAGGAGGCACAGCTCATACTAACAGGGGGCCCACCCAGTCTGAAGGAGGAGGTGCAACTACTTCAGGGTGCTGCATCTGGGAGGGTCACAGAATCCTCTTCTGTGAAGAGGGAAGGTAGGGAGGGAAGGCATAGTCCCTGCCCTCAGGGTGCCTCCAGTCTGAAGGAAGAGGCACAGTTCTTGCCTTCTGTGAATATAAGAATCTGATGAGGACGTTGGGCACGGTGGCTCACGCCTTTAATCCCAGCACTTTGGGAGACTGGGGTGGGTGGATCACCTGAGGTCAGGAGTTCGAGACCAGCCTGGCCAACATGGTGAAACCCCATCTCTACTAAAAATAAAAAATTAGCCGGGTGTGGTGGCATGCACCTGTAGTCCCAGCTACTAGGGAGGCTGAGGCAGGAGAATTGTTTGAACCCAGGAGGCAGAGGTTGGAATGAGCTGAGATTGTGCCACTGCACTCCAGCCTGGGTGACAGAGTGAGACTCCATCTCAAATAATAATAATAATAATAATAATAATAATAAAAATAAGAATCTGATGAGGAGGCATCACTGTGGCTCTCAGGAAGCCCATGGATGGCAGGGAGGACACAGCCCTTTGGCTCTAGAAGCCTCATGTTTGATGGAAGAGCCAGGGCCCTAGCCTCCAGGAACCCCCCCAGGGATTCTCCTTTGGGTAGAGGAGGTGTAGGTCTCAAGCCTGAGGGCCCCTCGTTGGGAGGGAGACCAGGCCTCTGCTGCTGACATGCAGATAGGCCAAGGCTGTGGGACGAGTGACTGACTCAGCTCTGGGGCTTAGTCCTGGCTGGGAGTGCCCCGCCAGCCCTAGCCTCCCCTGCCCCTCTCGGGGAGAGGAGTAGCCAGGCCCTAGAAATGTTGACCACAGGTGCCTCCAGGGCCCTGAACATGCCATGGGGTGGGCTGTGGGCTCTGGGAGTAGTGAGGGTGGACTGTGGCTGGTGGGGCTCTACGGAGCTCAGCCCCTGCACGCCAGTCTTCTCCCTGACAGCTGGTAGGGGGAGTAGGGGGCCTCTTGGCTGGGCAGGGCCAGGCACTGTGTTGGTAGCAAAAAGTACAGCATCCAGGTGGGAAAGCCATGCAGCTGTCTCCTCCTTCCCAACTAATTAGAGGGTGGAACCTCTGCGTCCCTCTCCCTGGGGGCATCAGGACAGTTGCCAGGGTGTGGCTGCTTGGGCACCTACCTGTGGAACTCCCAGACCCACCCAGGGGGAGGAAGGAAGTTAGAGAGGAGCCTGATGTCTCAGCTGAGGACCCAGCTCCTGGCTCCCTGAACCCACAGCCCTGACTTTCCCTCTGATCTGCTGTGAGATGTGATGTTGGTGGCTCTCTGGGCCTCTGTTTGCCTGCCTGTATAGTGGGAGGATTGCTGCTGTTGGGGATGATGAGGGTGTAATTAGACTCCTGAGATTTCAGGGTTGAAAAGAGACCTGATGGGTAAGGGAGGAGAATGGAGTAGGGGTTTGGGCCCCTGAGCCAGGCTGCCTTATAACCCCTCTGTGCCCAGTTTTCCCATCTGTAAAGAGGAGCCAATGATAGTACTTACCTTGCAGGGTCATTGTCAGATTATATGAGAAAATAGCAGGGCACTGAATTCACTGCCAGGCACATAATAAGTGTGCAAAAAAAAAAAAAAAAAAAAAAAAATTCCCGTGATGGACAGAACACGTGGGGCCCATTTTACAGATGAGGTTACTGAGGTGATGGTGACTTCCCCAAGGTCCCTGGGGAGAGGTGGAATGGCCAGTCATGCGCTGGGGCTTTGGGCAGGGTGAAAGGTAGCCCAGAGGGCCGAGGTGGGGCTGTCTGCAGCCTGCCCTGCTCCCCAGTGTCTGCCCAGCCCACTGCCCGCACTCAGTCCCTGTCCCCATGGCTCCCAGGTGACCTGGAGTACCAGATGTCCACAACAGCCAGAGCCAAACGGGTGCGGGAGGCCATGTGCCCTGGCGTGTCAGGCGAGGACAGCTCACTGCTGCTGGCCACCCAGGTGGAGGGGCAGGCCACCAACCTGCAGCGACTGGCCGAGCCGTCCCAGCTGCTCAAGTCGGCCATCGTGCATCTCATCAACTACCAGGACGACGCCGAGCTGGCCACTCGAGCCCTGCCCGAGCTCACCAAGCTGCTCAACGACGAGGACCCGGTCCGTGAGGGTCCCGGCTAGGGTGGGGGCTGGGCAGGGAGGGGAGAGAGCAGATGTCCTCAGGGGAGGGACATGGTAGGGGTGGAGGAAGGTTATGACCCGGACTCCCCTGTATGTGACGAGTCTGGGGGCCTCCTCAGCTCTGTGGAAGGGTGTCCCGGCCCCTCCTTAGTGCTCACGTCCCCGCACCTGCCTTCGCCCTCCAGGTGGTGGTGACTAAGGCGGCCATGATTGTGAACCAGCTGTCGAAGAAGGAGGCGTCACGGCGGGCCCTGATGGGCTCACCCCAGCTGGTGGCCGCTGTCGTGCGCACCATGCAGAATACCAGCGACCTGGACACGGCCCGCTGTACCACCAGCATCCTGCACAACCTCTCCCACCACCGGGAGGGGCTGCTCGCCATCTTTAAGTCGGGCGGCATCCCTGCTCTGGTCCGCATGCTCAGGTACCCACCCCTGCTCAGTGCAGGAGTCCAGGACCCCCTCTCACTTGGGCCTCTCCCCTTCCTTCCCTGGGTTTCCGTAAATACCCAGCGAGCACCTATCATATGCCAGGCAGAAGCACACCCCATCCTGGTGCTCAGTGGCTCACAGCCCAGCAGGGAACACAGGCATGTAAACAGCAGGTTAATGATCAGGATATGACACAGGCTGTGGCAGAAGAGCATTGAGATTGCTCAGAGGTGGAATCGCTTAATGGCAGGGGATTAACAGATGAGTGAAGTTTGGCTAGTGTAGAGGAAGGGAAGAGTGTCCCAGGCAGAGGGAACAGCAAATGCAAAGTTCCTTACAAACTTTCTGTTTCTGGGCCCCCTACAAAATGTTGATTGGTCTCATTTCTCGTTTTTTTTGAGATGAGGCCATGCTGTCGCCCAAGCTGGACTGCAGTGGCATGATCTCAGCTCACTGCAGCCTCCACCTCCCAGGTTTGAATGTTCCTTCTGCCTCAGTCTCTTGAGTAGCTGGGATTGCAAGTGTCTGCCACCATGCCCAGCTAATTTTTTTTTATTTTGAGACAGAGTTTTCCTCTTGTCGCCCAGGCTGGAGTGCAATGGTGCAGTCTCAGCTCACTGCAACCTCCGCCTCCCGGGTTCAAGCGATTCTCCTGCCTCAGCCTCCCAAGTAGCAGGGATTACAGGTGCCCACCACCACGCCTGGCTAATTTTGTATTTTAGTAAAGATGGGGTTTCACCATGTTGGCCAGGCTAGTCTTGAACTCCTGACCTCAGGTGATCTGCCCGCCTTGGCCTCCCAAAGTGCTGGGATTACAGGCGTCTGCCACCATGTCCAGCTCAATTTTGTATTTTTAGTAGAGACGGAGTTTCGCCACGTTGGCCAGGCTGGTCTCGAACTCCTAACCTCAGGTGATCCCCCGCCTCGGCCTCCCAAAGTGCTGAGATTACAGATGTGAGCCACCACGCCTGGCCTCATTTCTCATCCCTATACCAGGCTGGGAGCTCCATGAAGGGGAGACACTGATTTCACTCCCTTCTGAATGCCTTGCAAGGCCTCTCTAATATGTGGCCTTCTACATGGTAGTTACTTAGTAGGAATCAGTGTCTAGGGACCTACTGTGTACTCAGCACAGGGCTGGGGGCTCAGAAGCAGGAGGAGTCATTGTCTCAGTTGGGAGAAGACAGGTGCTGTTTGCTTCATGCTTAAGAGCCAGGCAGGCTCAAGAAGTGATGAGATTTTAGCAAAGGGATATTTCTAGAGGGGTGTCAGTAGCGGGGAGGCTTCCTGGGGAAGGTGGGAACCCATGCCAGGCTCACATGTATGTCAGGCCCCTGGGACCTCGGCATACTAACCCCTGCCCACCCCCCCCAGCTCCCCTGTGGAGTCGGTCCTGTTCTACGCCATCACCACGCTGCATAACCTGCTCCTGTATCAGGAGGGCGCCAAGATGGCCGTGCGCCTGGCTGATGGGCTGCAAAAGATGGTGCCCCTGCTCAACAAGAACAATCCCAAGTTCCTGGCCATCACCACCGACTGCCTGCAGCTCCTGGCCTATGGCAACCAGGAGAGCAAGGTGGGCCCTCCCCAACCCTCCCCAACCCTCCCGAGGCCTGAAGCCCACTCTTGCGTCACCCTCTATCCTCCACAGCTTCGGGCCGCTGCCCCTTACTCCTTTTAGATGAGATATAGGAGCAGATATGCATGCTTCATTATGCGGCTGAATTGCTCAGAATTATTATTTTGAGTATAAGGAAAAAAAATCACTCATCCTCATATAGCCACTATTGTTATTTCGATATGCTCCGTTAAGAGCTGTTCTGTGGGCAGACTACAGATGTGTGCACATTCTTGTCATCATAACAATCTGCAACATTGCATCTGTTTTCTGCCTGCTTTTTTTTTTTGTTTTTTGAGACAGGGTCTCACTCTATTGCCCAGGCTGGAGTGCAGTGGTGTAATCAGGGCTCACTGCAACCTTGACTTCCTGGGCTCAGATGATCCTCCCATCTCAGCCTCAAGAGTAGCGGGGACTTCAGGCATGTGCCACCATGCCCGACTAATTCTTTTTTACCTTTCTTTTCTTTCTTTTTTCTTTTTTTTTTTTTGAGATGGAGTCTCACTCTGTCGCCCAGGCTGGAGTGCAGTGGCGCGATCTCAGCTCACTGTAACTTCCGCCTCCCGGGTTCAAGTGATTCTCCTGCCTCAGCCTCCCAAGTAGCTGGGATTACAGGTGCCCGCCACAACGCCCAGCTAATTTTTGTATTTTTAGTAGAGACAAGGTTTCACCAGGTTGGCCAGGCTGGTCTCGAACTCCTGACCTTAGGTGATCCATTTGCCTCGGCCTCCCAAAGTGCTGGGATTACAGGCGTGAGCCACCACGCCCGGCCCCTGAATAATTTTTTGTAGAGGTGAGATTTCTCCATGTTGCCCAGGCTGGTCTCAAACTCCTGGGTTCAAGTGATCTGTCTGCCTTGGCCTCCCAAAGTGTCAGGATTACAGGTGTGAGTCACTGTGTCTGGCCTGCATGATGTTTAAAAAAAATTTTTTTTGCTCTATTGTCCTCAAAACCACCCTCTAATAATGACAGATTGCCTTTTCCTTTCCGCTTTCCCCTTTCTTTTTCCTTTTCCTTTCCCTCTTCCTCTCTTCCTCGCTTTCTTCCTTCCTTCCCATTTCTTCCTCTTCTTTCTTTTTTGAGACGGTCTCACTGTGTGACCCAGGCTAGAGTGCAGTGGCGTGATCCTAGCTCACTGCAACCTCAAACTCCTGAGCTCGAGCATTCCTCCCACCTTAGCCTTCCTGATAACTAGGACTACAGGAACGTACCACTGAGCTAAGTTTTGAATTTTTTGTGGGAATGGGGTCTTGCTCTGTTGCCCAGGCTACCCTCAAGGAATCCTTCTCTCAGCCTCCGAAATACTGGGATTAAAGTCATGAGCCACCATACCCAGCCTACAGATAGCAATCATTAAGTGGAGACCTCAGGCTTTATTCTGAGGGAGGGTATTTAGATTGCTCCTATTCCACCTTTATAACAATGCTGTCTAACAAAATAACGAATGTCTTTGGGCGTATAGCCTTTGTCAAAGAGTGGAAAAAATTCTCATCAATTTTTAACACTTCTAGGCTTTTACCCAAATGGCCAGATTGGTTTCCAGAAGGATTGGACTAATTTTCAGTGTCATAACTGGTAATGGGTGTGCATATAGTCTTGTCACATCCTTGTCAGCACTGGGTATTATCCTTTTTTTCAAAATTTTGGCTTACGTAACAGTCACGAAACTATTGGGGTGGGCTGGGTGTGGTGGCTCACTCCTGTAATCCCAGCACTTTGGGAGGCCGAGGCAGGTGAATTGCCTGAGGTCAGGAGTTTGAAACCAGCCTGGCCAACATAGTGAAACCCCATCCCCACCAAAAATACAGAAATTAGCTGGGCGTGGTGGCACACACCTGTAATCCCAGCCACTTGGGAGGCTGAGGCATGAGAATTGCTTGAACCCAGGAGGCGAAGGTTGCAGTGAGCTGAGCTGAGATCATGCCACTGCACTCCAGCCTGGGTGACACAGCGAGACTCTATCTCAAAAAAACAAACAAACAAAAAACTACTGGGGTGTTTGGCTGGGTGTGGTGGCTCACACCTGTAATCCCAGCACTTTGGGAGGCTGAGGTGGGAGGATCATTTGAGGCCAGGAGTTCAAGACCAGCCTGGGCAGCATAGCGAGACCCCCATCTTTATAAAAAGAAAAAAATACATTAAAATAAAAAAACAAACTATTTGTGCGTTAGCTGAAGCTCAGTAATGACAGCTCTGTCTCCTGCCCCGCTCCTCCTTGTTCCTGTCATATTCCCCGTCCTTCTCACACTCATTCCCTCTTCACCTGCAGCTGATTATCCTGGCCAATGGTGGGCCCCAGGCCCTCGTGCAGATCATGCGTAACTACAGTTATGAGAAGCTGCTCTGGACCACCAGTCGTGTGCTCAAGGTGCTGTCCGTGTGTCCCAGCAATAAGCCTGCCATTGTGGAGGCTGGTAAGTATGATGGCCTTGAGGGCGGCTGAGGTGGGGGCTCTGCCCAGCTGCCAAGCTGAGTCAGCCGTGCTGCCCATGGCTGATGGCACCCCTATCCCTGCCCCAGGTGGGATGCAGGCCCTGGGCAAGCACCTGACCAGCAACAGCCCCCGCCTGGTGCAGAACTGCCTGTGGACCCTGCGCAACCTCTCGGACGTGGCCACAAAGCAGGTGAGGGAGGTATCTGGGCTTGGGGTTGACCTCTTCAGCTGCCCCATCCAGCCTCCTGTCTGGGCATCTGACCTTAGGTACTATGGGAGGACTGGGGGCTCTAAATCTCTCTTCCTTGTGGCTGAGGCTGGAAATGCCTTGAAGACCCTCATCTCTTTTTTTTGGTTTTTGACAGAATCTCGCTGTGTCACCCAGGCTGGAGTGCAGTGGTGTAGTCTCGGCTCACTGCAAGCTCCACCTCCTGGGCTCAAGCGATTCTCCTGCCTCACCCTCCCGAGTAGTTGGGACTCTAGGAGTGTGCCACCATGTCTGGCTAATTTTTGTATTTTTAGTAGAGGCAGGGTTTCACCTTGTTGGTCAGGCTGGTCTCGAACTCCTGACCTCAGGTGATCCACCTGCCTCGGCCTCCCAAAGTGCTACGATTACAGGCGTGAGCTGCTGTATCCAACAAGAGAACAGTTTTGACCTGGGCCCTGGGGTGGGGCAATAGTGTACAAAGAGATAGGCTCCCATGACTAAAAATACAATTTAAGGAAAAATGCAGCTCCAGGGCAAGTGCCCTGTGTCTCCTTTCAACAACCATTCCTCAGGACATTAGCTCATTCAACCTGGGGTTAGAGTGTGGGACCCTGTGGGTTAGATGAAGGCACTGAGGCTCGGGGAGCTAATAGCCATGGTCAGAGGTAGTAAATGGCAGAACTGGAATTTGAACCCAGGACTGTCCGTCCTCAAAGCTGGAGTTTTTCTGTCCCACCACAAGGCTTATGTGTCTCCCTGGGAGAAGTGAGACGTCTGAGGTAGTGATTTTACTGGAAGTGGATTTGGCTCAGGGCCCCAGGGTGGTCGGGCAGCACTGCTGCCTTCACTAAGGCCCAGAAAGGTGACAAGTGAGTAGACGTGGCTCAGCTGGGCCACGGAAACATGTGGCCCCCTCAACAGTTGCCTCCTGGTCTTGAGGTCTCCCTTGGACACCGTACTTTGGCCTGAGGAGGGTTCTGCCTGGGTCTGAGGCCCCCAGGGAAAGGCTGATGGGTTGGAGGGAAGAGACGTGAGGCATAGAGTCAGGCCTGGGTTCAGATCCAGCCACTGGCTGTGTGTCTATGGGCAAGTTCCTCAACCTCTCTGAGCCTCATTGCCTCATTTGCACCACAAGATAGTAACACCCTCTCACAGGGTGTGGCGGGTCATGGGGATGAAAATTCCCAGGCACACCCAGGCAGGGCTGACCCCTCTAGGTCATCCCGCTCCCCTTGGACATATTTGAGAAGGCTCCCTGGAGTTGGCTGCTCCTTGACTCCCCCATCCCTTCCTTTCCCTCCAGGAGGGCCTGGAGAGTGTGCTGAAGATTCTGGTGAACCAGCTAAGCGTGGATGATGTCAACGTCCTCACCTGTGCCACGGGCACACTCTCCAACCTGACTTGCAACAACAGCAAGAACAAGACGCTGGTAACACAGAACAGCGGTGTGGAGGCTCTCATCCACGCCATCCTGCGTGCTGGTGACAAGGACGACATCACAGAGCCTGCCGTCTGCGCCCTGCGCCACCTCACTAGCCGCCACCCTGAGGCCGAGATGGCCCAGAACTCTGTGCGTCTCAACTATGGCATCCCGGCCATTGTGAAGCTGCTCAACCAGCCCAACCAGTGGCCACTGGTCAAGGTACTGCTGTTAGGCGAGGGGAAGGAGCTCCCTGCAGCAGGCTTAGGTGCTGTATTGGTACAGGCAAAGCTGCTGTAGCAAAGAAGCCCTAAATACAGTGGCTTGAATAAGACAGAAGTTTATTTCTCTCGTGTAATAGTTTAGACCTCAACAATGGCTCTGCTCTCCAGATTCTTTCTATCTTCTAGCTCCATCAGCCCCTAGGGCAGAGCTCAGAATTCAAAATGCACAGGAGTACCCTGGGCGGTTTCATTAAACTGCAGGTTCCGCGGTGGCTCATGCCTGTAATTCCACCACTTTGGGAGGCCAAGGTAGGAGGATTGCTTGAGGCCAGGAATTTGAAACCAGCCTGGACAACATAGTAAGACTTGTCTCGACAACAACAGCAAAAATTAGCCAGGTGTGGTGGTGCACACCTGTAGTCCCAGCTACTGGGGAGGGGAGGCTTAGGTGGGAGGATTGCTTGAGCACAGGAGTTGGAGGTTACAGTGAGCTATGACTGCATCAGTGCACTTCAGCCTGGGTGACAGAGCAAGAATCTATGTCTTAAAAGAAAAGAAAAACAGGAAGTTGGGTGCAGATGCAGACATCTGTAGTTCTAGCACTTTGTGAGGCAGAGGCGGAGGCGGAGGTGGAGGGATCACTTGAGGCCAGGAGTTTGAGACCAGCCTGGGTAACATATTGAGACACCCATCTCTTAAAAAAAATTGAAAAACAAAATAGTGTACAAAGAGATAGGCCCCATGACTAAAATACAATTTAAGGAAAAATGCAGCTCCAGGGCAAGTGCCCTGTGTCTCCTTTCAACAACCATTCCTCAGGCCTCCCCCAGCAATATGCTGTTTATCAAGTGCCCACCCTGTGCTGGCCCTCTGCATGGCATTTGTGGACATTAGCTCATTCAACCTGGGGTTAGAGTGTGGGACCCTGTGGGTTAGATGAAGGCACTGAGGCTCGGGGAGCTAATAGCCATGGTCAGAGGTAGTAAATGGCAGAACTGGAATTTGAACCCAGGACTGTCCGTCCTCGGCAGAGGCCGAGGCGGGTGTATCACGAGGTCAGGAGATAGAGACAAATAAACAATCTAAAACAAACACACACACATAGACACACGCGCGCACACACGCACACACACTGCAGGTCCTAATTCAGCAGGCCTACTGCAGAGAGCCCATGATTCCATATGTCTTTTTTTTGTTGTTTTGAGACAATGTCTTTGTCTATTGCCCAGGCTGGAGTGCAGTGGTACAATCTTGGCTCACTGCAACCTCTGCCTCCTGGGTTCAAGCGATTCTCCTGCGTTGGTCTCCTGAGTAGTTGAGATTATAGGTGCATGCCACCATGTCCGGATAATTTTTGTATTTTTAGTAGATTTCACCATGTTGCTCAGAATGGTCTCAAACTCCTGAACTCAAGCAATACACCAGCCTCGGCCTCCTGAAGTGTGGGGATTACAGGTGTAAGACACCGGGCCCGGATGATTCTGTATTTCTTTTCTTTTTTTTCTTTTTTTTTTTTGAGACAGAGTTTTGCTCTTGTTGCCCAGGCTGGAGTGCAATGGCACAATCTCGGCTCACCGCAACCTCTGCCTCCTGGGTTCAAGCGATTCTCCTGCTTTAGCCTCCCAAGTAGCTGGGTCTACAGGCATGTGCCACCATGCCCAGCTAATTTTGTGTTTTTTAGTTGAGACAGGGTTTCTCTATGTTGGTTAGGCTGGTCTCGAACTCCTGACTTCAGGTGATCCACCCACCTCGGACTTCCAAAGTGCTAGGATTACAGGCGTGAGCCACCGTGCCCGGCCCAATTCTGTATTTCTTTTTTTTTTTTTTGAGACGGAGTCTTGCTCTGTCACCCAGGCTGGAGTGCTGTGGCCGGATCTCAGCTCACTGCAAGCTCCGCCTCCCGGGTTTACGCCATTCTCCTGCCTCAGCCTCCTGAGTAGCTGGGACTACAGGCGCCCGCAACCTTGCCCGGCTAGTTTTTTGTATTTTTTAGTAGAGACGGGGTTTCACCGTGTTAGCCAGGATGGGCTCGATCTCCTGACCTTGTGATCCCCCATCTCTGCCTCCCAAAGTGCTAGGATTACAGGCTTGAGCCACCGCGCCCAGCCTCCAATTCTGTATTTCTAACAAGCTCGCAGGTGCTGCTACTGGTCCATGGAGCACATTTCTTATGCCACTGGGTATAGACGAGAGAGTTGTCCTCACACGAATGAGTGGACTGTATCATCCCCACGGATGTATTCTAGCCCTGAGAACTGGGAAGGGCTAGCGGCCACCAGAAAGTGTCAGACATCACTCCTGCTCACACCCTGTAACTTGGTCATTCGGCCACATCAAGGTGCAAGGAGGTTAGGAAATGTGATCACCAGCCAGATGGCCGTGTGTCCTGCTGAAAATCAGGAGAGCCACTACAGAGACACAGGGCAGAGAGGATTCTGGGGGATGCTTAGCCTCTCCCATAGGGAGTTGGGCGTGTAAAGGGGTGGGGTCTTCTTCTTGAGGCTACCTGGGTGGAAGAGAGATGTGTGTCACTTCCCTGTCAGGCAGGGGAAGTGAGAGTGGGCCAAGGGCTGGGCAGGCCCAAGGGACAGTTATGGAGAAAGGCATGTGTATGTGTGTGTATCCATATGTAGAGATAAGGAAGGCAGCCAAAGGCAAGGTGGCATCTGGTGCCAGAGAGTGAGGAAGCTACCATAGATGAGGGTCTTGTCAATGGGCACAGGAGCCAGCTGGCAGGGGCATCCGCTAGCTACATTTAAGACAATGTAATAGTACAGACAAGCCAGGCGCAGTGGCTCACGCCTGTAATCCTAGTACTTTGGGAGGCCGAGGCAGGAGGATTACCTGATGTCAGGAGTTTGAGACCAGCCTGGCCAACATAGTAAGTCCCCGCCTCCATAAAAAATACAAAAATTAGCTGGCCATGGTGGCCTGTGCCTGTAATCTCAGCTACTTGGAAGGCCAAGGCAGAAGAATTACTTGAACCCAGAAGGCAGAGGTTGCAGTGAGCTGAGATCTCTCCATTGCACTCCAGCCTGGGTGACAGAGAGAGACTCCGTCTTGGAAAACAAAAACAAAAAACGTGGCTAGGCACTGTAGCTCACGCCTGTAATCCCAGCCCTTTGGGAGGCCGAGGCGGGTGTATCACGAGGTCAGGAGATAGAGACCATCCTGGCTAACATGGTGAAACCCCATCTCTACTAAAATAATACAAAAAAATTAGCCGGGCGTGGTGGTGGGCGCCTGTGGTCCCAGATACTCTGGAGGCTGAGGCAGGAGAATAGTGTGAACCCGGGAGGTGGAGCTTGCAGTGAGCCAAGATCACGCCACTGTACTCCAGCCTGGGTGACAGAGTGAGACTCCGTCTCAAAAAGAAAAAAAATTGGAAGGCCGAGACGGGCAGATCACGAGGTCAGGAAATAAAGACCATCCTGGCTAACACGGTGAAACCCCATCTCTACTAAAAAATACAAAAAACTAGCCGG
>NW_016807094.1:361255-373477 GCF_001698545.2 Rhinopithecus bieti
GCAACAGAGCGAGACTCCGTCTCAAAAAAAAAGAGAATGACTCTAAGTGATTCTATATATTGAATTATTATTATTTATTATTATTATTTTTGAGACAGAGTCTTGCTCTGTTTCCCAGGCCGGAGTGCAGTGGCACGATCTCAGCTCACTGCAGTCTCCGCCTCCCAGGGTCAAGCAATTTCCAGCTAATTTCTGTATTTTTAGTAGAGACATAGTTTCACCATGTTGGCCAGGCTGGTCTTGAACTCCTGACCTAAAGTGATCTGCCTGCCTTGGCCTCCCAAAGTGCTAGGATTACAGGCGTGAGCCACTGCTCCCGGCCTATACATTGAATTGAAAAAAAGAAAATCCATGTTTAGAAAAAAAAATGTCAGTGTGACCCCTCCTTGATGCTGGGTCCCTGCTGCAAACCTGAGGGGGGGCTTTGCATCCTAACCCAGCAGCTAAGTGCCAAGTGATCTTGGCAAGTCATTTGCTGTGTGCTCACATCCCCATCTCACGTGATTTTCATCCCTGCCCTCCTGGCATCTTGTTTTGAGGATGAAATGGATGACACCTTGAGAGGCTCTGGGAGGCCAGAGTGGCTCCTGTGGGTCAAGGACCCTGGGGAGGAAGTCTCAGGACACCTCCTTCCAGAGCTGCCCTGCTGGGGATTCATGATAATGTGGGCCCCGCCCAAGCAGGAGGCTTCGGGGGCACCTAGAGCAAAGAATTCCTGAGATTCAGGCTTGGGGAACAATCAGAAAAGCAAGCAAGGCCATGGTGTCTGTGCGGGGTGGTTAAGAGAGAGGGGACAGGGTGAGGGTCTGGGCATGGGGCTGGCAGGATGTTCTGGAATGGGGTGTCATTTTAGCAAAGGCTGTTAGAATTAGCCATGAGCGGCCGGGCGCAGTAGCTCACGCTTGTAATCTCAGCACTTTGGGAGGCCAAGGTGGGCGGATCACCTGAAGTCAGGAGTTTGAGACCAGCCTGACCAACATGGCGAAACCCTGTCTCTACTAAAAATACAAAAAATTAGCTGAGCATGGTGGCGGGCTCCTGTAATTGCAGCTACTCAGGAAACTGAGGCAGGAGAATCACTTGAACCCAGGAGGTGGAGGTTGCAGTGAGCTGAGATTATATCACTGCACTCCAGCCTGGGTAACAAGAGTGAAACTGTGTCTCAAAAAAAAAAAAAAAAAAANGTCCTCTGTGGGTGTGTGTGTGAATGCAGAGGTCAGTTGCAACTGATGCCAGTTCCAAGAGCCTGTGAAGTTCATTCGGCTGACAGCACCTGTCCCATGCCCCCTGCCTCCTCTCTCGCAGGATGGTGTGAGGATGGAGGAGATTGTGGAGGGCTGCACCGGAGCCCTGCACATCCTCGCCCGGGACCCCATGAACCGCATGGAGATCTTCCGGCTCAACACCATCCCTCTGTTTGTGCAGGTGAGTCTGGGGCCAGTGGGCAGGAGAGGTCCCCCCACCACTGCTTAGAGGGCAAGGTTAGGAGTCCCAGATTTTGGGGGCCTGGACCAGGCATCAAGAGGTCTTTGGAAGAGTTTGGAGGAAAGTGGCCACACCAGATTGACTACTTAGCAACCCACTGCATAGGCATGGCTTTCTAAGCTTCAAAGCAAGGAAAGAGAACACAAATGGAAAAAACAAAAACAAAAAAAACTTGAGATTCAACCACATAAACATGAAAACCATCTATTTCAGAAAGAACCTGAAAAAAGCATTAAAAAAACAATCAGCAAACGGGGAGAATATGTGCAAGTACCATAACAGACAAGAGTTTAACATCTTTCATGTCAGTGAGCTCATTAACACTAGATTCCAATGGTTAGATGAGGCAGAGTCACAGGTAATTTCAAGGTAGCCACGCTCAGCCCAGTTTAAAGCAGTAACACTTACTCCCCAGTGATGGCCCGTTTTCCACTATGGAATTGCTGCAGGGTGGAGGTGGGCAGGGCTGTGGGGTGTGTTGTCCGGCCTGCCTCACCCCTTCCCACCTCTCCCCTGCTTCCCATGTCCCCTATCCCCAGCTCCTGTACTCATCGGTGGAGAACATCCAGCGCGTGGCCGCTGGGGTGCTATGTGAGCTGGCCCAGGACAAGGAGGCGGCCGATGCCATTGATGCAGAGGGGGCCTCGGCCCCACTCATGGAGTTGCTGCACTCCCGCAACGAGGGCACTGGTGAGCTGGGAGAGGGCAGCTGGGTCCCACTCCCCCAGCCATTATGGAGGCTGGCAGACGTTTAACCTGGCTTTTCCTCTCCTCTCTGCTCAGCCACCTACGCTGCTGCTGTCCTGTTCCGCATCTCTGAGGATAAGAACCCAGACTACCGGAAGCGTGTGTCCGTGGAGCTCACCAACTCCCTCTTCAAGCATGACCCGGCTGCCTGGGAGGCTGTGAGTATCCTAGGCTGGACCGCAGTAGTTGGTTGCACAAGTTGTGCACTGTCCAAGGGCAACACTTTCGGGGGTCTCCTACTACTGTCAACTTTATAGATTTTTATTTTTTAGTTGGATCATTTATAATAATTCCTAGCAGATGGAAATAGTAAGTTGAACCATATATCCACACAACGCCAATTTTTATTTTGCCCAAATGAGTATACGGTGTTTGAGGAGGGGGTGCTTTTCCTAATTTGCGTGGAGGTGCTGGATAGGCTATGGGCCGTCTTTTCCAGGGTGGAGCAGTGCCCTGCACCCATTCTTGAGTCCTCTGCCTCCTCCCCTCCTCCCATGAGCTGCTCTAATCCAGCAGGAGTTTCTGCTCCATGAATGGGGAACCCTCCTCCCTGGGGAGTACTGAGGACACGAGTACATCAGGGCACTGGGTAACCCCATTTCATCATCCTGTATTCCTCCAAGGCCTCTTTGCTTTTCTCTGGCCCCCTCTTTTATTTATTTATTTATTTATTTATTTATTTATTTTTGAGACAGAGTCTTGGTCTGTCGCCAGGCTGGAGTGCAGTGGCGTGATCTTGTCTCACTGCAACCTCTGCCTCCTGGTTTCAAGCAATTCTCCTGCCTTAGCCTCATGAGTCACTGGGACTACAGGCGCATGCTACCACACCCAGCTAATTTTTGTATTTTTAGTAGAGACAGGGTTTCCCCTTGTTGGCCAGGATGATCTCGATCTCCTGACCTTATAATCTGCCCGCCTTGGCCTCCCAAAGTGCTGGGATTACAGGTGTGAGCCACTGTGCCCGGGCTATTTTTTATTTTTTTTGAGATGGAGTCTCGCTCTGTGGCCCAGGCTGGAGTGCAGTGGCGCAATCTCGGCTCACTGCATCCTCTGCCTCCCTGCTCAAGCAATTCTCTTGCCTCAGCCTCCCAAGTAACTGGGATTACAGATGTGCGCCACCACGCCCAGCTATTTTTTTTTGTATTTTTAGTAGAGACGGGGTTTCACAATGTTGGCCAGGCTGGTCCGAAACTCCTGACTTTAAGTGATCCACCTGCCTCCGCCTCCCAGAGTGCTGGGATTACAGGCGTGAGCCACCACATCCGGCCCAGCCCCTTCTATTAGAAGCATCTCTCCCTGCCCCCCAGCTGAGATCCAGCTTCGAGCCTGCATTTTCAAACCTCTCCTCCATGTTTCTCTCTCCTTTTTCAGGCCCAGAGCATGATTCCCATCAATGAGCCCTACGGAGATGGTAAGTGTGTGCCAGGCTCTTCAGGACCCTGGAGATCCTGGGTGGCTGTGTGGGTGTGTGTGAGGGGACAATATTATGTCTCTGGGGCCAGAGGACCAGTGGCAACTGCTCTGTGGCATCCACATGTACCCCAGTCTAGATGCCCTGGTGTGGGGTCTGGGGAGGGGGTCAGGCCCACCAGGGGTAGGCATGGGTAGAGGAGGCAGCTGAAGGCTGTGCAGACTGCCCCCTGCAGGGTGGCTTGCAGACCCTAGGACCGACCCCCACTTTTCGTCCCCAGACATGGATGCCACCTACCGCCCCATGTACTCCAGCGATGTGCCCCTTGACCCGCTGGAGATGCACATGGACATGGACGGAGACTACCCCATCGACACCTACAGCGACGGCCTCAGGCCCCCGTACCCCACTGCAGACCACATGCTGGCCTAGGCGGCCTGGCCCCAGTACGGCCCCCTCTTTGCAGGTTTTTCCCTCCTCTCTAGAACCTACTTCTGTTGGAGGCCCTCCCATCTCCCCGCTGAAACCTTTGCTTCTCTTTTGGGGGGGACCCTTTGCTGCTGAGCTTCCCCAAGCACAGCGTGCCCTGGCCTGCCTTCTTCTTGTGTCTTTGGTGGGGGTGGGGAGTCCTGTTCCTGCTGGCCCCTTCTGGGGGTGGTGGGCAGGTGACACGGAGTGACATGAGCTTCTGTGGATGCAGGTCCACTGAGCCCCTGACCCCTGTCTGTCCCCGCTCCCCCAACAGGTGCGGTTCCTCATCTGAGAGGCTTTCCGTGCAGGCGATGGGGCAAGACAGAAAAGTGCCTGAGCTGGGGAAGCCGGGGCGTGACTTCCTGCTGCACCCCGCGCCTCCAGAGGTCCTCTGTAGGGTCTTTCTTGGGATAGTGTTCTGCTCCTGCTTTTCTGTCCTGGGCATGGGTCCAGGGCCTAACACCCCCTCCCCGCCCCTGTGGCCCTGGCCACTAAAGCTTCAGACTCAAGCACCCTTTCTGTCTCCCCCCAGCAACCCCGCAAACCCCCAGCCTCCCTGTCTCCAGCTGCCTGGGCCTGGAAGGGCTTTGGTTCCTTCTCTGGGTCTGATTTTCTCACTGAACTCCACTGACCAACGCCTAAGCCCCCAGGGTCTCCAGGGCCCAGGTTCAAGACCCAACCCCCCGAAATCCAAAGCTTCTCTTGAAAAGTTCAGGGACCGTCCAGGGGAGATGGGGAGGAGATATGGAGTGAGTCACCTGCTCCAGGAGACGCCGACTTCTCTCTCCAGGACGCTTAGTTGGCTTTGCCCACCCCTCACTCCCCGGGGAGCTCTGGGGACAGCTCCCTCACACCCCTGTCCCACCCACACAGCTGCCCTCGCTGACCCTGAGAAGTGCTCTTGGCTGACCCCTCTGGTGTGTGGTGAGGGGCTTTCTCTTCCCCTTCCTGTTTCAGACCCCCCCATCTCCCGCACATGGTGTGGGGGGCTGGGGGAGGTCCCAGCAGAGTGTTTTATTATTATCGCTTTATGTTTTTGGTTATTGGTTTTTTTGTATAGACCAAAGCAAAGAAAATAAAAATAACACAGATGCGTTGGAGGCTGTTTAGGGGAGTGGGGTGGGAAAGTCGAGGGGCTTCCCTTGCAGCCTGGTGCCCTCCTTGGCTGGGTCCTGCGGGTTCTCAGGGCCGCCTTGCATGTGGGACGAACTAGAAGAGGCGAGCTGGGGAGCCAGGAGTGTTGGAGGAGCCAGAGTGGATTTAACCCGTTACGTGCTTGTAGGGTGAGGACGGGGGAAGAGGTGAATGGGGGTGAGTCCCTCACTTCGGGAGGCCAGGCCTTGTTTCTCTCTCAAACAGGCAAGCTCCTGGCTGGCTCTCCTCCCGTCCAACCTTAAAGTGAATATGGCAGATGTCCCTGTGCTTAACGCTCCCTGAGGCTTATGGCCTGGAATCCAGACCCCTTGTTGGTCGACTGTGGGCCCACCCCAGCTCCTGCCCACCTCCCCTCTGTCTTCCCCCCACCACCTACTCTGCCCTCAGCCATGCCCGGGACAGCCAGCAGCCCCCTCGTGTTCTTTGTCCATGCTGTTCCCGCTGTCTGGGTGCCTCCACTGTTCACCTGCTGGGATCGGCTCAGACCTGACTCCAGGAACACCTGCTCCATGACCTCAGCAGGGATGAGTGGGTGCCCCTCCTGCTGTGCTCCACGATGCCCCATGCACAGCTGTCATTTCACCCATCACGTTGGTCTGTCCTTCAGCTCATGTGACAGTTCCCCCACCCACAACCCCAAATTCTCCTTTCTGAGGGGGTGCTGGTTACAATGCACCCGGCAAACCTGAGAACCTGCAGCGCGTGTGCACCTGCCCAGGGCCCGATGCCTTCTTTCTATGCCCGCCTGGAGCTCAGGGCAGTGGAGGGAGGCCATGGCCTCATTCACAGAGGATTGGTGGGACGTGGGGCTGGGGCTGGGACTGGAGACAGGTAGGTGCTTCCAATTAGGGGCTGGCTGTAAGGTCCCGACACGAGGGAATGAGACAGCTGAGCTCTGCAGACCAGAGCCGGGGGAGTAGGGAGGGGACAGAGTTTTCAGAGCTCCAGAGGATCTGAAAATCTAACAATGCCCCTGCTCCTTTTTCTTTCTTTTTTTTTTTGAGACTGAGTTTCACCCTTATCTCCCAGGCTGGAGTACAATGGCACGATCGCGGCTCACTAGAACCTCCGCCTCTTGGGTTCAAGTGATTCTCCTGCCTCAGGCTCCCCAGTAGCTGGGACTACAGGCACGCATCACCATGCCCGGCTAATTTTTGTATTTTTAGTAGAGATGGGGTTTATCCATGTTGGCCAGGCTGGTCTTGAACTCCCGACCTCAGATTCTCCACCCGTCTCAGCCTCCCAAAGTACTGTGATTACAGGCGTGAGCCACCATCCTCGGCCAACAATGCCGTTTATATGTGCTCCGTGTTCAGGACCCTGGCAGGAAACACTTGAATTGGGTGATTTGAGGAGATTGTGGTAAGGGGACAGTTTACAAAGGTGTGGGCATGTATAGGAAAAAGCAAGGGATGGGACAGGGCGCCGGGCTATTTACAGTGATATGACCTTTGGCCTGATACTGGGAGGAGTGGGGTGCTCCCTGGGACAAGACCCTGTGGATGAGGCTTCCTGACAAGGGGAGGCTGTGAGCGGGCTCCCTCCTACCAGAGCTCCCTACTGGCCCAGCCCAAGCAGAAACCAGAGCCCATTCACATCCATTCCTGTCATCTCCCACCGCCCAGCGCAGAGTAGAGGTCTGGAGAAGCCAATGAAGATAGATAACTGCCACATGGACACCATTTCCCCCACCCTAGCTTTCCAAAAGAGGGCCAGAGGCACCCCACAGAAAAGGACTGCTCTTTCAAGCCTCGTGACAGGTGCTGAGGACAAGGGAAAGGAGCGAGCTAAGTCCCCATGCTAAGGGGCAGTGCTAGATTTGAGCTTCACAGTAAGCCCTCAGCTTCCTGGCAGCCTGGCCAAAATGGGAAACTTAAAGCCAGTTAATTCCTTTCCTTCCTTCCCTCCTTCCCTCCTTCCCTCCTTCCCTCCTTCCCTCCTTCCCTCCTTCCTTCCTTCCTTCCCTCCCTCCCTCCTTCCTTCCTCCCTCTCTCCCTCCCTCCTTCCTTCCTTCCTTTTCTTCCTTTTTTTTTTTTGACAGAGTTTCGCTCTTGTTGCCCAGGCTGGAGTGTAGTGGCGCGATCTCGGCCCACTGCGACCTTTGCCTCCCAGGTTCAAGAGATCCTCCTGCTTCAGCCTCCTGAGTAGCTGGGATTACAGGCATGCGCCACCATGCCCGGTTAATCTTAAATTTTTAGTAGAGACGAGGTTTCTCCATGTTGATCAGACTAGTCTCAAACTCCCAACCTCAGGTGATCTGCCTGCCTCAGCCTGCCAAAGTGCTGGGATTACAGGCGTGAGCCACCGTGCCCGGCCAGGCCGGTTAATTTCAATGCAGTGAGTTGGCCACTTCAGTTTTCATGGAAGAGCTAACTGAGCCTTGCAACCTTGAGAAAGTCAGTTCGCTTCTCTGAACGTCAGTTTCCTCACCTGTAAAATGAGGATGATGCCTTCTCCATGTACCTACTGTAAGGATGAAATGAGAAAGTACAGGGATTCCAGGTAGGCAGAAGGGGGGAAACGTTTTGCCTTTTTGATATTTGGAATGGGCATCCAACCTGGGGACTTATCTGGACCTTGGCCTGAGCTATGTCACATGCCCATCCTTTGCTGCAAAGAGAGCTGGGAAATGGAGACTATTTTAGCTGCACACAGTACCTCCTTGGTAAGAATCAGGGGTTTATATTTGTTTGTTTTATTTTTAAGAGACAGGGTCTTGGCCGGGTGCGGTGGCTCAAGCCTGTAATCCCAGCACTTTGGGAGGCCGAGACGGGGGGATCACGAGGTCAGGAGATCGAGACCATCCTGGCTAACACGGTGAAACCCCGTCTCTACTAAAAAATACAAAAAACTAGCCGGGCGAGGTGGCGGGCGCCTGTAGTCCCAGCTACTCGGGAGGCTGAGGCAGGAGAATGGCGTGAACCCGGGAGGTGGAGCTTGCAGTGAGCTGAGATCCGGCCACTGCACTCCAGCCCGGGCGACAGAGCGAAACTCCATCTCAAAAAAAAAAAAAAAAAAAAGAGACAGGGTCTTGCTGTGTTGCCCAGGCTGGAGTGCAATGGCATGATCACAGCTCACTGCAGCCTTGAACTCCTGGGTTCAAGTGATCCTCCTGCCTCAACCTCATGTGTAATTGGGATTACAGACTACAGGTACACACCACAATGCCTGGCTATTTTTTTTTTTTTTTTGTAAATGATTTGTAAAGATGGAGTCTGGCTGTGTTGGCCAGACTGGCCTTGAACTCGTGGTCTCTAGCAATCCTTCCACCTTGGCCTCCTAAGGTTCTGGGATTCCAGATGTGAGCCACTGCACCTGGCATAAAACTCAGGGTTCCGACACTAGGAAAGAAGAAGATGGATAAGGCATTGGGTACATCACCACAGGGGTCTGCCACAGCTAGGAACAAGTCTCCTCAGACTAACTTCGCCTCTTTTTCAGTAGGCTTGGTCAGGGAGGTGGCAGGAGAGCTGTGGGTGTCTGGGTTTCAGCAAGACCAGAGGGGAAATGCAGGCTTCGGTGATGTGAGCGGGCTTGGTGGAGCAGCCATCCCCAGGGAGTAGCAGACGTAGCCCTGTCCATCTGGAGAACGCTCTCTATCTGCCATCTGCCAAGGCCAACATTTCTATGCCAGAATCTACAATACCAATGGAGACAGAGATAGAACCATCAAAAAAGCGGGTCCCACACCGAATGGCGTGTTAAAACAAGTCTTAAAAATAATTTATCGGCTGTGAAACTCAAACTGCTCTTAAAAATTGTGTTCATCCAGGTGTGGCAGCACAGCCCTATAGTTCCAGCTACTTAGGAGGCTGAGGTGAGAGGATCACTTGAGCCCAAGAATTTGAGACCGGCCTGGGACACATAGTGAGATCTGGCCTCCTAGTGTTGTTTATTTATGTACTTATTTCCATACTTACTGGGAGGTGAGAATAGAGATCCCTGTTTATCAGCATGGAGACAGTGACACATACGGGAAAAAAATATAAAGTTTATCTTGGTATTTACACTATAAAGTCACTGGTGGTTACTCTGGGTAACCACAGAGTTACAGGTGATTTAAAATGTTTTTGCTGTGATCGGGCACAGTGGCTCACGCCTGTAATCCCAGCGCTTTGGGAAGCCAAGGCAGGTGGATCACGAGATCAGGAGTTCAAGACCAGCCTGGCCAAGATGGTGAAACCCCATCTCTCCTAAAAATACAAAAAAAAAAAAAAAATTAGCTGGGTGCAGTGGCAGGTGCCTGTAATCCCAGAGGGTGGAGGTTGCAGTGAGCCGAGATCGCGCCACTGCACTCCAGTCTGGGCGACAGAGTGAGACTCCATCTCACACACACACAAAAAAGAATGTTTTTGCTGTCAGGCGAGATGGCTCACACCTGTAATCCTAGCACTTTGGGAAGCTGAGACGGGCAGATCACCTGAGTGGGAGTTCGAGATCAGCCTGACCAACATGGAAAAACCCCATCTCCACTAAAAATACAAATTAGCCGGGCGTGGTGGCACATGCCTGTAATCTCAGCTGCTCGGGAGGCCGAGGCAGGAGAATCGCTTGAACCCAGGAGGCAGAGGTTGCAGTGAGCCGAGATCGCACCATTGCACCCCCAGCCTGGGCAACAGGAGCAAAATTCCATCTAAAAAAAAAATGTGTTTGCCTATCTATATTTAAGAAATATTACCTAGTCATATACAAATGCTCAAAAACATTTAAAGGAACTTTCTATTAGGAAAAAATTCAAACATACATAAAAGTAGAGACCGGGCATGGTGGCTCACACTTGCAATCCCAGCACTTTGGGAAGCTGAGGTGGGAGGATCACCTGAGGTTGGGAGTTCGAGACCAGCCTGACCAACATGGAGAAACCCCGTCTCCACTAAAAATACAAAATTAGCCAGGCGTGGAGGCACACACCTGTAATCCCAGCTACTCGGGAGGCTGAGGCAAAAGAATTGCTTAAACCCAGGAGGTGAAAGGTGCAGTGAGCTGAGATCGCACCACTGCACTCTAGCCTGGGTGGCAGAGCAGGACTCTGTCTCAAAAAACAAACAAACAAACAAACAAAACTGGATGTGGTGGCTCACGCCTATAATCCCAGCACTTTGGGAGGCCAAGGCAGGCGGATCACCTGAGGTCAGGAGTTCGAGACCAGCCTGACCAACATGGAGAAACCCCGTCTCCACTAAAATACAAAATTAGCCGGGCATGGTGGTGCATGCCTGTAATCTCAGCTACTTGGGAGGCTGAGGCAGGAGAATCGCTTGAACCTGGGAGGCGGAGGTTGCAGTGAGCCGAGATCATGCCACTGCACTCCAGCCTGGGCAACAAGAGCAAAACTCTGTCTCAAAAACAAAACAAAACAAAACAAAAAAAACAAAAAAACCAAAAAAGTAAAGAGAATATAGGCTGGGCATGGTGTCTCACGCCTGTAATCCCAGCACTCTGGGAGGCCAAGGCAGGTGGATTGCTTCAGTTTGAGACCAGTCTGGGCAACATGACAAAACCCCATCTCTATTAAAAAAAAAAAAAAAAAAAGAAAGAAAAAAAGAAAAGAAAAGAAAATTCGTTGGGCATGATGGTGCAAGGCTGTGGTCACAGCTACTTAGGAGGCTGAGGTGGGAGGACAATCTGAACCCAGGAGGTCAAAGGTCAAGGCTGCAATGAGCTGAGATGGTGCCACTGCACTCTAACCTGGGCAACAGAGCAGGACCCTGTCTCAAAAAAGAAAAAAAAAAAAAAAAAGAAAGAAAAAGAAAAGAACGATGAATTTCCATGTGCCTGTCACTCACTTGCAGAGTTATTAATGTTCTGCAGTTGTTGCTTCATCTACCATGCTCATTTTGTGGAGTGTCTTTAAGCAAACACCAGGCATTGTATCACTTTACCCACAAGTGCTTCCTTACATCTTTCTAGCTCAGAAGTCTTTTTTTAAAATTTATTTATTTATTTCTTTTTTTGAGACGGAGTCTCGCTCTGTCGCCCAGGCTGGAGTGCAGTGGGCGGATCTCAGCTCACTGCAAGCTCTGCCTCCCGGGTTCACATCATTCTCCTGCCTCAGCCTCCCGAGTAGCTGGGACTACAGGTGCCCGCCACCTCGCCCGGCTAGTTTTTTGTATTTTTTAGTAGAGACGGGGTTTCACCGTGTTCGCCAGGATGGTCTCGATCTCCTGACCTCGTGATCCACCCGTCTCAGCCTCCCAGAGTGCTGGGATTACAGGCTTCAGCCACTGCGCCCGGCCCTAATTTTTTGTATATTTAGTAGAGACGGGGTTTCACTGTGTTAGCCAGGATGATCTCGATCTCCTGACTTTGTGATCTGCCCGTCTCGGCCTCCCAAAGTGCTGGGATTACAGGCGTAATCCGGCCTGCCTGGCTAATTTTTGTATTTTTTAGTAGAGACGGGGTTTTGCCATGTTGGCCAGGCTGGTCTCGAATTCCTGACCTCATGATCTGCCCGCCTCGGCCTCCCAAAGTTCTGGGATTACAGGTGTGAGCTACTGTGCCTGGCCAGAAGTTTTGTTTTAAAAGTTTATTTTATTTTATTATTATTATTTTTTGAGACAGGGTCTTGCTCTATTGCCCAGGCCAGAGTGCAGTGGTAGGATTTCAGTTCCCTGCAACCTCCGCCTCCCAAGTTCTAGTGATTCTTGTGCCCCAGCCTCCCAATTAGCTGAGATTACAGGCATGTGCCACCACATCTGGCTAATTTTTGTATTTTTAGTAGAGACAGGGTTTCACCATGTTGGCCAGGCTGGTCTTGAATGCCCGACCTCAAGTGATCTGCCTGCCTCAGCCTTCCAAAGTGCTGGAATTACAGGCATGAGCTGCCGTGCCCAGCCAGAATAGTGTTTTTAAATACCTAACATAAAATACATAATATTGAAAAGAAAATGTATTTATTGAAATGTAGTTATCAAAGCAATTAAAAATGTGTGATATAGTAATATATGAGGGTC
>NW_016807094.1:374066-378875 GCF_001698545.2 Rhinopithecus bieti
CTCGGCCTCCCAAAGTGCTGGGATTACAGGCTTGAGCCACCGCGCCCGGCCGAGGGTCTTTGTTAATACACTAAATTATAAGACCTAACAGTGGGCTCGTAAGTACTATTATGTGGAAGCAAATCCAGTAACCATAGGCAGCCTCAGGGTACGGGAGAGGGAGAGTCGCCCAGCTCTTTCTCTGAACTGGGAGGCCATGGACAGCACATGGCCTGTTGGTAAGACAAGCCTTTGTGATCTTCCCTCCCCGATACTTCCTGGCTGTGTGGCCTTGGATAAGTTGCTTGACCTCTCTGGGCTTCTGCTTTTCATCTATAACATAGTAATATTTTTTTCCTTCCAGTGATGATAAAATGAAATATATCCAAAATATGGCACCTAGTCAGGTCTCAGTGAATGTGTATTTATTCCTCTGTCTCTGTCCACAACCCCACAAATTGTCCCTGGAAGGGCTCAGAGCCTGGACATGGACACAGGGATGAGAGGGAGTTGTTGACTCTGGGGACAGAGGTCAGGGAGTGAAGGGCTCCTTGGTGTTATCCCTGAGCCTGGAGGTAGCTCAGGGAGGCCAAAGGGCCAGAGAGCATCCTTCTAGGCTCACCACCACCTGGCATTGCCTGTCCAGCAGGCTGGGCGCGGCTGGTGGCCCTGCCCTCCTCACAGTGGGTGCTGTGGTCCCCCCACTCCCAGCTGCTTCCCGCAGAGCCTCCCAGGTCAGGGTACTGCCGACCTGCTGGATCCAGCTCCCTATCAGGCCAGCCCAGGCCTCCTGCTCTGGTCCCTGGGGAAAGGAGCAGGGCTGGGCTGAGGGCTCTAGGGAAGAAGTGGGCACCTGGCTGTGCCGAGGGCCACTCCCTGGGGATCTGTGGCTCACATCCTGGCCAGGCTCCACCCTCTCCCACAGGTGCCCCTTGAGGGTTTCTGGTGGGGCTCACCTGTGCCAGGGGATGTGGCGCCCTAGTTTGGGAGTCCAGAGTCCTAGGATCTCACCCTGACCAGAAGTCACTTCCCCAGGGTGATTACCACTCCCGCTGTCCATACCCAGAGAATTCACTGATGTGTTCATTCAACAAGTATTTATTGGATGCCTCATTAGAGTCCTGAGAATACAAAAGTGAGCCAAACAGATACTGCTCCCATTGTTACTAAATAGATCATCTTGTCAATGACATCATCTTACCCTGTGAATGGGCAAAATTGGGAGAGAATGCCAGGGGAGGGGAGGACACAGAGAGGCCCCATCTGGCACAGGGGACCTAACACAGGTGAGCCCCACCAGGGAGGGCTTCTCGGAGGAGGAGTCAGACATCAGAACCAAGAGCAGGAGTGAGCCTGTGTGGGAGGTGGGGCCTTCCTCCAGGATGGGAGCCTCCCCATGGGGAAGAACTTCGGAGTGGGGGTCAGTACTCTCCACCTGAGGTCCTGGCCACCTCAGTCCCTTGTCCTCGCCCCCGGTACTTGCTCTCTGTCCTCTCTCTCCTTGCCTCTCTCCCTTTCGGTCCTGGCCAGCAGCGGGGCCATGGAAGACAGCAGGCAGAGAGCTCAGGGCCCCAGCTGCCCCCAGCACCTTGTTACCTCTTTGCTCCAGGCCAGAGGGGCTCAGTGGCCCAGGAATTGGGCTGCGCTCTTTAAGAAGAGGAGAAAAGTTAAAGGGAGTCAGGTGTGGTGGCTCACGCCTGTAATCCCAGCACTTTGGGAGGCCGAGGCTAGGGTAGATCACTTGAGGTCAGGAGTTTGAGACCAGCCTGAGCAAAATGGTGAAACTGTCTCTACTAAAAATACAAAAAAAACTGGCCGGGCGCGGTGGCTTACGCCTGTAATCCCAGCACTTTGGGAGGCCAAGGTGGGTGGATCATGAGGTCAAGAGATTGAGACCATTCTGGGCAACATGGTGAAACCGCATCTTTACTAAAAACACAAAAATTAGCTGGGCGTGGTGGCGGGTGCCTGTAGTCTCAGCTACTCGGGAGGCTGAAGCAGGAGAATCGCTTGAACCTAGGAGGCGGAGGCTGCAGTGGGCCAAGATCATGCCACTGAACTCCAGCCTGGGCGACAGAGTAAGACTCCCTCTCAAAAAAACAAAAAGAAAAGTTAAAGGGGAACCCCTGGGGATGTGGAGGGGCTTGGGCCCTCAAGCCCCCCATTCTCTGCTGATGTGAGGAGGGACTGTACCTGGGTGCTGCGGTGGGGGTGAGGGCTATGGCGGCCATTGCCTGGTTCTGGAGGGGAAGGCCTGGATCAGAGACCACTGCAGGAGATCGGGGAGGGCCCCCAAAAGGCCTGTAGGAGACAGCAGGACTGCGGCAGGGGTGAGGAGGTCTCCCCTGTCCCTAGTTCAGGGTGCCTCTCCACCCTGCTCCCCTGCAAAAAGTAACCCTGGTGCCTGGCCCCACCCAGGTCCCTGGCACCGACCTTTAGGGGCTCTTTCTATGACCTACCCTGTTCCAGGTGATTTTTTCCAGGGTCAGGCCAGGGGAGGGGTGAGGAGGAGGGGCCTGAACCACCTGTGTGCTGCCCAGGGCTGGGCACTGGAGTGAATGTGCCCAAGTTCAGGGGGATGTGCACAATTAGATAGTGGGTGGTCTGGCTTTGCAGCCTGGCAAGTCTTCTGCACCCTCCCATCCTCTTTTGGGTCCAGGAGGGTCCGTGGGTGCACACTGGGAGGGAGGGCAGGAGGCCGAGGGTCTCTGCTGTGTCTGATTTCTCCCCCAGACCAGAAGCAGGAAAGGGAGGGGGCAGTGGACAGAGGAAATCCACTTGAGAGGCCTGGATCAGAGACCGCCCCGGGTCTCCTGGACAGCCCTAGGCCGTGGAAAGGGTAGCCAGGCCAAAATGCTTACTTCCAGAATGATGGGGCCCTGAGCCCTGGTTTCTCCATCTGTAAAATGGAGTCACCGTCCCTACTCCACCGGCTGTGGGGCGGCTGAGCCTGTAGGTGAGGAAGCCACGTGGGGAGGTATGCGGGCTGGCACTGCCCTCTGGTGGCCGTAGCCAGAGTTGCTGGCTGCCAGTGCACTGACCTACAGGGTGTGGTCAGCTGGGGGAGCTTTCAGGGTCTCCCAACTTCATCTCTGTCTTCTCCATCCCACTGCCTTCTTCCCCCTCAAACCCTCCAGGGGGTTCCCAGGGCTTCTTCCTCATGGACCAGAAACAATTTAATTCAGCAAGAGTGTAATAGGCTTCTTCTGTATGCCCGGCTCTGTGCTTGGTGGTTGGGGCTGCAGAGATGTCCAAGGCACAGAGAGACAGGCCAGGAAGCTGGGCTGTGGGAGGACCACTCGGCAGAGCTTACGGAGCTGCAGTCTCACGGAAGCCTGCGCTGTGCTGATGCCACCTCCTCAAGTTCTTCAACCTCACTGTCGCAGCAAACCCTGGGGTTGTGTCTCCTTCAAGCTTTCTGCTAACAAAGAAACCATAGAAAACATGCAGACTTTGGGCTGGGCGCGGTGGCTCACGCCTGTAATCCCAGCACTTTGGGAGACCAAGGTGGGGCGGATCACCTGAAGTCGGGAGTTTGAGACAAGCCTGACCAATATGGAGAAACCCCGTCTCCACTAAAAATACAAAATTAGCCGGGTGTGGTGGTGCACGCCTGTAATCCCAGCTACTTGGGAGGCTGAGGCAGGAGAATCGCTTGAACCTAGGAGGTGGAGGATGCGGTGAGTTGAGATTGTGCCATTGCACTCCAGCCTGGGCAACAAGAGCAAAACTCCGTCTCGAAAAAAAAAAAAAAAAAGAAAAGAAAAGAAAACATGCAGACTTTGAACAAGGAGGAGAACGGGTTAGCTTATGAAAGTTCCTCCATTTCCAGAATTATTCTGGGAGATGGGCTGTCTTTTCTGCACCTGCTTTCTCCTCCCTGAGGGAACATTTCCATCAGCATGTAAACATACTGTCCTCTCTCCCATCTTCAAAACACACTCCCCAGCGTTCACATCCTCCTTCAGCTCCTGTGCCCTCTTCCAGCCCTTCTTTCTTGCAGATTTCTTCAATACAGTTTTTTTTTTTTTTTTTTTTTTTTTTGAGACGGAGTCTCGCTCTGTCGCCCAGGCTGGAGTGCAGTGGCCGGATCTCAGCTCACTACAAGCTCCGCCTCCCGGGTTCATGCCATTCTCCTGCCTCAGCCTCCCGAGTAGCTGGGACTACAGGCGCCCGCCATCTCGCCCGGCTAATTTTTTGTATTTTTTAGTAGAGACGGGGTTTCACCGTGTTAGCCAGGATGGTCTCGATCTCCTGACCTCGTGATCCGCCCGTCTCGGCCTCCCAAAGTGCTGGGATTACAGGCTTGAGCCACCGCGCCCGGCCTCAATACAGTTTTCTATACTCTCTTCCTTCCTTCCTTCCCTCCCTCCCTCCCTCCCTTCCTTCTTTCCAACAGGGTCTTGCTCTGTCACCCAGGCTGGAGTGCAGCCTCGAACTGTGCTCAGGTGATCCTCCCACCTCAGCCCCTTAAGTAGTACGGGTATGCACCACCATGCCCAGCAAATTTTTTTTTTTTTTTTTTTTTTTTTTTGAGACAAAATTTCGCTCTTGTTGCCCAGGCTGGAGTGCAATGGCGCAATCTCAGCTCACGGCAACCTCTGCCTCTCGGGTTCAAGCGATTCTCCTGCCTCAGCCTCCCAAGTACCTGGGATTACAGGCACCTACCACCATACCATGCTTAGCTAGCTTTTGTATTTTAGTAGAGATGGAGTTTCACTATGTTGGCCAGGCTGGTATCGAACTCCTGACCTCAGGCAACCCACCCGCCTAGGCTTCCCAAAGTGCTGGGATTATAGATGTGAGCCACTGTGCCTGGCCAAGTTTTGT
>NW_016807094.1:379339-389099 GCF_001698545.2 Rhinopithecus bieti
TTTTCTTTTTTTTTGAGACAAAATTTCGCTCTTGTTGCCCAGGCTGGAGTGCAATGGCGCAATCTCAGCTCACGGCAACCTCTGCCTCTCGGGTTCAAGCGATTCTCCTGCCTCAGCCTCCCAAGTACCTGGGATTACAGGCACCTACCACCATACCATGCTTAGCTAGCTTTTGTATTTTAGTAGAGATGGAGTTTCACTATGTTGGCCAGGCTGGTATCGAACTCCTGACCTCAGGCAACCCACCCGCCTAGGCTTCCCAAAGTGCTGGGATTATAGATGTGAGCCACTGTGCCTGGCCAAGTTTTGTATTTTTTTGTAGCGACAGGGTTTTGCTATGTTGCCCAGATTGGCCTCAAATTCCTGGGCTCAAGCAATTGACCCTTCTAAGCCTCCCAAAGTGCTGGAATTACAAGTGTCAGCCACAGCGCCCAGGCTTCTTTCTGTTTTCATTTTGTTACCTCCCGTTATTTCCTCACCCCTCTTTGGTCTCTCTCACCTCCACTACCAGGACTGCTTTCTTTTTTTTTTTGGCAGAGTCTTGCTCTGTTGCCCAGGCTGGAGTGCAGTGGTGGAATCTTGGCTCACCGAAACTTCTGCCTCCTGGGTTCAAGCAATTCTCCTGCCTTAGCCTTCCAAGTAGCTGGGTTTACAGGCTTGCGCCACCGCACCGAGCTAATTTTTGTATTTTAGTAGAGATGGGGGTTTCACTATGTTGGCCAGGTTGGTCTTGAACTCCTGACCTCAGGTGATCCACCCGCCTTGGCCTCTCAAAGTGCTAGGATTACAGGTAAGCCACTGTGCCTGGCCCTGCAAGACCGCTCTTGCCGAGGGTGCCCATGACCCCAGTTTGCCAAGCTGAGTCTCTATCCTCAGTCTTTGATCAGCAGCACCACCCAACACTGGTAGCCACTCTCCATGTGAAACATTTTCTTTACTTTCTAAGACCCAACTTTCCTGGTTTTCCTCTACTTCACTGCCCCACTCATCCCAGTCTTCTTTTTGATGCCTCCTCTTCCTCTTTCTGCCCTCTGAATCCTAGGGGGGTTAATCCTGGGCGCTCTTATCGGTCTTCTCTCAAGTCTCTTGGGGGATCTCACCCAGTCTCAGCCTTAAATGGCCATCAAAGAGCAATGACTCCTACATTTAAATCTCCAGTCCGGTCTCTCCCCTACACTCGGAATTATACAGCTAATTGTCTACCCAACATTTCCAGTAGGATACTTTAAAATGTTTTAAATTTTATTTATTTATTTGTTTATTTTCAGGGGGAGTCTTGCTCTGTAGCCCCAGCTGGAGTGCATTGGCACGATCTCGGTTCATTGCACCCTCTACCTCCCAGGTTCAAGCAATTCTCCTGCCTCAGTCTCTTGAGTAGCTGGGACCACAGGCGCACGCCATCATGCCCGGCTAATTTTTGTATTTTTGGTAGAGACAGGGTTTCGCCATGTGGCTAGGCTTGTCTGGAACTCCTGACCTCAGGTGATCCGCCTGCCCCGGCCTCCCAAAGTGCTGGGATTACAGGCGTGAGCCACTGCGCCTGGGTACAGGGAGACTTTTAAGCGGCGTCTCCCAAGGAGAACAGGGGTTCGCCAGCATGGCAAGAGGAGGGCAAAGCGAATTAGGGTTGGAGGTGAAGAACTAGTTAATCCAATCAAATGGAAGATGTCGAGTGGCGCGAGCACTGGGGTGTGAGCGCGAGGGTCAGGGTTGCAGAGCCAGGCGGGGCAGCACGTTGGAAGCGCACTGGAGCTTGGAATGTCTCTCCCAGTCAACCAGGAAAGACGCAGCGCTGCCCTAATGCACTGGCCACCCCAGACCGTATGCACAACGTTGGCTTGGCAGCTTTTACACCAGGTAAGGCACCCGAAACCCTGGCGCGGGAGCAGGGAAGGGACCGCCCCCAGCCGGGGTCCCGCGAGTCCGGGGGCAGCTGCGGCTTTGGGCAGAACCATTCTCCGGAGATAGAGAGGGGAGAAGAAATCTTTCGCTCCCCTCCCAACTCGGAGCCATCCGGAACCTGCACTCGCCCTTCTTGCCCTCCTTTTCTTACTGTGCTCTGTTCCGTCACCACTAGCTCCCCTCCCGCGCTACTCTGAGTCCCGCTTGCTACTAGTTGCTTCTCCGCAGCCCCCACCCCTACGCGTGGTCCGGCCCGGCGGCTGGCGCAGGTTATAAAGGTCCCGCCGCGGCAGCGGACAGCGCACCCGAGATGCGCCCGAAGGTGTCCGGGAGGGGTTGCGCTGGGAGCCGGCCGGGACCGGAGACCCAGCAGCACTCACCTGTGCACCCTCGCCCTCAGCCAGTCCCACTCTGGAGCCCTCTGCGCAGCCGCAGGCACGGGGCACTGGACAGAGAGCAGGATCCCGAGCTGCCTCTGGATCCCAAGTCCTCTCGGAAGCCGGCACCGGAGCTCGCCCGGCCTCCGAGGCTGGAGTCAAGGCAGGAGCCCGGCGCCAGTCTGCATTCTCGGCCATCCAAGGGGATGTCCGGTCTGTGCCCAACAATTCGGACTCGCCGTGGGCCCGCTTCGTATTCCAAGGGCCGTTTGGTTCCCGGGCCACTGGCCTGGGGACTGGAAAGGCAGCGGGCATCTGGAAGACACCAGCCGCCTACTTTGGCCGGCCACCCGGGGTGTCCGGCCCTGAGCGCGCCGCCTTTATTCGAGAGCTGGAGGAAGGTAAACCGGGCCCCCGGGGTCCTGGACGGCGTGGGGACTGGGTCACCTCCAGGGAGGAAGTGGCCCCATCGGGTCCAGGCGCCCCGCCCCCTCTGGCACTCAGTGTCACCCGTCCACCACCCCCGCGATGTCACTGGGGCATCTGTCTGGTCACCTCTTCCCCATCTCCTCCGCTTTTGTCCCCTGGTTTGTGCCCGAGTCAGGTCCTGGGGCCTGCGCGCTCGTCCACCCGCCTCCACGCGCCTCTTGCTGCGGCAGATCTGCCCCTCCTCAGCGCCCCTCTCCTGGGTCTACCGCAGTGCCAGGAGAGGGGCGGGGGGCTGCTGGAGGGCGCTGCCCGCGCTGGCCGACCGGGCTTGCGTGCGATGGAGGGGTGGGTGCGCGAAGGGGGGTGTTTTGCCCACTTTTTGGTTGCGGGTATGGGGGCAAGGTCGCGCTCTTCTCCCCGCCCCTTCTCTCCTTCTATCCTCCTGCGGGTCGGGGGAGATCCCTGGATTGGGCCTAGAGGCTCGAGTGTCCCCTAATCTGGTGAAGTCTTCCTCCTGTCCTCTGCACACGCAACAGGTGCAGGGTAAGTGGCTGCGTCTGTTTGACCCAGGAGACTCCATTGCACTGCCTTCTGGGTAGGGGGTGATGAGCCAGTCTGAGGCTATACTTCCCCTGGCTGTCTCCATTCTCCTAGGCGCCAGGGACCCAGGTGTTGGGAGAGCCCAGTTTCTGAGCCTGGAGAACTGTGACTCGCTTACTTCAGGCTCCTCCAGGGGTTTAAAAAAAAAAAAAAAAAAAAGCCGGGCGCGTGGTCTCACGCCTGTAATCCCAGCTAGCACTTTGGGAGGACGAGGCGGGCAGATCATAAGGTCAGGAGTTCTAGACCAACCTGGCCAACATGGTGAAACCCTGTCTCTACTAAAAATACAAAAATAAGCCGGGCGTGGTGGCTGGGGTTATACATACCCGCCACGAGGCAGAAGAGGAACAAGAAGGCGGGCGTGTATAACCCCAGCTACTCGGGAGGCTGAAGCAGGAGAATTGCTTGAATCTGGGAGGCAGAGGTTGCAATGAGCCGAGATCACGCCATTGCACTCCATCCTGGGGGGTAAGAGCGAAACTTTGTCTCATAAAAACAAAACAGAAAAACCCCAAAACCCAGTCCACTTGGCCCTGGGAGCAGGGAAAGGAGTGTTGAGTGACAAGGGGTAAGGGAAGGATGTGGGGGGCAGGAGGGGAGCCCATTCTTCTCTCCTGATGACCCTTGTTGGAGAACTGAGGATAGGATGGGAAACAGCTGGTTGCTGGTAGCATCTGCTCCTTTTTGCTGACCTGGCTGGGCCTTTTCTCCCCACCTGCCTCCTCCTGCAGCACTGTTTCCTAACCTACATCCGCCAGTCAGAAAGATTACCCAGGAAGACGTCAAAGTGATGTTATATTTGCTGGAGGAGGTGTGTACTGTCTTCCTGATTCAGGCAGGCCCTTATTCTAATTCTGTCCTGTCCTGTAGGGGTGGGGGTCTTGTTTATTTCCTGATTGGTAGTCTCTCTGGGGGCCCAGGTAAGGGTCCTTCTTATGGAAGACAGTTCGATGTGGGATGTTCAGGCTGGAAGAGCTCTCAGAGCCAATCTGGTCTGATCTTTTTCCATGAGGGGAAACTGAGTCAGGTTCCACAGTGGGTTAATGGCAGACTCTGGTCTAGTACCCTAGAGAACTAGGGGATGGGGAGGGTTCTCTTAGGGGCCTAGCCTCCCTCTGACCCCTGTGTCCGCCCCCACCAGCTTCTCCCACCTGTCTGGGAGATCCCAGACACTGGGAGAGCATTACCTATGGGTGACGGTCCTTCTGCAGAGAGACAGGGACCTGAACACTGCAGCTTGCATCGGCCAGTTCATGGTGAAACAGAACAGTGTTTTGATGGAGGAGAACAGCAAGCTGGAAGCCCTGCTGGGCTCAGCCAAGGAGGAGGTAACTGGGTGGGGAGGAGAGGATAGGGGGCCAGTCTACATCCACCTCATGCCAGGACCCTCTCCTGCCCCTACCACTCCCAGCCCATGGCTCCTCTCTCTTCCTGCCAGATTTTACACCTCAGACACCAGGTGAACTTGCGGGATGACCTCCTCCATCTCTACTCAGATTCTGATGAGGAGGAAGAGGAGGAAGCAGAGGAAGACCAGCAGCGTGCTCATCCCTGTGATGCCCCCAAGCTGTGAGTTCCTGCTTTTGCACCTGTGAGTCCTTTCTCTGAGCCTCAATTTCCTCATTTGTTAAGAGGGACACAGGTGATGTGCTTGCCGGCAGGGTTGCTGGAACTAGTTGAGAACACCGCTCTTAGCCCTGGTGGGGAGGCCCTGGGTGGGCTGGGAACTGGGAAGCCCCACTCTCTGCACCCTGACTCCCATTCCTCCCGCCCCTAGGATTTCGCAGGAGGCGTTGCTGCACCAGCACCACTGCCCACAGCTGGAAGCCTTGCAGGAGAAGCTGAGGCTGCTGGAAGAGGAGAATCATCAGCTGAGAGAAGAGGTGAGAATGGGGGAGGAGGGGGTGCCGGCTAGCAGGGGGTGTTGACTTCCCTGTCCCTTCCTCTCTCCCTCCCTCCAGGCCTCTCTACTTGACACCCTTGAGGATGAGGAACAGATGCTCATTCTGGAATGTATGGAGCAGTTTTGTACGTAATGTTGTCACTCGGGTTGGGGGGCTGTCCGAAGGAGCAGAGAAAAGAACTCAAGATGCAGAGTATGGAGATCCAAGTTTAAGTCCCAGATCTGGCACTCCTAGCTGTGTGAACTTGGACACATTCCTTGACCTCTCTGAACCTTTGTCTTTAGAATGGGGATTAATTGTCTCAGCCCCACTGATCTCTCCAGGGTTTATGAAGATTAAGAGTGTCAACAGCTGAGGAGGTACTTTGTGCAAACTATAAAGAGCTCGACAGAAGTTGTGGGTCTCAGGCCAGGCGCGGTGGCTGATGCCTGTAATCCCAACCCTTTGGGAGGCTGAGACAGGCAGATCACTTGAGGTCAGGAGTTTGAGACCAGCCTGGCTAACATGGAGAAACCCTGTCTCTACTAAAAATACAAAAATTAGCCAGACATGGTGGCACAGCCTGTAGTCCCAGCTCCTTGGGAGGCTGAGGTGGAAGAATCGCTTAAACCTGGGAGGCAGAGTTTGCAGTGAGCCTAGATCGTGCCACTGCACTCCAGCCTGGGCGACATAGCAAGACTCCATCTCAAAAAAATAAAGTGGTGGGTCTCCTCCAAGCCTGTCTCCTCTTATTTGGGGCAGGCAGCGGGGAGCCATGAGCTGCCAGAGACCAGGCACCCAGGGCTGGGACAGTTCAGAGTCATGCATGAGGCAGTGGCTGTGCCTGGCATCATCCTAGATGCTGTGTGCTTATGAAGATGATTGAGGAGCAGTGTTTGTGCCTGAGGAGTTCAAGTGAACTCCTCAGCTGGTGAGATGCAGACGCAAAGTGGCAACAGCTGAACTCCTGCTGTTCCCTTTACCCCTGACCTGACCTTCCTTCCTGCTGGGTTCTGCAACTCCCTGAATGGTCCTACTGGTCCCTAGGCTACTAGAGTAGGAACCAGTCCCCAAACTCTGTTGCTTTTACCTCCTAGGAATGGCTTAAGTCTTTTTCCCCCTCCCCACTGTGGCTGCCTCTAGTCCAGGATACCTAACTGGTCACACTGCCTCTACTCGAACTCTACCAGGAACTTCTGTACACAGCCTCAAAGAGTTTTTCTAAAACCAAACCTGGCCAGGTGCAGGGGCTCCCACCTCTGGTCCCAGCTACTCAGGAGGCTGAGGTGGGAGGACTGCTTGAGCCTGGGAGTTCTGGGCTGTAGTACACTATGCCGATGGGGTCAGTATGGTCCAGGGAGTGGAGTACCACTGGGTTGCCTGACGAGGGGTAAACTGGCTCAGGTCAGAAACTCCCATGCTGATCAGTAATAGGATCGTGCCTGTGAATAGCCACTGCACTCCAACCCCAGCCTGGGCAACCTGGCAAGACCTCATTTCTTTCTTTTTTTTTTTTTTGAGATGGAGCGCAGTGGTGCAATCTCGGCTCACTGCAACCCCTGCCTCCCGGGTTCAAGCGATTCTCCCGCCTCAGTCTCCTGAGCAGCTGGGACTACTGGTGTATGCCACCATGCCTGGCAAATTTTCTTTTTCTTTTTTTTTTTTTTTTTTGAGACGGAGTCTCACTGTCGCCCAGGCTAGAGTACAATGGCATGATCTTGGCTCACTGCAATCTCTGCCTCCCAGGTTCAAGCGATTCTCCTGCCTCAGCCTCCCAAGTAGCTGGGATTACAGGTGTGTGCCACCACACCCATCTAATTTTTGTATTTTTAGTAGAGGTGGGGTTTCACCATGTTGGCCAGGCTGGTGTTGAATTCCTGACCTCAAGCAATCCATCCCTCTCGGCCTCCCAAAGTGCTGAGATTACAGGGGTGAGCCACTGTGCCCTGCCGAAGACCTCATTTCTTAAAAAATAAATAGCCGGGTGTGGTGGCTCACCCCTGTAATCCCAGCTACTCGGGAGGCTGAGGCAGGAGAATCGCTTGAACTCGGAAGGCAGAGGTTACAGTGAGCCGAGATCGCACCATTGCACTCCTGCCTGGGCAACAGAGAGATTCAGGCTCAAATAAACCCAAGTCTGACCACGTCATTACTGTGCCTAAAACTCCCAAATAGCTTCTTATTGGCCAAAGGATAAACCCCACCCCCTTGGCCCCCACTGTGTTCTGGAAACCTGTGCACTGCTCTGGCCCCTCCCCCTCCCAGTGGCTTTTGATGGCCTCTGGGCCTTTCCAGTTAGCTTGGGCCTACATTTTCCCTTCTTTGCCTGGCTGAGCTTCACTTCCCCTGTGGTCTTAGCTTAGTGGTTCCTTTGTCCAGGAATCCTTCCTAGACCTTGCAGGTCTGGGTTGGGTGCCATAGCTGTGATGTCCCTGACCCATATACCTTTGACATTTGCCCATCATGGTCTGTATGGTGTGTGATTGTGGTATGTCTGCTCACCAACTTTACCTCAGTGTGGCGGCTGGGTCTTACTGAACACTCACCCTGGTGCCCTGCTCAGTATCAGTCCATGAACATTTCTTGAATGGAGGACCTGAGTGAGGAATGTGAACCCCTGCGGGACCTGCTGGCACAGTGCAGCAGCTGAGGGTGGGGCAGACAGAGGCATCTGGGAGGGCCAGAGCTGGTCCCCGAAGGCCAGGGGAGCCAGGGCTGACCTGTCCTCTGCCCTCCTCAGCGGAGGCCAGCCAGCAGATGGCTGAGCTGTTGGAGGTGCTGGTGCTTAGGCTGGAAAACTACAAACAGCAGCAGCAGGAGGTTGTTCGGCTGCAGGCCCAGGTGCTGAAGCTGCAGCAGCGCTGCTGGACAGTGAGTCCGGTATGTGTGGAACCCTCTTGTCGTGGCCCCATGGGACCCTAACTTCCTTCTCCCTGCCTCCACTCGGCTCCACCAGGCCCAAGGTTTCTTTCTGTGTCAGAGTCAGGAGACCTCAGAGAGCCTCTTATCTTGACCCCTTGTTGTCTTAAGGAGGAGACCAAGGCCCAGAGAGGGTCCTGGAGTCTTCTAGGAACCAGGCTGTGTGACTCCCCTGCCCTCCTTCCATGTGACTTCTCACTTCACGGGCTGCCAAGGACTCACTGATGTGCCTGGGAAGATGTGCTGGAAGCAGGGGGTGCCCCGAATGGGTAGGCCACAGATGGGGGCTCATTGGTTTTGGGTCCTTCCAGTACCGGGCTGAGACTGAAAAGTTGCAGAAGCAGCTGGCTTCGGAGAAGGAAATCCAGATGCAGCTCCAGGAGGAGGTGAGGCTCCCTCCAGGCTCCTGCCCCCACCCTGGAGAGCTGCTGGCCCAGAGAGGGGACCCCAGGCCCTTGGTAGCTACTGACTCTGGAGAGGACTAGCAGGGACTGAGTCTTGTCCCTGTCCACCCCCTCCATGCCTGGCACAGCCCAACAGGTGACAGTTCCATCAAAGTCTGAGTGGTGTGCAGTGCAGGGACCTGCCCTGGGTTTCCCGCATGACACTTGGAGTCCAGAGCCTGGGCCTCTGGCCTCAGCCTGAGAGCGGATAGGCAGGAGTGCTGGACTGGGTGTGCCTGGGACCCAGCAGAGCCTGCGGGGTGGGTTCCCAGCTGCAGGACCTGCAGAAGTACACGGATTGTGGGGGCATGCTGAATGAGACGCAGGAGGAGGTGAGGACCCTCTGCCAGCAACCCCCAGTGTCCGCTGGGTCTGCCACCCATTCCCCGTACCGCATGCCTCTGGTGAGGACCCTCCCCTGGCCTCCCACTTTTCTGCCTCTGTGCCTGTGTCTCAGCCTTGGTGGCTGATTGAGATCCCAGTTCCCTTCTGTGCCTGAGCCTATGGGTGGGGGTTCTGTGGGGGTCCCCTGGTAACATCTGTTCTCTCCACCATAGGAGACTCTTCCTGGTTTCCAGGAGACCCTGGCTGAGGAGCTCAGAACGTCTCTAAGGAGGATGATCTCAGACCCTGTGTATTTTATGGAAAGGTATGTGGCTGGGGACCTACCCTGCCCTGTAGGCCATGGCCTTTCCTGTAGTGGGGAGGGGGTTTGCCCTCATATTCTGACCTTCCACGCTTGCCTATACCCACCTCGTTCACTGCGTCAGCCCCTCCACTCATTGTTTCTCTATAAACATGGACCCATCACTTCCCCCTGAGGTACTTTTTTTTTTTTTTTTTGAGATGGAGTCTTACTCTGTCACCCAGGCTGGAGTGCAATGACGTGATCTCGGCTCACTGCAACCTCTGCCTCCCAGGTTCAAGCACTTCTCCTGCCTCAGCCTCCCAAGTAGCTGGGATTACAGGCGTGTGCCACCAGGCCTGGCTAATTTTTTGTATTTTTAGTAGAGACACGGTTTCACCATGTTGGCCAGGCTGGTCTCAAGCTCCTGACCTCAGATGATCTGCCCGCCTCAGCCTCCCAAAGTGCTGGGATTACAGGCATGAGCCACTGTGCCCGGCCTGAGGTTTTTTTTTTTTTTTTTGCGCGCAGTCTTCTTCCCTCCTTCCCCTGGCCTGGGGGGGAGGGGGGGGGTCTCCGGCC